>NC_090437.1:1238445574-1238753359 GCF_031143425.1 Pleurodeles waltl
GAGATTTCTGCAACCTACAGGAGGTACTCAGGACTGAGCATAAACTGGGAGAAATCCCTAATTTGCATTGTGGGAGGTTTGGAAACCACTGAAGTCCCTGCCCATGCCAATGAGGCGCGCAGAACATCATTTTCAATACCCATGACTGTGGATATCCAGGGATGAAAATACACACAATGTGTATACCTTAGCCCCACTCCTTAGCAGAGCAAAGCTGGCTAGTAAGCTCTGGAAACCGCTATTGCTCTCGCTGATGGGTCGGGCAGCAATTTTCAAAATGATTGCATTACCAGGTTCTCAAATTTACTACAGAATAACCCATATGAGATCCCAGACATTTTCTTCCAGACATTTAAAAGGTTAATAAGGTCATTGCTATGGGTAGATTGCCTAGTACGAATAGCTCTCAACCCTTCACCGCTTGGTATATGACGGGGAATAGCTTTCCCGAATGTCATAAAACAATACAAGGCAGCACAAGTGAGTGTTGTGAATTAGTGGACATGTGCCCCATTAGATGACTCTGCATTTCATTTGGACTGAGTGGCCATGACGAGTAAGGTTACCACGTTGTCCTGTACGGTGACAGGATGTCCTACAGACACACCGCCTGCTACCACAACAGTAATCTCCGTAGTACAGGCTCCATGTAAAAGTTTAAATACCTACAGATACACCAGGCTTTGCAGGCCAGGATGTCCCCGGGGGATGAGACTAAGAAAGAATTCCCACTAGAAAGGTGATTGCTAGATGTCACATGACCACAGAGGCAATTACCCTAACATGTAGTACAGTAATGATAAACACACAGGGCAACCTACACAAACTATAAGCACAATGATAGGTAGACATAGGGACATTTTATGACAAGGACTGAAGAGACAGCCTGCAATTCCCACAAGAAGGTGAGCTTTTGCCTGATCCAACATAAAATACTACACAGGGTATTCGATACCAGAATGCTTTTGCGGGTGGGGGACGATCAATGTTTATGCACCTGAGGTCAAAATAGCTCCTTCATACACACATTATGGGATTGCCTAGTTCTTCAAACATACTGGACTGGGATACAGAATAGTATTGAAGCTGCAGTGAGCTCAAGGATAGAGGCACAGGTACCCCTGAACTGCACTACAGACCAGACCAAGGCCCTCAGCACTAGCTGCAGGCGCGATCGACTGAATGCTATAACTGTTGAACTGCTCTGAACCGCCTCCATTTATCCTTAACCCTAGCGCTTGAGACATTGGGACCGGAGGGCATGCTGTACTTGGTCTCTGCCTGGACCTTCCTTGCTTACAGTCCCACTGCTGGAGCATTTGATAGCCAGCTGTGTTGAGAAGAATAGCTGCTTGGAAAACCTACTGGATCCGGCTGCCAACTTGAATCCTCACACAATCTGGTACATGTCATAAGCGCTGAGATGCCGCCTCAGCCCTGTAGGTCCAATCGGACTCCACGCTTCAAGTGCGCTTGCTTCCTTACTCCCCCCCCATACGTTGGCGCACTAATCTCACCTAGGGCTCCATGTATGCACCCTTACAGGTATCGAACCTAATTTGCTCCTTGGGACCATCACTGAAGGTGCTACACCATGGACATTCCTAACTGTATTCCTTATTAGAGTCTACTGCATTGCTTCCATATGGTGCAACCACATGTCACTCTCTCCGCAGTAATACAGGTCTAACTTGACCCCTCTGAGATATTACTCACTGGCTGCATTGGTTTGGCCACCCAGAGTGAGGACTGGTTTCCCATTATATAGACATTGAAGATGCAATTGCTGCCATTATACTGCCCACATACTGGTGCTTGTGACATGCCCCCTGTTTTACCCTGTACCATCCCAGTGTGACAATCGGCAGCCCTGCTGAACTGGGCTCCTTCTAGACAAACCCAAAACATGGGACGCCAATGTGCTACCGCTCAAGGCACACCATTGCCTCCGTCATGAGCCCCTGCAGTGCCTACTAAGGACGCTTCCGTGTCAGAACCTCCTGCCCACTCCATGTATTTGGAGGACAAATTAGACACCCTTTTGACAGCTACTGAGCACACTTGGACATCGTTAGAGGCCAAAATCATTACTGTAGCTGCATACCTTACGCTATTACATGTGGACCAACATAAGCTCGGGACAGGGTTGGTTGGTGGAACAGTTGGTGGAACAGTCACTTATGGACCTGCAGATGAAATCCCAATGCATGGACTCTTTCATACATAAAATATTGGAACGAGTTGGCATACTAGAAAAATGAGCTGAAGACATGGAGAGAAGATCTAGGAGGAATGACGTCGATATTGTGGGCGTCCCAGAGGGGACAGAGGGTCGAGATGTGGTACAGTATGTAGAACAATGGTTGCGGGAAATGCTTCCCCCTCATACTTTCTCACAATTTTTCTTGATTGAGTACACACCGTGTTCCTGCAAGGAATCCTCCACTTAGAGCCAGTCCTTGTCCGGTGGTGCTCAGACTGCTGCATTTTCGTGATGGAGACTTGATCCTACGTGAAGTCAGAAAGCTTACTGAGATCAAGGTGTATACCGCATATGTTATGTTTTTCTCGGATTATTCTATCGCAGTCCAGAGACAAAGAAATTCCTTTCTGGCAGTGAAACTGCACCTCCGTTAATTGGACTTGAAGTGTTCGCTTCTTTTCCCAGCGCAACTTTGTGTGGTCACCAATGGCATCACGCACTTCTTTAATTCATCTTATAATGCTTGCCGCTGGTTGGAGACTTATGGCCCTCATGCTATGAAAGTATCACAATTGAATGCTTCAACGAACTGGACACAGACCGGTTTCCTGCTGCTGCTGGCATCGCCCTGGATTCACCCAGCATTTGGCCCCAAAATCTACCCCTGACTTTGAACAGATCACCATGGAACATCAACAAGCGCTACAGCATGCTGCTACCCTCACAGAGGGGATGCAACACTCAAGCCCTAGAGAAGACTTGCTCTGTTCTTCCAGTGACAGGAGCTTTACTGCAACCTGGCCCTCTCATCAGGACTCAAGGCTCCCACCAGCTGTGACTCGGCAAGCAACGGATAAAATTGTTTAACTTACTGCTCGCCCTGTCTAATCTTTTGTTATTCCACACACTGTAGTGTTTGGTTTATGTACACCTAACCTTGGTTTCTTTACCCTTCAGGCTACTCTTAAACTGTCCACTCATGGTGACATGCCTTACTATGTTTGACTAATTGATAGGTGTGGTTCTAATTACTCTTATCGTGTTTGATAATCATGCTGTATTGGCACTTCCTGCTGCTTGTAATCTTGGAATAAGTTGCCACTTGTGTTTTTGCTACCCTCCTCACACAGGAAACTCCTTATTCCCAGTTACTAATTAGCTTGGGTGGGCGCTCAGTTTGTGCTCGTATGTTATTCACTGTTATTGTTTCCACGCCTATGTTCTACGGTTTCAAGGACAACATGCTGCAAAACCCACTCGCTTCCATCCCTATCACTGGGGAGTTTTCACTCTTGCACACCTGTGCAACCTTAACCCTGTTACTAGTGACTAGTCGCCACCCTGCCTACCATCAATCTCATGGCGTCCATTAAAGTTCTAACTTGGAACGTCCATGGCATCCATACCCCCAAATGCCATTATGCCATCTACTCTTACCTTAGACTCAATGCCATTAATATTGCACTGCTACAGGAATATCACTTAACACACCAAGAAGCAGTTAAATTACAGCACTGCCATGAGCAAATATTCACTTCATATGCTCATGGTGCACTACTGCCAGTTAAACCAGGGACACAGGTTATGTCAGATGGGGTGGTTGCCGACACAGAGGGCAGATATGTTCTTGTTAAGGGCAGACTAGATAGCCACCATATCCTGATAGGTAGCATGGATACCCCCAAAACTGAGCAAGTGACTTTCTTACACTCACTCTCAGGGGTTCTATTGTGCAGGAACGGTGTCACGTGGCTGCCGGAAGGTGATTTTAATAGAGTACTCGATACTACTCTAGATCGTTCATTCCCTCCACTGCTTCGCACAATTGCCTTCTCCAATGCTCAGGCACTAAGGCCCATATTTACACTTTTCTAGCGCCTCATTTGCGCCATTTTTTTATGCAAAAGCGGTGCAAAATTACAAAATACAATTGTATTTTGTACGTTTTTGTTGCTTTTGCATCAAATGCGGCGTTAAAAAAGTATAAATGTGGGCCTAAATGTCTGGCTACGGAACTGGGGACTAATCAACATTTGGTGCAGTCGCAACACGACTGCTAAAGTATACTCCTTCTACTCTGCACCCACTCCTTGCAAGTCAGGATTGATAGACTAGTGGGAACAATGGGACTCACCTCCTGTGTCACACATGTGGACTATCTGGGTAGCACCCATTCTGACCATAACCCCCAAAATTTACAGTTCGTGTGTGGGATGCAGGTACCACCCCCGGTCCCCATGTGGCGCCTTCAGCCAGTAGCACTGGACGACACATCCTTTCATTCTTCTGTTGCTACGGCTATTGAGGGATATTTAGATCTCAATGCAGACACCACTGCAGCAGGATCCACAGAGTGGGGTGTATTTAAGGTGCATTGCGGGGACACTGCCTGGGATTACATTGGAACATACACTGACAGCTTGACACTGACCTATTACACATTTGGGCCCAGATTTATGGTGGCCTAGCAACATTGCAACGCCACATTAGTGTAATTTTTTTATGCGAATGTGGCGTTGGAAGGGCAAAAATGCTGCGCCATATTTACAAAGTGGAGCAATTCTTGAATTGCGCCACTTTATAACCCCTTGCACCATATTATGCCTGCACCAGGCATAATGTATGCAAGGGGGGCGTTCGGGCGCTAGGGGGACTATGAGATTCCTTTGTGCCATTTTTATTGGCATTTTTTAACGCCTGCTAAGGAGCATCCTCCAGTTCTTCCACCCATGTGCTTGGCCGCTGCCACCCAAACCTACACTCCTGTTGGTGACACATTGCAGTTTTAGGGGTAGTATCTATCTCACAGACAGACAGACAACGCCTTACACGCCAGCCTTAGCTCTCTTAGGCACACCACAGGGGCAGCACTTTACCACCGCTGTGGAATTATCCACTTGGGTTGAGGCAGGAATACAGGTGATAGGAGATCTCTATGGAGACAGGAAGCTACTGACTTACAAGTAGCTGATGGACGAGTGGCCTCCCCCCAGCCTATTTCTCCTGCATGCATCCCTGATTGGGGAATTGGGGCAAAAATGGGTGGATATGATCTGCTAACCCCCTATGCATCCTACTCCATATTCTGGGTCAGGGGAGATATTTGGTGTGCTGGATGGCTGAATCTTTGCCTACACATACAGCACTAACACTCACAACCCTTCAGGGGCAATGGGAGGGAGACCTTGACCACCCCTGCACAGTTAAGGAATGGTGTGCCCTGCTAGCGGGTCCTACTCACATACCTTGAAATGCCTTTTTCCATTTGATTCACATATATATTGTACATAGGTCCTACTTCACTCCTGCCAACTTAACCGGGTATTTTCACCATACTGATGCAGCCTGCCCTCGCTATGGGTGGGTAAATGAGGATATATTACATATGCTCTGGGCTTGGTCTCGACTACAGAGCTATTGGCGAGGAATAATGAGTCGCATCAGCCACTGTACAGATAGAGTCCTCTCCAACTCATGGGAGTTACGTATACTGGGATTATAGCGCAGCAGCAAGAAACACAGAAATACGTCCCGATTTATAGATTTGGGATTAATATTAGCCAAAAGACTGATCACGTGCAGGTGGAAATCTCCTGACCCACCACACCTCACATCTTGGATGCGCACATTCACTAACTGGGTAGAGGCCGAAAGCGTTGCCTTACACAGGAAAAATGCCTTAGGACTTCACAGACACCCATAGCTAGCAGCTGGGATGCCATTATGGCTGACCTACACATTGATATACCTGATGTTTCCCAATCACTAGATGTCCAGCCGTCCCGTGACAGAGAGGGGGGAGATGTGATATGTGCCAAGCAGCCTTCAACTATAAGTTCCCTGGCCATGCTTGCTGCGGAACCGCGCACTCCAGCCGCATATTGATTACACAAATAGAGTTTTTTTGCAATGACAGAGCTATGTACACAAGTTGATACCTAGATGAACAGTACTGATAATTGGGGATAGGGTCATAGAGCTGGGTCTAGCAGAATTGTTAATACTAACGTTACTCTTGCTCAGTGTTCCAGTTGCCATTGTATGGGCCCCTTAACTGTTTATATCTGGCATTGCGCAATATTGCCAATGTGAGCAATACACACTTGCTGATCTTTTTCACTCATATAGCCACATCTCTGCTCATGACTGCCTACATGCCTGCTGCCTGTTTCTCTACAACTAATTCTACAGATACCAAGTGAGATGCTTTAGGCCTTGCCCTATGCAAATAACAACTCAATCTGTATGTCTGTAACCTGATACTGTTCCTATATAAAATGTGCATGGCATTTCTGTAATTGGTTAACTGCAACAAAGCAAAAACAGCAATAAACAGAGTAAAAAAAAAAATGAGTATATGTTGAGTTAAAGAAAATAGGTTTACGAGCGTAGGGGTGCCCCAAGAAATTTGGGCAAATATACCATGATTGATTTCAATTCTGCATGTATTTTTAATTTAGCATTGGGATTGGTGATAGATTCACGTTTATTATTTCAGTTTCAGTCCTGAATATGATAGCATGGTACGTAGAGGGCAGGTTTGACAACATGTGAGTGTTTATTTATTCTGATGTGACTTTACTTGTATTGTAGTTACCCCTAAAGAAGGGCAATGGCCTGAAATGCATTGGGTATGATGTCAACATAGTTGATTCAAGGGGAATGGTGAACCCCCACATGCTGTCTGAGAAACGCCTGAGTAGGCATCTTTTTTAACTTTACTGTACAAACTTACTGTTGCAGCGACAAAGCAAATACATTATACTGAAGAAAATATGGAAGAAACTTTCATAATCGAAAAAAGACTGTTGATCAATCTCCAAATTTTCACTTCATCGTGTGCAACTATGTGGTATTTCCCATTGGGCTTCTGCAGTCTTAAAATAGGGGAATTAAACAGACTTCCCATTATCTTCTTCAGGACACCTTGGGCCAGATGATTCAAAATATTATGCACTCGCAAACGGCGAAATCGGACGTTTGCGAGTGCAAAATCGTGGTCTGCAATGCATCAAAGGCATTCGCAGACCACAAAATAGGAATCGCAAAAATTGCGATTTTTTGCATAGCGACCTGGATTTTGCGAATCGCAATTTGCGATTCGCTAAATCCAGGTCGCAAGGCAATTCTGCAAAAAATCGCAAATTGCGATTTTTCGCAGAATGGTATTTTGCACATGCAAAATACCATTGTCTGCAACCAGGTGGTAACCTGGTGCAAAATTTAAAAATGCAGTAAAACTGCATTTTTAAATTTAATATGTAAAGCACACATGCCCTTTTGGCATGTGTGTACTTTACATGGTAAAAAAAAAAAATTGGGGTGCAGGAGATGTTGAGTCAAAAATTTGCTAGCACGGTGTTCTGTGTGTGGATTTCAGTCCTTGTTATGTCAACTTCAACTTTCCAGGGCCCAGGGACTGGACAGGGCACCACTTGTCAGGGCAGGAGTCTCAGTACAGTTTCCAGGTGCTGGCAGAGGAAGTCTTTGATGGCCCTGAGACTTCAAAACAGGAGGTAAGCTCAGTTCAAACCCTTTGAGATTCTTCTCAAGCAGGAATGCACAGCAAAGTCCAGTCTTTAGTCTTTGTCCCCTTTCACGGGCAAAAGCAACAACTGCAGGATAGCCCAACAAAGCACAGTCACAGGCAGGGGCAGCACTTCTCCTGAGCTCTTCTCCTTGGCAGAGGTTCCTCTTGAATCCAGAAGTGATCTAAAGTCTGTGGTTTTGGTTCCACTACTTATACCCCTTTCGGCCTTTGAAGAAGGCAAACTTCAAAGGAAAGTTTCTGTTTACAGGATCCTGCCTTGCCAAGGCCAGGCCAAAGGCACACACCAGAGGGCTGGAGACTAATTTGTGGTTGAGATCTGCAATTCGCTTGGTGGTCAAAGCCGGAACAGACGTAGCAAATGTTTCCATTTCTGAATTAGTTGAATACATTGATCTCTGCGTATTGCATGGAGAAAGCTTTGCAGACACTGGTTTTGGAGTCTGGGGGCTACTCCCAGTAGTACCTTGAGCGTACAGTGGAACAACTGGGCCTGTGCTTACAGGGACTGCTAATGCTTTGGGTCCTGTCAGACTTGTCTGATTCTGCTGAACCATCATCCCTGCACTTTGACCTGTTAATACTATATGTAAAGTCTGCCCTGATTGATTTTGGGCAATATTTGGGGTTGTCGGTACTGGAGAATACATGGGCATCGTCTGAATCTGATTAAGATTTTGTACGGGTGCGGTCACATTAGGTGCTGATTCCATGTAAATCATTTTTGTACTTGCCATTATCTGATTCACAACTGGGCTCATAATTTGCTGTGCTGAACTAACAACAGGAACTACTGGATAAATTGTTGGTACCTGCATCACTGAACTGACAGATGTACTTGAACCGAACTCTGTTAAACTGGAGCTGTTGGCACACTTTAGACTACATTTGGAACCACTCTCTTAACTAGATTATATGGCGGGGGACGATTCATTAAAAGTTGATTTATAAACTCATTTTCTGAGTCACTGTCAGGTGCCGTTGTCTTTTTATTCTCATCTGCTTTCTGCTCTGTCTTGTCTGTCTTCTTCTTTTTTGTTTTAGGTTTTGTACTCCCATCACCTTCTTCTGTAATGACTGAAAACATTCTCACCACATGTAATGTTTTCTTTTCTCCACATTCTCTGTTCCTCATCTCATCTAGCTTCTGCTAGTGTCTTCTCAGCTCTCCTCATTCTGTTCTGAAATGTTTCTGTTTCCTTTTCTCTCGCAACAAGTTCCCAAATAGCAAGCGCTTCAAATTGTGGGGGTCTTGGAGGAGGCCTTAATACGCACAATACTCTCCTCAAATTTTCTAATATTCTCAAATAAAAAGTTTTGGAATATGGAAAAGCCAGTGAACCCTCTTTCTCTGTGAACTTACACCACTGTTTAACCCAAATGCATGCTGAAACTCTTCTTGCCTCTGCCACTTCTTATGCTGGTGTTCCTATCTACTCACCCTTCCTAACTGAAACATACACATCTCATCTCAGCGCACTTCTGAAAGCTTTGCAAAATAGCATTTTTGCACAAATTTCAGTCAATAATACGAATTTCAACAAAACCAGGAAGTAAATTGAATCCCACAATTTTTTTCGCAAGCTTTTCTCAACCAATGGCGACGCAGTACTGTCCACTAATATGTGTGCCGCTTCTCATTAACCGACCTATCTCCATGAGGGACTACTGACATCACACTCACTTCACTCAGCAGCTGCAAGTCGCTTCACAACTGTCTGTAACACAACTTACACATACACCAAATACAAAATATTGCAAGCACTAGAAAAACCAAAACCCTGTCTGCTCACTATGGGTAGGACTCAAACACTTTCAAAGCTGTACAACTTACACATCTGACTGTGGCTTTTGCAATTACACAAGTAAGTCTTGACCAGCAAATCTCACCCTGGTTGACATGGATCTGCCACATGCACTCAGGATTCACCTAATACCAAGAAACACCTGACACTCACTCAAGAAAAACTAGTTATTGTCAATGGCGCCTCAAGACCAATACTTCACTGCAGACAATACTTTATCCAAGTGTCTCAATACACTTGTATGTTACCCTGGGGCCTTAGGCTAAATGGACCCCATTGTGGCCTCAACAACAACAACCCCAGACATTTTTTAGCACATAGCACCACAATGACTTCGAGTATGACGACTCCACAAACACCTCATATTATCACACTTCATCACAATTTGTGCCAAAAAAGCACTGCAAGCGCAAATCCCTACTTACACATCCACTGTACACTTGTAACACAATGCTCAGATTTCATCAATATCTCAAACTAACGATAAAACAACTCAACTACCAAATTTGTCATCCTTACCACTCATCAAATAAATGGTTCCCCTCCTCAAGGGACTGAACCGTCATCTGCTACTAGCTTCTGTTAACAAGTTTTTCCTCACCCTTCGCAGGATTTGAAAAACGCTTCCTTTCCTCAGGCTGATGGATCTTTTCACTCAGTGAAGAGTGTGGTAACCATTTACAATAAATTCTACCCAAACAACAATTTAAACATAATAGCCCTCATTCCAACGCTGGCGGTCGGTGATAAAGCGGCGGTAATACTGCCAACAGGCAGGCGGTAAAAAAACAATTGAATTATGACCATGGCGGAAACCACTCACACAGACAGCCACTTTAACACACCAACTGCCACAGTGGTAGCAACAAGCATTGCAGCAGTTACCGCCAACAGCCAGGCGGAAGACAAGGTTCCGCCCACTGTATTACGAGACACCAATCCGCCAGCTTTTCCGGGGCAGTACCAACGCCATCAAAAGCACAGCAGAAACAGTACACAGAAGGGAAACAACTCACCTCTGGACACTCAAGGAAGAACCACGACGCCATGGAGCCTGAAATACAGGTGTTACCCATGCTGGTTTACCTCCTCTTACACCAGGAATACCAACACCGGCAAAGACGAACACGGTGAGTACTGCTGCTAGCACACAAGGGGGGGGAACAGAGTGACACACACACGCAACACCCCTACCCCCAACACCATACACACAAACAGATGCAATAACATTAAATCTCCAACTCATACCCCTGAGGAATAACACAAGGACAAAAGGAAGTGAGTAAAGTCAGAGTAATAATATAAAGTTCCAGAAATATGCCCTCAAAGCACAAAACAGTATCTACAATATATACAAATGGAGGGATACTGCCCAGTCCACAATGTCCGTGGGCCACAGGGCCATATCACATAGGCCAAGGCCCTACTTGACTCCTGCCTCAATATGGAGAGAACACTGGGGCATCAGGTCGAAAATACACAGGCACCTCAGGGGTAAGGGGTATGGGGGCACCTCAGTCGGAAGATGGTACAACGCCACTGCTCCTGGAGGGGGCCACATGGCCATCACTCTGTCCTGGAGAGTGCAAAGCCACAGTCTCTCTAGTGGGTGGTTTGCCCACTGCTTGGTCCTGGGGAGTGCAAAGCCACAGTCTCTCTAGTGGGTGGTTTGCCCACTGCTTGGTCCTGCGGAGTGTGAAGCCACAGTCTCTCTAGTGGGTGGTTTGCCCCCTGCTTGGTCCTGGGGAGTGCAAAGCCACAGTCTCTCTAGTGGGTGGTTTGGCCACTGCTTGGTCCTGGGGAGTGCAAAGCCACAGTCTCTCTAGTGGGTGGTTTGCCCACTGCTTGGTCCTGGGAAGTGCAAAGCCACAGTCTCTCAAGTGGGTGGTCTGCCCTCTCCTTGGTCCTGGGGAGTGCAAAGTCAGTCTCTCAAGTGGGTGGTTTGCCCACTGCTTGGTCCTGGGGAGTGTAAGGCTACAGTCTCTCAAGTGGATGGCTTCTCCACAGGTTCTGGAGGGGGCTTTGTGCCTAGTGTGCTTCATCATGGCAAGGAGGCGGTGAGTGGATGCCTTCTTCCACTGGTTCTGGAGGGGGCTTTGTGCCCAGTGTGCTTCATCCTGGCAAGGAGGGGGTGATTGGATGCCTTCTTTCACTGGTTCTGGAGCGGGCTTTGTGCCCAGTGTGCTTCATCCTGGCAAGGAGGGGGTGAGTGGATGCCTTCTTCCACTGGTTCTGGAGGGGGCTTTGTGCCCTGTGATGCAGATCTTCGGGAGTGCAAGGTCACAGTCTTCGACCCAGGTGTCACACCTACAGTTTTTGCAGGGGCCAGGATGCACTACAGCCCATGGTGGGACGATTACACACTGCCTGCCGGTGGTGATGGCTGCTCAGTGGTGGCAGTGGCGGGGCTGGCGGCGATGGTACCAGTGGTGGAGGGGAGGCACCAGCCCTTCCCTTGCAGCCTCGGACGGCTGCCCACTGGGGCTGCTGCTGCTGGCAGTGGTGCTGGTGGCAGTGCAGGTGGCAGTGGTGGCGGCAGTGCTGCCAGGGCTCAGGGGAGGCTCCAGCCCTTCCCCTGCAGCCTCGGACGGCTGCCCACTGGGGCTGGTCCTGCTGGCTGTGGTGCTCGTGGAGGTGCAGGTGGCGGTGCTGGCGGCGTGCTGCCGGTGGAATGGGGAGGCTCTAGCCCATCCCCTGCAGCCTCGGGCAGCTGAAGTGCCATGGCTGGTGCTGTTTGTTCAGATGCTGCTCCAGCACCAGGCTCCATATCCATCCTGACTGCGGCGTCTGTGCCTTTGCCAGTTCCCTTGGCAGCTGGTGTCCCCTTCCTGCCCTTGGCAGCTGGTATCCCCTTCTTGTCTTTGCCAGCTGGTGGTGCTTCCTTGCCTTTGTCAGCTGGTGGTGCCTCCTTGCGTTTGCCAGCTGGTGGTGCCTGCTTGCTTTTGCCAGCTGGTGGTGCCTCCTTGCCTTTGCCAGCTGGTGGTGCCTCCTTGCTTTTGCCAGCTGGTGCTCCCTTTTTGGCTTTGCCAGCTGGTGCTCCCTTTTTGCCCTTGGCAGCTGGTGCAGGCACACTGGCTGTGTGGACGAGTGTCTCCTTGGAGCCTTTCACAACTGCAGTGGCTGCAGAAACGACAGTGGCCGTGGACTGGGTGGCTGAGGTGCTAGCCTGGGTCCTGACCACCCTGGCCTGAAGTGAAGGACGGGGGGAGGGGCAGGGAATAGGTCAAGGGAGGAGAGGAAAAGCTTTTTAGGGACACTAGGGCTGGAAGAGGGTGAAGGTGTGGGAGTGGAGGAAGAGGGAGTGGTCTGTCTGCTGTGTTTGGGTGCAGGTGCATGGGCTGGATGCTGTTGTGAGGTGGAAGGCTGTTGGGTGTCTGAATGCTTGCGTTTGTGTACTTTGGGAGGAGGGGACACAGACACAGTGGGAGAGGACACAAGGGACGTGTGCTTGGATGTGGGGGTGGTGACTGCCAGTGAGAGGCGTGTAGTGATAGGCGTAATGGTGATGGGGGTAGTGGATGAGGATGTAGTGCATGCAGGTGTGAGTGGAGACGCTACTAGGAGGGAGGTGGACGAGGAGGAGGAGGGGGACACAGTGGAGGCAGTTGATGTGTCTGCATCTGGATAGTGCTTGTGTAAGTGCCTGTGGGATGAAGTTTGGTGCTTGTGTTTGCCTGACCCACTTCTGTGTGTTGATTTGGGTGTATGCTGGTCTGATGGTGTGCTTGGGGTAGGCTGGGGTTGAAGGGAATGAGACTGGGTAGAGAAAGTTGGAGGGAGGAGGCTAGAAACAGGAACAATGGCTGCCATCAGAGAGGAGGCCAGAGCCTGGAATGATCTATGTTGGGCCGCCACGCCAGAGTGAATGCCCTCCAGGAATACATTTGTTTGTTACAAATGCTCTGCCAGACCCTGGATTGCATTCACTATGGTTGACTGCCCAACAGAGATGAATCGCAGGAGGTCAATAAACTCCTCACTGAGGGCAGCAGGGCTGACTGGGGCAGGTCCTGAAGTGCCTGGGGCAAAGGAGGTTCCCACCCTCCAAGGTGAGCTGGCAAGAGAAACACGCTGAGGGGCTGCTGGGAGGGCGGTGCTGGTACCACCAGGGAGCTTCCATCGGAGGAGGTGTCGCTGTCTGAACTGTCCCATCCAGCCTCCGCCGTGGTGCACCCCTCGCCCTCTGTCCCACTGGTGCCCTCACCATCGGTGGATTCGGCCTCATGGGCCATGTGGGATGCATCTCCCTCCGTCGTCGATGCCTCTGCTCCTCCGCCAGATGATGCTAATGCAGGGGGGGAGAGACAGAGGATACACTTTGTCAATGCCAGCAAAAACACCACTGTTGGCGTACACAACACACAGGGAACAGCCCTATGCACTACAGTTACAATGCTAGTCACCAGGCCATGGAGTACTATGCCTAAAGCCAATAGCAGCACACCTGAAACATACAGGACCCTGCCCAGTAGTAAATGCCCACTAGCATATTTGGGGCTGGAGTGCATCGGAGCCTGCCCCACATGGAATCTACCCTGCCATGTTCACCCTGGCCTAGGGGCACCCACAGGCCCACATCCCCCACCCAGATAACACCCCACCATGCACAATTTTCTGATTCTGCAACTGTGCTCACCCCCTTGTGGTTGCTGTGATGCCTTCAAGCGCCCATCCAACTCTGGATAGGCCACCGCCAGGATGCAGAACATTAGGGGCGGTCAGGGTTCGACGGGCACCCCTTCCTCGTTGGGAGGCCATCCCCAGCTGGGCCTCCGCCGTATTCCTTGCCCAGCAGTGCAGGTCCTCCCACCGTTTGCAACAGTGGGTGCTCCGCCTGTAAAAAGACCCCCAGGGTCCGCACGTCCTTGGCGATGGCACACCAAATACCCTTTTTCTAATGGGTGCTGACCTGCAGACAATGGTACATAGGAAATGGGATCAGCCATAGCGTCCGGCCTGTTACACTCATGGCCCACCATATCCCTCCCATCCCCTTACGCACAGACATTGACCACCATACATGCAGCACTCTGCCCAGGACCCCTCAGCCACTGCCACCCTTACACGAGGCTTACACACATAGCACTCCATGCATTTATGCCCCATGCATCGTGCTCACAGTGTACTCACCTGTTTGTCTGGAGGACCATAAAGTAAACGGTACTGGGGTAGGACCCCATCCACTAGTCTCTCCAACTGCTCCGGAGTGAAGGCAGGGGCCCTTTCCCCAGAAACTCGAGCCATGGTCACTTCCAGACACAGGTCACAGCAACACTTGCAGTGTAGGTCCTCTCCTATTGAAGGTCAGGTATCAAGTGAGTGAACAGATAGAAAATGGCAGTCACATCCGCGGTGGTGCATACCGTCACTGCTGGCATACATCACCATAGGCTACTGGAACCCATAGGGCCCAATGATAACCAATGAGGTGTTGCACGGCGGTCCTCGACCGCCTCCCGCAACGGCGCACAACGTCAGCGGAATTACCTCATTTCCACTTGTCCCTCAACACAGGTCAGGCGTCCGCCATTTCAGGGGGGAGTAGGCCATGGCACCTAACTGCGTCACAGCAGACATAGGCAAAATTACGGGAGTACATGTTAACATACTGTTTCTGTCACAACATGCAAGACATTTTACTCTGAGGATATGTTTGAATATGACCATCTGCTCACCGTTTTTCAACCTAGAGTTCAACCGCTGAGGATGAATAGGAGATGGAGACATACCCCCGTGTACAGACCCATGGTGGACCTGGCAACAATGGAGGACAGGCACATTATCCTCACCTACAGACTTGATAGGGCCACAATCCAAGAGCTGCGTGCCCAGTTGGAGCCAGACCTGATCTCAGCTATCCTTCACCCCACTGGGATCCCCCCTCTTGTGCAAATCCTATCAGTGCCACATTTCTTGGCAAGTGGCCCCTTCCATGTGACAGTGGCCATGGCAGCAGGGATGTCACAGCCAATGTTCTCTAACATGCTGGCCAGAGTGTTGTCTGCCCTGATGAAACACATGAACAGCTACATCGTTTTTCCCCAGGTGAAGGATTTGGCCATAGTGAAGGCTGACTTCTATGCAATGGGACATATCCCCAACAACATTGGTGCTATTAATGGTACACATATTGCCTTTGTCCCCCACCGGTGAAATGAACAGGTGTACAGAAATTGAAAGAGCTTTCACCCTATGAATGTGCAGATAGTGTGCCTGGCGGACCAGTACATCTCCCATGTGAATGCAAAGCATCCTCGGTCGTTGCATGATGCCTATATCCTGAGGAATAGCAGCATCCCATATGTGATGGCTCAACTCCAGAGGCACTGGGCGTGGCTAATAGGTGAGCCCAGGGTCCCCACCCAGTGTATGTTGGTATATTGGTGTGGGTTTGGCCCTTAGGGTGAGTGTCTGGCTAACAGGTATCCCTCAATATTTGCAGGTGACTCTGGTTATCCCAACCTCTCATGGCTACTGACCCCAGTGAGGAATGCCAGGACAAGGGCAGAGGAACGTTGCAATGAGGCCCAGGGGGCGAACAAGGAGGATCATTGAGTGTACCTTTGGCCTCCTGAAGGCCACGTTCAGGTGCCTCCATCTAACAGGTGGATCCCTGTGCTACTCACCCAAGAAGGTCTGCCAGATAATCATAGCATGCTGCATGTTGCACAATCTAGCCTTGAGACACCAGGTGCCTTTTCTGCAGGAGGATGAGGCTGGAGATGATCATGTGGCAGCGATGGAGCCTGTGTACAGTGATGAAGAGGAGGCAGAGGAAGAGGATGTGGACAACAGACAACTATAATACAACAGTACTTCCAGTGACACACAGGTAAAACACTGTAACCTCACGATCCATCGCTGTTTTGTGAAGTAAATTTTCTCTAGCTGGCTGCTGTTCCCACTACAAAGGCCACTTTTTGTACCCTTTAACATGTCTATTTGCAAATATTTGTGCCCTCCTGTGGCTCCAGGTGTATTGACTGCAGCAAATTACAGGTCATACCTATGTATACATCACTGTACAGCCTATTTGCAATGTCTACAGTTGTTAAACAACTACATCCTTAAATCATTTGACATACACCATACTTGTTTTTTCTAAGGGTATTTATGTCAGTGCTGAGAAGTAAATGGGGATGTGCAATGGGCATAGGTGATGGTGGAAGAATCCAGTCTATTGGTATCACAGGTGCATTGTCCAAGGGGGCATAGGAAGGGGAGCAATGTCAGTTCAAGGTGGACAGGGTAACAGAGTGGAACACAAGGGTGACAATCAGGAGTTTCCTGGCGGAGGTCTTGGCAATGTTCTCTGGCTTCTGCCTGGATCACAGGAACCGTTTGTGGGGTGGTTCTCCTTCTGCAGGGGGTGGGGTGCTGGTGGCCTGTTGTTCCTGTGGCAGGTCCTCCTGTCCACTAGCGGCAGTGGAGGTGGAAGGCTGCTCATCATTGTGACTAGTGTCAGGGGCCCGTTGGTGTGCCACTGCTTCCCTCATGGTGTTGGCCACGTCTGTCAGCACCCCTGCAATGGTGACCATGGTGGTGTGGATGTCCCTCAGGTCCTCCTTGATCCCCAGGTACTGTCCCATCTGCAGCCACTGGGTCTCCTGCAACTTGGCCAGTATCTGGCCCATGGTCTCCTGGGAATGCTGCTATGCTCCCAGGATGTTGGAGAGAGCCTCGTGGAGAGTCGGTTTCCTGGGCCTGTCCTCCCCCTGTCGCACAGCAGTCGTCCCAGCTTCCCTGTTGTCCTGTGCCTCTGTTCCCAGAACCGTGTGCCCACTGCCACTGACCCCAGGTCCCTGATCATCCTGTGTTTATGGGGTTGCCTGGGGTCCCTGTAGTGGTGAACACACTTCTGATTGACGTGTCTTGAGGACAGTCGTATGGGCCCGCTGGGTGGGTGCTGTGCTGGTGTTTCCTGTGTGGGGAGGCTATGTGGTAGGATGGGACTGTGCCTGGGTAACCAACTGTCCAGAGGTCCCTGACGGGCCAGGTTGGTCATCCAGATCCAGGCGTGCAGAGCTGCTACCATCACTGTGGGCCTCTTCTGTGGGGAAACTGGATGTTGCTGGCACCTCCTCTCCAGTGACGTTATGTGGGGGTCCTGTGGGGATGTATATGCAGTGTTATTGTTTCTGCATGTGACATCTTTTGCATGGGTATGTTTCCCTCTATAGTTATTATTACCAAGACAGCTTTGGCTTGTGTGAGTTGTTATTTGGTTGGCTACGTGATTGTCACTAGTGTGCATGCTGCGGTGATGGGTGTCCATGCAGGGCTGTGAGTGGTGAGGGTATGTGATTGCACGCAGGTAGGAGGGTGAAAGTAGTAAAGATTTGATTTACCAGAATCCAGTCCTCCTGCTACTCCTGCCAGGCTCTCAGGATGCAGTATTTCCAAGACTTGCTCCTCCCATGTTGTTAGTTGTGGAGGAGGAGGTGGTGGTCCACCGCCAGTCCTCTGTGCAGCTATCTGGTGTCTTGCAACCACGGAACGCAACTTCCCCTGTACGTCGTTCCACCTCTTTCTGATGTCATCCCTTGTTCTGGGGTGCTGTCCCACGGCGTTGACCCTGTCCACGATCCATCTGCCATAGCTCCATCTTCCTTGCAATGGATGTCTGCTGCACCTGTGATCCGAATAGCTGTGGCTCTACCCGGATGATTTCCTCCCCCATGACCCTTAGCTCTTCCTCTGAGAACCTGGGGTGTATTTGTGGTGCCATGGGTGTAGTTGGGTGTGTGCTCGGAGGTGCGTGGATGGTGTATGGGTGATGGTGTTCTGTGGCTCTGGTTCTGTGGGTGGTCCTGGTGTGTCTTTCTCTCTGTTGTAAATTGTTTGTAGTGGTAAAGGGTCATGGGTAATGTGTGTGTGTGTTTTATAGTGCTGTGTGGGTGTGGTGTGTGTATGTGTGTCAGGTGTGTGTAGTTTGAATTGTCCAATGTGGTGCTGTTTTGTTAGTGTGTGTGTATTTTGAGCCCGACGGTATGTACCGCCAATGGTTTACCGCGGTTCAATGTCCACTGCGGTGATTCGTGGGTCATAATGCTGTCGGAGTAGTTCTGTTGGCGTAACGGTGTGGGTTTTGCTACTGCAAGTATATCACTGACCTTTGGTCTGGCGGACTTGTGTGTGTGTCTGTATAGTGGTGGATTTCTATGTGTGGGTCATAATACAGGTAGCAATATATCGCCGTGGTCGCGGTATGTTGCCAGCAGCCAGCATGGCGGTTAGCGACACTTACCCCCCCCCCAGCGCCTTGAGACTCTCACGGGTGTGTAGCGCGCTGTGTAAATATGATTGATTAATTGATTGATTGATTACCGCCAATGTCATAATGAGGGCCTATGAACCACGTGGCCACCGAAGAACACATCAATCAATGAAAACTTCAATGCTTTATTTATGACCACAAAACCAAAGTCACATAAATTGAGTGCAAAATCAAATTGTAAAGATAAATGAACACCATAGGCTGACCAAATCTATGAAACAAGGTTAGTCTACTCAACATCAACACCATTAGCAATTCAAGAATAACAATACATAACAATATATCACTTGTGAGACCGAGATGTTTCAGTTCAGACATTGAATTTATTAGTCAAGACAATTTGCAAAGATTCAGAATTCGGGGATTGAGACATAAGTTCTCCCTACTACTAACCAAATCAAGCCAACCAAGCACATGCGGGCAAAAGTCAAGAAGAAAAGACAAAAAGAATTTGGAAAACATCCGTCTAAGTTTAACTAAGAAAAAAAGACAGATGTCAGCATGCTAACTCTACTCAGAAAAGCAGGTCAGGGAAAATAACATTTGCATTAGAATATACCTTTCCTAGGTTCAGCATTAAATTCAGTTTAATCAGCAAAGCAAGTAGATCATCAGCAAAGTCCATTAGAAGCACCATCAGGAAAAAAGTGCAAGACACAGACTGCACATGTAAATTAGGAAACGTCCAAGGGGACTAGTTAACAGAACTAGATTCAAGAGGGGACTGACACTGAAACTTAGAAGTCCTTCCCTGATTAGGAATACTCAAATTAGTTGATTGGTCCATTTGATGAGTCCACATTATAAAAAGGGGCACTGTCCAATAGAAATTATAACACAAGTTGAATTTGAAACATTAGGAAGCTCGACCAGAGTTGGTGTGAAGTCATCCCTCCTTTCTGAATGACTCCAATTTGTACATCATTTAATGCAATCCATGTTCCTTCCCATGGCACAAGACGGTTTTCTTCTTTCTCATCGAAACAGTCTTTTTAAACAATAGTACTACTCTCCTTTCAGTCATCGTGTCCCAATGTGGAAACATTCAAGGACACTGCAGTGTAAAACTTACACATAATACAATAGGACTCTTTACTAATCATGTGAAACAACCTCATGGAAAAATTAATGTTTGAGAGAAATGACTCACCAGTTTATGCTGCTGCAAATAGGAAGACGTCAAGCCTGGTTATGCTAACACAAGAAATACAATGTATTAATACTGTCATTAATGAAACACACATAATATGCAAACTTATGAATTCAACATATATCATCAAAATATGCAAAACCAATTCACTAATAATTGCAATCTTTGCTAAGGCATCACATTAAGCACAACAGATTTGCTCATTTATGTTTCTGCACACGTTACTTTAAACTAATTAATCATAAATCATTATCAATCATATTAATTTTTAATAATAATAATTCATCCTAAAGATTAAAACATATTTCAATATTGCTAAATCATGTTAGCACTGTCAGTTCTGGCAGGCATAATGTCTGACATAGAAAATGAAAGTGAACACTTTTAAAATACGTGTCAGTGCAGTTTTCTCTAGGTTAGGCTTTTAAATATGAATATAAATGTTACCTAATGCTGACTCCTGGTGCACTTAAAGCATTACTAAAATATACACTCCAGCAAGCGCCATGTTGGCCTATTCTTCCTTTTCTGATGTTGATGTAAGTTTGCCCTCACTCCTCAACTACCTCACTTCTTTCTGTTGTTCTTCCCTCATCGTTTTCCTCTGACTCACTCTCTGCACCTCTCCTTGGTTGATTGGTCATGCCCTCACCCCCATGCTTTCCCCTCTGTTTTGCTGATGTTCCTCTCTTCCCTCACCCTGTTCCCCAGCAGATGTATTAGCACTACTGGCAACCTCATGCCCTGTGCTCCCCACTCTCACTGTGAAAAATTCCTCTTCCCTACCAAGGCCCAAATAGTCCTTCATCTGCATCTCTTCTGTCACTGGTCATTGTAATGCAGGGTGCCCACTGTCCGTCTCCATTCGCTCTCATTCCAGGTCACTCCCTTCCTGGTTCCAGCTATCCTCTTTCCTTGCCTGGGGGGGCTACTAATTTGAGAAACTCTGCCCTAGATACCAAAGTCCTGGACTCCCATGACTTCTGGAGGCATACACCGCCCAGGGTCCACCAGGAAAACTCTTGGTCTTAGCACCACCTTATCTGAGGTGCCCAATATACCCCCTCCTTCATTCTCGATGTGGGCAGGGTAGGCGTACCTTGAGCCCCTGGCTCTTGTGGGGGTGTTCCAGTGGGACTCCCCCTCACCTGGGGTAAAAATTATTTTAAAATAATTTAATACCCAGCACAGCTCTGTGCAGCACAGCAGCACTCCTGCACATGCCCCATGTGGCACTGTAAAACTCCTGCCAGACTGTGCCTCTGCGAAAACACGCAAACATCAACAAGCATCTACAACTGAATTTTGCACGGTCTCTAGGTACTGCTGGTAGTGATTCAGCTGAAGAAAAAAAAGGTGGTGGTCCGTGGGTGGTTAGTCTTCTGCAGATGGGTTGCGTGCAGGGCTCAGTGAGGGAATTGGGGCAAAATGACAAAGAAAAGAGAACGTCACAAAAAAATCAAAAGGTTAAACTGAAGTTATAGTTAGGAATGGTAATAAGATTTTACTTTACATTAGAAAAACCTCAGAAATTCATTGTAAAAAAAGGTTGAAGTGAATTCACAGTTAGGCATTGCAAAAACGTTTTATCTTATGTTTTAAAAAACGTTATAAATAACATGATGTCATAGTTAGGTCTTCTAATGATATAACAACTAATGTTTAAAAACCAAATACTGAAATTCACCAGTTATACTGTACTGATCTAACTGTAAGTTGTGCCCCCGCCCAAGCACTGCTTATGACCTCATGTGTTACATTACTCAGCTTCAATTTGAAAATGAATTATATGCCACCTGTATATTGTATCTAGTCATATGGAACACAAAATGCGCTAGCCAGTGCTTATTAACCAATCCCACCTGAAGTGCCAGCAACAGCTGATTGGCTTGATGCAGATGGCTGGGTCAAGAGGGCCAATGAGTTGCTGCTGCTTGTCTACACAGGGAAATCCATGCCAAGGTCTGAGGGTAGATGACATGAAGTGCTACATGGGGGTAGTGGGTTGGTGCTACTTGAGTGTAGGAAAGTACCCTCTTTCTTGGCATGGTTACCCCCATTTTCTACCTGATGTCAGTGTGCTTGACTGTGTTCACTGGGATCCTGCTAACCAGTGATTATGCTCTCTCTCGCAAAAGTCTGTATTTCACTCCCAATTGGAATACTGGTGCCACCTTATAAGTCCCTAGTATATGATACCTAGGTACACAGGGCATTGGGGTTCCAGGGGATCCCTATGGGCTGTAGCATATATTTTGCCACCCATAGGGAGCCCACGCAAAGGCATCTGCAGGACTACCATTTTAGCCTGCATGAAAAGATGCAAGCACCCTTTCACTGCCATTTACACTGCACCAGGTCACTTATAAGTCACCCCTAAAGCAGGCCCTCCAGCACTGAGGGCAGGGAGCAAAGTACCTGTGTGTGAGAGCACCCCTGCACTAGCAGAGGATTACCCTACAACTTCCAGGACCATTTATCCAGACTCTGTGAGTGTGGGGACGCCATTTTACACATGTACTGGACAGAGGTCACTACCTATGTTCTGCTACATAATGGTAACTCCGAACATAGGCATGTTTGATATCGCAGATGTTGTAATCATACCCCAAGGCTTTTGCAATCATTAGTTGTATGATTCCATGCACTCTGGGGCACCTTAGAGAAACACCAGTATTGCCATTTCAGCCTTCCGAGGTTTTTCAGGCAACCCCAGCTGCTGCCACCTCACAGACAGGTTTCTGCTCTACTAATGCTTGACAAGGTTGAGCCCGGGAAGGCAGAATAAAGGATTTCCTTTGGGAGAGGGGTGTTACACCCTCTTCCTTTGGAAATAGGTGTTACAGGCTTTGGACGGGTAGTCTCCCCAAGCCACTGGAAATGCTATAAAGGGCACATTCGGTGCCCTCCTTGCATAATCCAGTCTACATCGGTTCAGGGACCCCCAGCCCCTGCTCTGGCGCGAAACTGTACAAAGGAAAGGGGAGTGACCACTCCCCTGTCCATCACCACCCCAGGGGTGGTGCTCAGAGCTCCTTCAGAGGGTCCCTGGGTTTTGCCATCTTGGATTCAAGGTTGGCAGGGAACTCTGGGAGCATCTGAGTGGCCAGTGCCAGCAGGTGACGTCAGAGCCCTCTCCTGATAGGTGCTTACCTGGTTAGGTTACCAATCCCCCTTTCAGGGCTATTTATGGTCTCTCCTTTGGGTGGCTTTTCAAATTCGGATTGCAAGACTCCAGAAGGATTCCTGTGCATCATCCACTTCCACTTCTCACTGAAGAAACTGCATCTGGACCTTCCAGGAACTCTACAAGCTACAACAAAGAGGCAAGACGCCTCTTGTATCTCCGGTTCTTGCCAGCAACTGCAACTGTTTCCCGGTCGTGCATCCTCTGAAGACAGCCTGTCTTCAACCTGCATCAGAAGAACAAAAGAATCTCCCTTGGGGTGAAGGAGTCAATCCCCTGCTAATGCAAGCACCAACTGCAATGACGACTGGCTATGCGGATCCTCTCTCCTACTGATCTTTGTGGATTTTGCATCATGGGTGGTAGACTGAAGTGGTCCTGACGGTCCTGACGTCCAACTTTCCAACATTGGTGGAGGTAAGAGCTTGTCTCCCCACGCAAGACAGTACCCCGAGCTCCGTGTGTTTTGCAGCTGCCAAGTCTTGTTGGCATTCTTTCACCAAGTTCTTCATTATTCTTGTAGCTCTGGCCCCCAGCACTCTATTCTGCGACGCCCAGCTTCCTGAGTGGTTCTCTGTCGACATGGGAGCCTTTGTCGTAGTGCTGCGTGGGCCTCTTTTGCACCTTCCTTGTCCCCATGTTGTGGGAATCCTGTGTGCATTACCTGGTCTTCTGTGTGCTCTATGAGTTGCTGAGAGCCCCATCTGACTTCTCCTCCTGGGTAGAGTCCACCTGGTCTTTCCTGGGCCCGGACAGCGCCATTTTCCACTAAACGCGAGCTTTGCGTGTGCCAAGGCTTGTTAGCAGACTCTGATGACACAAACCCGACTACAATCCTCCAACCAGCGTGGGACATCTCTTGCACCCTCCAGGAATCCGACTTTGTCTTCTTGGGTGCAATACTGACTCTTCTTCTTCACCAGTGGTTCTTCTTTCGTACCTTCATCCAGGTTAGCAGGGGCCCGTGCTCTTCTTGGACTCTTCTGTGCTTCTTGGAGTTGGTCCCCTTCTTCCATAGGTCTTCTGGTCCAGGAATCTCCTGTTGGTGTCTGGCAGTCTCTTCTGGGTTTTGCATAATTCTTCTTCTCGTATCTGTGTGTGTTCTGGGAAAGTTATTGTGTTTTACCCCTGCTTTCCTAGTCACTGGGGAGGGCTCTAGTACTTACCTTTGGGGTTTTCTAGTACGCCCACCTCCCCTCTACACACTACACTTACCTAGGTGGGAGACCAACTTTCGAACTCCACTTTCTTAGTAGAATGGTTTGTTCTCCCCCTAGGCCCATTTCTAACTATTGTGATTTTCAATAATGGCACTGTTTTCTAACTGTTTTTATGCCTATTTTTGCATACTGGTGTAAATAATTTATGTATTACCTACCTCCTAAGGGATTATAGTCTCTATGGTATTTTTGGTATTTGTGTCACCAAAATAAAGTTCCTTTATTTTTGTAACACTGAGTATTTTCTTTCATGTGTGTGAGTACTGTGTGACTACAGTGGTATTCATGAGTTTTGCATGTCTGTTAGATAAGCCTTGGCTGCTCATCCACAGCTACCTCTAGAGAGCCTGGCTTTTAGACACTGCCTACATTTCACTAATAAGGGATAACTGGACCTGGTATAAGGTGTAAGTACCATCGGTACCCACCACACGCCAGGCCAGCCTCCTACATTGAGTTGGGTTAATTTCTTTATTAGGGTGCCCTACCTTGTAGCGTGGACCACTATTCCTTTATAACTCTGAAAACATGATCTTAGGACAATATCACATTCCAATGCTTCTATAACATAGTCTGGCCACTTCAGCTTTATCAGAGCCTGGCGTCAGTGAATGTCAATTGTTATCCTGCGGTAATCACATTGTGATTACCTTACATCATGATGTTTTACCTCGTGGGTCCTTTACGTGACAGCCTAGAGGGTAAGTTACAATTTTGGATATTTAATTTTCTAAATGGAAGGAAAAGCCCACTTGGGGTAAATACCAACAGAAGCCCAGCTTGTGATTGATATTATGTTGAACATCTAGTTACAAGCACAAGTATTGATGATGTTGTGTAAGGAATCATGTCAGCGAAAACAGAGAAATGATAATGACATCTGAAACAGGGATCAAATCCCCTGTTTGGCACATCATGAGATGTCACACAAAATATATATATATATTTTTTTGTTGGTTATGCTATTGGGAACATTTTGTAAAGAACACAGTATGTCTTCTATTTCTATGTGTTGATAAATGTTTAAAAGGAAATAACCAGAAGAAGGCGTGACATCCTGTTTGAGAAAGGCTGGACCACCAAAACGCATCACAATCCATGCTGGAGTGAATTGGTCATTGAATTTCGCATCACAATCCATGTTGGAGTGAATAAGTCTCTGAATGATACCTCCTTGGAGTGGCAACTATTTGTTTGCTGAGGAAGCGGCGTGAAATTATGATTTATGGCACCGGATGTGAGAATCAAGCAGCATCTAAAATCTAAGGAATTTAGCATATACATATACATACATATAATACATGGGATTCTGTAATCATCATATAAATCCATGTTTATAATTTCTTTAGAATCAGTGACTAGCAACTCACTAAGGGTCAGATGTAGCAAAGGTTTTTACCCATTCTGTGTCTATGGGAAAAAGTGTTCATAAATATGGCCCTTAGTCGCCAATTATAAAGAAAAGATGTCAGAACTGGACTATTATAAGTTATTGCAGAGGAGTTCAGACATCACAATGCCTTTCTGCCAGAACCAGCAGTTAGGTAGTATAATTGAAGCAGAAGCTGTTTTAAACAACCAAAAAAGAACATTGATTTTCTTTCTTTTGCCCTTCTTTAATAGCTGACAATGACAAGCAGAAAGAATATGTTTCTTTTTTTTTACTCCTCAGCTAGAGGAAAATTTGAATCTTTCTGCATGTTACTACACATCACCAACTACTGCAGCATTTTTTTAACTGACTTGTATTAAACTGTTTCCAATATCTGTTTGCAACAAATATCTAACAGGTTTTTGATGTATTTAATTTTGCACTACAGGTTGTGTTATTCTTCTTCATTTTGCACACATGCTATATATATATATATCTAAATTCATGCACTGCTGATTACCCCACAAATTTCAACAGTCATGACATCTTTGATAACATCATTGATAATATAAATGTAATATTTGCAGTAAAATTGTTGACTAAAAAACTGTGCATGGCGGGGGCACGCGTTATAGATAACTATGACTATAACATGAATTTGTATGGTTTTGTATGTTTAAAATGTGAGCCTAACTATAAAGTTCCTCTAACCTTTTTTAAGTGAATGAAAGATAATCACATTGAGGCAGTAACTATAACTCATCCCCCGTCATGCACAGTGTTGTCATCAATGATGTAATGGGAGGTACTTATCAGTGCATGGTAAGGACACAAGTTATAGGTACTTTAGGGCACAAACTATAGCTGCAATTACTAGTGAATTTCAGGGGCTTTATTTGTGCAAAGTGGTATGTTTTAACTGACAGTATTTTAACTAACATTTTAACCTAACTATAATGTTCCTTTAACCTTTGATTTTGTTCAGTGAATTTCTAAAGCCCTGCATCCACGAGCTATGTCCTTTAACAATCTAGGCTGTGTGATTTTAATTAAGGCAGACCTACTGGCCTTGCCAGAGAGTGAAAACGCCAAAATATAAAACAAAGGAGGCCTATTGGCTTTATCAAGGGATCAGTGCATCAACAAATAAACAGACATATTGGCTTTGTCAAAAAGTCACCACTTACTAAAATCAAATTTGTATTTTATAAATTTACACATTGCAATGTTTGTTTAATAATAGTGATTGCTCAAACATGTTTTCAATAAAGCATTATTTTAAAAAAACATTAAATATGAGTTTTTTCAGAACAGAAAGTGCAGCCACAGAACCAATCACAAGGGGTCTCCACAGTCTTGCTGGAGACCATAGTGCACCAGTGCGAAGTGCTTTAAAAATATGGTAATCTATCATAGGGTCACGGATTCAATGAACCAGGAGACTTACTCAGTTTGTTTTAATGTTCCTGCTAGGCTGTAGTGAACCCCGTCTGACCACCGCCACATTAAAAAAAATCTTTAAAAGTACCATTTTAAAATTTAAAAAACATTGAACTTCACCAGGTAGAGTCAACTGAAGTCAGTATAACTTGTGCACTTGCCATGCATTGCTTATAACCTCCATAGTACATTATTTATGGCATTTTCTATGATATCATTGACAAAATCACTGATAATATCTGAAATTAAATCATTATTGACATGGCAGGTGCATAATTTATAGTTACTTTAGTTAACCATAACTAGTGAATTTCAGTGTGTTATTAATGTAAAATGGTAGTTTAACTGACATTTATATCTAATTATAATGTGTGTTCTGTACAAATTTATACGTATTTTTTATGGAGGTTAAACCCCCATACATCTCATTTTAATATATATTATATGTGTGTGTGTGTGTGTGTATATATATACGTTTTATATATATTATAGTTAGGTTCTGAAATTCAGCAGTTATACTTTGAGTTGAAGTAACTGTAACTGTAACTCGCGCCCCTGCCATACATTTATTCTTTAATAATTTAACTTCTAGTGTTTAATGGAGATTTCTATTGACGTTCATGCAAGTAAATTCAGAACTATAACGTCCCTGTAACCTTTGTTTTTTTCAGAGAATTTCTATGGTTTTTTAAATGTAAAGTAATTTTCATTACAACACGGTAATCCAACCACTGCCAGGCACAGCGAGTGTTGGCCGGAGAGCCAGCAGCCAACTCTCGTTACCCCATCGACCCCCCCAACCCCGTACCGTGCACGGTCAAGTTGGCCGCAGGGCCTCTTTCCCTGGGTGTGAGAATAGCTGTGAGAGGGTGTCTGGGTGTGAGAAAGGCTGTGAGAGTTTCTGTCTCGGTGCTAGTGTAGGTGAGAGGGTCTACGTGAGGGTGAGAGGGTCTGATTGCGCTCCAGTAGATGAAAGATGCATTCACCTCCACAAAAGATTTCAGATCCATTTTCAGTATGGAATTGTGTAGTAAACATACTTGCTTTGCCTTCACTATGCCCAGGGGTTAGGATCTTTTGTCCTGTACAGAAGTGGAGTTTCAACTGAGGCACCTGCTACGTTTATATTTGTAAGTGCTTCCTGTTGAGGTTTAATTTCTGTGAAATAAGCATCATGGCCAGAAAGGAAGCTCCCCTGCTTGTTTATCCAACAAGAGTCTACATTCTGCACAAAATGTCTATCCAATTGGAGCACTTTCTACTGGTTAGTTAGTAACTGCACCTCATTGGGTAAAAGTCCAGTGTGGGGGAGGGAAGCCACACATCCCCACTCCCCCCAGCCAATTTCAGCCCCAAAGACCCCATCCCCTGAGGCCCACTACAATTCCATGGGGGGGCCTGCATGGCCCCCCTCCCGGTGCCTATTTTGGCCCTGGGGACCCCATCCCCTGGGACCTGGCTTTACTATTTTTTATTTGTTTGGAGGGGGACCCTGTGGCCCCCTCCCCAGGCCAATCTTGGCCCCGGAAATCCATCCCCTAGTGCCCAGCCATCTGTCCTGGGTACCCCATAGGGCACATAGTGTGCAATGGGACCACAGGGAGCCACATTTCCGCTGTGTTCACAGTCGGCTCCCCACCTCCTGAGGTAGCTGGCACTCCTGTTACTAGGAGACCTGTCCTGGCACAAGGAGCTACTAAACATGCAACTCCCTGTCTATGAAAGCAATTGTATCCTCTGTTATCCTGCCCACATGTCTGCGGGCAGGGAAACAGAGAAATACCTCTGCTTCCAGCATGCGAGTGCTGTTTTACAGCTCTTGCTTGCTGGAACCAGAGTGTTTGCTGTGAATTGGCTGGAGCTAGTAAAACTCCTGCCAAGTCACAGTAAACAGCTGTGTCCAGGGAGTAGGCACCCAGGTACACAGCAGAAGCGGGTCCTGGGGGGTGGCGGTCCCAGGGCCATTATTGGCTCCTCGAGTGGAGCCGCGTGGTCCCCATCCAACATTTGAAATTTGCCCCGGGAGTTGATCAACGGACCCCCTTCCTTATCTTTTTTCAGCCCCGGCAGGTGGTGGTCCCCAGGGCTGCAAGGGGGTCATGTGCCCTCTCCCTTAATGCAAAACAAATTTCCCCAGGAGGTGGCGGTCCCAGGCGCTGGGGGAGGCATGCAGGCCTCCTTGTGTTAAATTAGTCTTTAGCCACGGGGAGGTGGCGGTCCACAGGGCTCTAGGAGGGTGCCATACAGGCCTCCCCCATTTCAAATTATTGTTTGACCCAGGGATGTGGTGACCCCAGGCCTAATACAACCCTAGGAGGGGGGGGTGGCATGCATCCACCTCCTTTTAAAGTCCCCAATGCCCCCAGGACCTACCTTGGGGCAAAATAAAAGAAAAGGCTGGGACACCGCCATTTTCTAAAGAAAATCTCAGAAAAATCAGCAGATCCATTCGCTGATTTTTCTGAGGTTTTTTTTTTTAGATGCTTTTTAGTCCTGACAGGGTCTGTGGGTAACCCCTAGGCCAATGCTAGGGGCTCAGAGTGACCCTACCCTGGCCCCCCTTTTTTTTTTTTCGTGGCACTCAGCTGAAGCCGAGTTCCAAGATGGCGGCCAACATTTCCTAGCTGAAATGTTGGCAGCCAATTAATGATCAGCACAAGACAGTTGGATCCACAGATTATCTGCTTGCCTAGAGATTGATATATTTTAAACTCTAATTACTCAAAAACTATTGAACGGATTTACACCAAATCACACAAAGCACTTCTAGAACAAGAGGTAGCTTTCTGACAAATTTGTTGTAATTCTGTTCATGATTCAGGCTGTAATCATGTTCAAAAATATTAAACATCCCATTGATGTAGAATGGGAAAAAAGTGTTAAGGAAAAAAAATTGAAAAGCTCAAGCGTGAAAGTCACAGACCGTAACACTGAGCATTGAGAGGTCGAGTCCAGTCATATCCCTGGTCATTTCCCTCCTTTTTTGTGTGCAAATGTTAAGGTGTAGTAGATAAATATTACATTATGACAACAACAAAAAAACTCGAAATTCACTGAAAAACACATAGATTACAGGGACTGTATAGCTAGGAAATAGAACTGAAAAAACCTTAAACTTCACTTAAAAAAAACAAAGGTTACAGGGACCCTATAGCTAGGTTCAGATTTTACCCACACACAAATCCATAGAAATGCAGCAGTTATAGCTATACTTATCTCAAGAAGCCATAACTCATGCCCTCAATTAACTATCACTTGCGCCCTTGTCATGCACTTCTAATTACCCAAAATATAACATCAGTCATGACATCTGCTATAACATCATTGATAATTTCCCTGCAAAATTTGCAATACAATTATTGATGAGAAAACTGTGCATGATGAGGCACGAGTAGAGATTGACCTCTTAGGAGAATCCTAAAGAATCCATTTCTTAAATTATGTATTGAATGTTGAAAGGATTATCAGCACAGTAAAGGGCAAACTGGCCACCCTACAGGATAGTGCGACAAATGGCAAACTCGGTTAGCAGTATAATGCAGAGTGGTCTACATGGTCTCCAGTGGAAGTAAGGAAACCATCCCCAAACTACAACTATTTTACCCTTTATTAGACCATCTTCTTCTCTTAATACCTTGTCTCATCCTTTTCCTCTAACTCCAACCTTTATGCCTCATGTTCCAATGTATCAAGTTAATTCCCCTCTCTGTCTTTCTTTCCCATCATTTCTAAAAATATTTTAGGTTGTTGTTAGATTTGCCAGGAGAGGGGTTGACACTTTCATGACAAGTGAGATGCAGAATTTAAGCCATCCACGTTTGAAAGTGACATGCACATTTGTAGCATTCTTTTTCTTTAAATTTAAAGTAGATGCATACCAATTGACAACCCCATTATTTGTTTCTACTAACTACTTCTTACAACCGTTCTATAGATTAGAAGCATTGTTAGTAAGAGTTTCCAGTCCAACTCAGTAGTACTTATTTGTTCACCCTAGAAGAATGAAAGGCTGAGTTTGCTTCACCAGGATTCATAACTGTCACCTCCTGGAAGCCCTCGGTTAACGGAATAGGAGCATTGCCTACCGAGATTTCATACCTGCTACACATGCTGGTCAAGTGTAACTAATAACTGATTTAGGAGATTAAAGCACCTGCATGGGAGGTTGCCCATGTGCACTCAGCACTTCTTGGGCCCGAACTTACAAGATAGTTCAGGTTGGTAAGGTACTTGTTAAAAAAAGATCTGTGGCTTGCAGGTTTGAATAATCTTTAAAACTTTTGTGCTATTAATGTACCTGTTGCAAAACAGTATAGAAACCTCAAGGAGAGAACAGCAGTGGAAAAGTGGGAACAGGAGAGATGAAGGGAAAAGGGCAGCACAGGAGGAAAGTAGGGACATGCAGTGTGAATGCTGTTATCTCATTTAAGGCAGCACTTGAACAGTAACAGTTTGTAGGTAGAGGAGCAGAGATGTGTTTGTGGATTTCTCTTTTTGATAGAGGGGATATATACTTTTACTCAGTGCTTAGTTTGTAAATAAAAACGAGCCGGTGGCCAAAGCTCTCCTCTTAAATACGCGGCTGCTGCAATTAAAAGTGCAAGCACTGAATACTGAGGCAGCGTAATCCTGAAACCATCTCAGGCCTCTTTAATCCATTTACAACTCCTCCCTGCCCCTTCAGTCCACTCCTGCAGCTTTCTGGTTTATCAAATTGTGATGCTTTTTAGTTTTTCTCTTCCTCATCTTTCCCATATGTGTTTTTTGCTCGCAACAAATGCTTGAGGCAGAAAATTAAGCGCCGGCTCTCAAAACTAAGTGCTGGTGCTCGGCACCGGAAACAACAAGCACAAAATAAACACTGCTTTTACTCCGGATTTCTCCAATATTATGTTAGATTTTACCTACGGAAAGCCCAAAGCATGCAGCACCTCAGCCCTCACGACCACCTACACAGCATGTCTTTAAAAGTTTGAAGTTGTTAATCTTTGTGAATAAAGGTAACTTTTTTCCTATCTGATTCGCAAATGTGGACACTTTTATTTTGGGGCCTGTACCTGTTTTCTGTCCCAGTCCGCCCCTGGCAGTGGTGCAGTGACCGACATGTAGCAACGATGTTGTAAACTTTACATACCTGTTAGAAATTGGGTTTTTGGTTGGCAGTCAGGTTGCCCTCTGTCCAAGCAAGAACCCTCACTCTAGTCAGGGTAAGTCACACACAATCCAAAATCAGCCTGTGCCCACCCTCTGGTAGCTTGGCACGAGCAGTCAGGCTTAACTTAGAAGGCAATGTGTAAAGCAATTGTGCAATAATAAATCATACAATACCATAATATAGCACCCCAAAATTACACCTCACAGTGTTTAGTAAAATATATAATATTTATCTGGGTATATGCAGGTCAAAACGATCAAAGATGCAATATGAATTTGTAAAGATATCACTGAAAAGTGATATAAAGTGTCTTAAGTCTTTAAAAAGCAAACAGAGTCTCTTTCAAGCACAAAGTACCTGGTTTCTGATGAAAAAGGGCTGCAGAAGAAGAGATACGTTGAAAAATAGTGTGTGCGTCGATTTCTCCCCAGCACACACGGACTTGCGTCGTTATTTTTCACGCGAGGAAGTCATGCGTCGTTTTCCGGTGTGCGGACAGTCTTTTTCTATGGGTCGCGGGGATTACCATGTCCCGGGTCTGTGCGTGGATTCTCCTGCTTGTTTTCCGGCTGCGCGTCGTTCCGCGGGGCTGTGCGTCGAAGTTTCGCTCTCACGGCAGGCGTCACGTCGATTTCTCCTTTGGAAATTTGGAAATCGGGCGGCGTTGTCCTTGCGAGGCCGTGCATCGAAGTTCCGGTCGTCCCGAAGGCGTCGAGTCGATCAGCGTCGGTGTGCGGCGTTTTTCTCGCCGCGGAACAAGCTGTGCGTCGAACATTTCGCCGCACGGAGCGTCCAAGTGAAAAAGAGAAGTCTTTTTGGTCCTGAGACTTCAGGGAACAGGAGGCAAGCTCTATCCAAGCCCTTGGAGAGCACTTTCACAGCCAGACAAGAGGTCAGCAAGGCAGCAGGCCAACAGCAAGGCAGCAGTCCTTTGTAGAAAGCAGACAGGTGTGTCCTTTGAGCAGCCAGGCAGTTCTTCTTGGCAGGATGTAGTTTCTGGTTCAGGGTTCTTCTCCAGCAAGTGTCTGAAGAGGTAGGGCAGAGGCCCTGTTTTATACTAAGTTGTGCCTTTGAAGTCGGGGTGACTTCTAAGAGTGTCTAAGAAATGCACCAAGCCCCCTTTCAGTTCAATCCTGTCTGCCAGAGTCCCAGTAGGGGGTGTGGCAGTCCTTTGTGTGAGGGCAGGCCCTCCACCCTCCCAGCCCAGGAAGACCCATTCAAAATGCAGATGTATGCAAGTGAGGCTGAGTACCCTGTGTTTGGGGTGTGTCTGAGTGAATGCACAAGGAGCTGTCAACTAAACCTAGCCAAACGTGGATTGAAGGGCACAACAAGATTTTAGTGCAAAGAAATGCTCACTTTCTAAAAGTGGCATTTCTAGAATAGTAATATTAAATCCGACTTCACGAGTCAGCAGGACTTTATATTACCATTCTGGCCATACTAAATATGACCTTCCTGCTCCTTTCAGATCAGCAGCTGCCACTTCAACAGTGTATGAGGGCAGCCCCAATGCTAGCCTATGAAGGGAGCAGGCCTCACAGTAGTGTAAAAACGAATTTAGGAGTTTTACACTACCAGGACATATAACTACACAGGTACATGTCCTGCCTCTTACCCACACAGCACCCTGCCCTAGGGGTTACCTAGGGCACACATTAGGAATGACTTATATGTAGAAAAAGGGGAGTTCTAGGCTTGGCAAGTACTTTTAAATGCCAAGTCGAAGTGGCAGTGAAACTGCACACACAGGCCTTGCAGTGGCAGGCCTGAGACAAGGTTAAGTGGCTACTGAAGTGGGTGGCACAACCAGTGCTGCAGGCCCACTAGCAGCATTTAATCTACAGGCCCTAGGCACATATAGTGCACTCTACTAGGGACTTATAAGTAAATTAAATAGCCAATCATGGATAAACCAATCAATAGTAGAATTTACACAGAGAGCATATGCACTTTAGCACTGGTTAGCAGTGGTAAAGTGCCCAGAGGTCAAAAGCCAACAACAACATGTCAGAAAAAATAGGAGGAAGGAGGCAAAAAGTTTGGGGATGTCCCTGTCAAAAAGCCAGGTACAACATGACCCCCTACCAGCCTAAAGCCAGGGGAGAACAATCACTATCCTGATGTACTTCCCTGTTTGAGGCGACAGAACAAGGACCCAGGCCCACAACAGCAGGGGCATGCTCCAGTTCTTCACCTTCCTGACTCCAATTGGATCCCTCTGTCCATACTCTCAGGGCCCACTAAGCCAACCCAGGGGGAACCTTTCTCCTTACCTGCAGATCCCATCTGTGCAGCACCTAACCTTATTTTGCTAACAGATGTCTCCCAGGAGCAGGATAGTACCACCAGGACCAACACAGTGGTATTGCCCACTCTACCCCCGGGGTGTGACACTTGTCCCCTCTCCAGGAATAACTCTGTCCACTCGGACAGCAAGCCACAGTGGTTACTGACAGCTGCCAGGGATGAGAGCCAGGCCCCAGGCCTCTCAAAGCTCTCCCACCACTGTGGCTCTGGAGAGTGAGGGGCTGTAGCCCCAGGTGCTGGGCACCCTTTAACCACTCTCCCTTCCACCAGGTCAGGGATGACAGCCTTATATGTAGAAAAAGGGGAGTTCTAGGCTTGGCAAGTACTTTTAAATGCCAAGTCGAAGTGGCAGTGAAACTGCACACACAGGCCTTGCAATGGTAGGCCTGAGACAAGGTTAAGGGGCTACTGAAGTGGGTGGCACAACCAGTGCTGCAGGCCCACTAGCAGCATTTAATCTACAGGCCCTAGGCACATATAGTGCACTCTACTAGGGACTTATAAGTAAATTATATAGCCAATCATGGATAAACCAATCAATAGTACAATTTACACAGAGAGCATATGCACTTTAGCACTGGTTAGCAGTGGTAAAGTGCCCGGAGGTCAAAAGCCAACAACTACAGGTCAGAAAAAATAGGAGGAAGGAGGCAAAAAGTTTGGGGATGTCCCTGTCAAAAAGCCAGGTACAACAATACCCTATTGCAAGTGTCTTACTTCTTATTTGATTATGTTTACCTACATTGTTTTAATAAATCTCAAGGTTTGTTGATGTGTAAGTTTTCAATGTTTGGCACATCTACACTTTATAGCCACATGTGCACTGTATGTGGTATTGCAGGCTGGGACGATATCATCATCAACAAACTCCAAATATCAGGGCCAGCACATGGACCCCAATAGCGTTGTGAGAGATTCCCCATCATCGTTAGCGGCCAGCTCAGAGTCAAGTATTTTCCCCCGGCATTAACATTAGGAAAAACTAGAAGGTCCAATCTGGTGTTCTGAATATCCATGGCACATAAAGTAACACTACTCCAAAGAGAGGTAGACAAGAGCTTTTTAAAAATATTTGTCAAGAAATTTAGAATACAGTCCACCTCGTTTCAACAATTAAGCCATTGCACACAGCAATAATTATTCAAGCATATTTGTGAAAAGAACATATTGTGGCATACTACCCCTTCTAGCTCTGAGAGGCATCCTTTACTTAGATTGACATGTATGCTGTGCTGTAATTGGGGAAAGGAATGTAAAAACTCAAATTTCAGAGTGTGAGGAAAAGAAACCATGCGGTGATGCATGTGTGTCAAAGGAGCTACCAGCCTGGTAACAAATTGAATTCCTACCCTCCCACTTACAGGATTAAAAAGAGGCAGACCTGTAATATAGACACAGGAAGCAGTTGAAATCAACATGCTGCAGCATCATTTAAGATTTGATGCCTTCATCAGGACAATACGAAACAATTCAGATACCAAAAGTTATTTTTTTGCGGAGTATCCAGACTGTTCTTACAGATAGAGACATGAAGGGGCATATTTATACTCTGTTTGCACCGAATCAGTGTCATTTTTTTTTACTCTAATTCGGTGCAAAACTAACTCCATATTTATACTTTGGTGCTAGAACCCTCTAGCACCAAATTTATGGAGTTAAAGTCATTTTTTGAAAGTGGAGACCTACTTTGCCTTAATGAGATGCAAGGTAGGTGTTCCCGTGCAAAAAATGACTCTATGGCCTTAACGCCATATTTAGGGGCATATTTATACTCTGCGGCATATTTATACTCTGTTTGCACCGAATTAGTGTCTTTTTTTTTTACTCTAATTCGGTGCAAAACTAACTCCATATTTATACTTTGGAGCTAGACCCATCTAGCAGCCAAGGCCCCGATTTAAACTTTTTTTGCACTGCTTTAACGTCATTTTATGATGCTAAAGTGGCGCAAACTTACAAAATATTGGCCCTTATTTATACTTTTTGCTGCAAAACTGCACTAACTCAGTTTTGCACCAAATTGTTTAGCACCGGCTTGCACCATTTCTGTGCACCAGCCAGGCACCATATTTATGGAATGGTGCAAGCCGGTGCAAAGGGTAGGCTAGAGTTTTAAAAAATGACTTTAGTCGGGTGGGCCTGGCAGTATAGAAGAAGAGGGGTTAGCACCAAAAAATGGATTTAGGCAGGTTAGAGTAACAAAAAAAATGACTCTAACCAGATTAGCATCATTTTATGGTGCTAAACCTACCATGCCACATGACTCCTGCCTTAGAAAAGGCAGGAGTCATGCCCACCACCCCAGTGGCCAGCACAGAGGACAGGGGTCCCCTGGGCATGGCCACTGCACCCTGTGCCATGTATGGGGGCCCATTTCATGGCCCCCTATGGCACTTTAAAAAATAAAATGCACTTACCTGTACTTACCTGGGATGGGGTCCCCCATCCTCGCAGTCCCTCTAGTGTGGGTGGGGGTGCCCCTAGGGCCTAGGGAGGGCACCTCTGGGCTTATTCCATGGTGTTCCACCATGGAAATAGGGCCACAGGTCCCCTAACGCCTGCCCTGACCCTGGTCTTAAAAAATGGGGCAAAGCAAGCTTTGCCCCATTTTTTGACCCCTCCTCCCTCCCTTGCACTATTTTTACATGGGAGTATAAATATGGTGTTAAGGACATAGAGTCATTTTTTTGCACGGGAACGCCTACCTTGCATCTCATTAAGGCAAGGTAGGTTTCCACTTCCAAAAAATGACTTTAACTCCATAAATTTGGTGCTGAACGGGTCTAGCACCAAAGTATAAATATGGAGTTAGTTTTGCACTGAATTAGAGTAAAAAAAAATGACGCTAATTCAGTGCAAACAGAGTATAAATATGCCCCTTAGCATCAAAAAATGATGCTAATCTGGTCAGAATCATTTATTTTGACTCAAAACTGCCTAACGTCATTTTTTTTAAAGCTAGCCTACCCTTTGCACCGGCTTGCACCATTCCATAAATATGGTGCCCAGCTGGTGCTAAAAAATGGTGCAAGCCGGTGCAAAACTTTTTTGGGCAAAACTGCCTTAGTGCAGTTTTGCACCAAAAAGTATAAATAAGGCCCTTAATCATTATTTTGAACTCTGGTAGTAGTACTCCTTATTTTCAATGCTAGTAGTTTAGATATATATGGGATTGTGGTGTTACACCCAGCCACTCTAACATGTTCTTGGGGGCATAACGTCATCTATAACGTGACCATAAAAAGCAACTAAGGCCCATATTTATACTTTTTTAGCGCCGCATTTGCACCACTTTTTGACGCAAAAGCGGCGCAAACTTTGCAAATACAATTGTATTTTGTAAGTTTGCGCTGCATTTGCGTAAAAAAATGACGCAAATGCGGCGCTAAAAAGGTTTAAATATGGGCCTAGTTGTCTAATCCCTTCCCTTGCCTTTGTTCGTAACTTGGTAGATGACCATCTGCATTTACAAAACGTGAGCTTAATATTAATGCATTCCTATCATTACGTAGGTGGTTAAAAAGAATCTCTGCTTTAATGCTAATAACTGAGGAAAAGAACGGGGGAGTATTTCATTTACTCTTATGCAAGCCTATATACTACCTACATACTACAGTTTTAATTCATGGCATTTTATATACCCTCAAACCAGTGAGCCCCTCCCCAGACAACCAAATGCCACCAGGTTAGAGTCAGGGCTGAAGAAATAATTGAAAATGGGTTAAACAGTTAAAGCAAGAAAGGGTATGAAGTAACAATGAGTATGGAATCAACATTTAAAATACAACTTCACAGAGCTTTTCTCCTCACGTCCAGTGTTGATGAACCTTTGATAAACTTATAAAAAAGTAGTTTTATTAAGATCAAATGATTTGGTTTCATTCTGTCTCCCCAATGAAGCCAGACCGATAGATTCTGAGATGGAACACCCACTGTCGTTCCCTTCAGTGTAAGTCTTGTATGCACTGTTTTGTTACTATCTGTAATATAATGTAATGTTTCTCATCACATGCCAATGCAAGCTGCACTGCGTAGGCAAGAATACCCAGAAACTAAAACTATTAATGCTGGGGCACAAAAGTAACATCCAGTGTGTAAAACATTTTGACAATTTGGTGGCTCATTACAATGAGGAACAAAATACATCATGATTTGATGAAAGAGAGACAAAAGGGTCATGCATGATCTGGGAAATATATTAACTATTAGTAATAACCTGGTGAGCATTTGTTGTTTCTTCTTACTGTGATCTGTGGGTGATACAATCACAAGACACTATCGAACGCTGCTAGACTAACCATGTTTAGGTGAAAAAATGGATTATTGTTCCCAGCGCACATTAATGATGTTTTCTTGTGTTTTTGCAGGTGCATTATAATGACCATAACAATATGGGTCTACTCATCTCTAATATCCTTCCTTCCCGTCATGCAAGGTTGGAACGAGATACCCGGTATAGACTTTGACACGGGCAAAGAGTGTGTATTTGTCACCAACTGGACGTTTGCCATTGTGGCTTCTGCACTGGCATTCTATATCCCCTTCATGATCATGTGCAGCATGTATTTCTTCATCTATAGAGCATCCCGGCTTAAAGCCACTCGCATCGTATCCCAGACCCTGGATCTCCACTACCATCCAGACAGCAAGCGGCGAAACAACTTGCACCTGGAAAACAAAGCAACCAGAACAATGAGCATCATCATTTCGGTCTTTGTCATGTGTTGGCTGCCATACTTTGTGCTTAACGTTTGGATAGCCACAAAGGGGATCGACTCAGCCAGTGCAGTCCTCATCAACTCCTTTAAAATTCTTACATGGTTAGGCTACTGCAATTCCACGATCAACCCCATGCTTTACGCCTTCTTAAACAGGGATTTCCAAAGGGCTTTGAAGAAGTTGCTCGTCTGCAGACGCTGGAGATCTCAAGTGGACATTGGAGATGATATGGTCTCAATAGTCACCTTTTCAAAGACAGCACCAGATGCGGACTACAGCATTAACTTACCGGTACCCAGCGGTGCATTAAAAAGTAAACAAATGATGAAATGTAATGCAACTGTTCATTTCTGAAGCAATATCATCACAGCATTTCTGGGGAGCCATTCATACAATGTTTCTTCCCACAATTTGAGCTGTTGTGTGACATTTTAGACAATCCAATAATCCCCAGGGTCATTTCTTTTGGGGGTTTGGGCTTCCTCTCAGACCATGCAATGTAAAACTGTAATTACTAAATCCACTTAACTCCATCTCATCCATACTATATTCTAAGATTTATACAATTTTGTAAACCTGTGATTAGAAAAAATGTAGATGTTAAATTCTTCAGTAAAACTGGAATTTATGTGAACGATAGAAGTCACCCCAGCTTGCCTTGTTCATTTGTTGTCTCCCAAAGTTTCAACAATACCTGTGAAATCAAGACACAAGGGCTGTGGACTCATAGATATTCCTCATACATGCATCACCGTTCTTCTAGTTGATAAAGGGACAGACATATGGAACACTGGTATGGTTGTGTCAAAATGACCATAACAGAATGAGAGAACTTGCCATGAGTGTTTGAACAAATGAGAGCCATTTACAAAACCACATGAAGAACCTTCAAACATTTGAAAAGTTTTTTCCAATTCCTGTGTAAAGCTAACAGAAATGTAGAAGGTACATACAGTTGCAGGATGAACCGCAGTTCAAAAGCCATATTAATTGCCATTTTGTGGATGTGCATTCATAAGACGTTTGTGTAAACTGACCTCATGGTAGAGGTTTTCTCAGTGGAATAACTGTTATGGTGTCATGGGAATTAATAAAAGACTTTAAGCAGTTTTTCAAGAACAAATGTGTCTTCAAATCAGTGCATAAAAATACCCAGCCTTGCTTTCCTGCTCTTGTTCTTTTCTTAATGGTACTCTGGGATTCGGTGTTAACCAGAAACTGCTGCAGCCTTCAAACCATCCCATTCCTCAGTTTAAGTAGGTTTCCTCTTTCTTCTCTGTCATCCTTGATTCTCTTACCTAGATCTTACATTTCTCTTTATTTGATGCATCACAACTTTTGCCAATCTTCTATGTACTCTTTGGTAGCTCATTAGCCCTCTTTACCTACCACCAATATGGCAGAACTTTTCTTCCCTTGTGCAAAGCTCCCTGTACCCACCCAGGTGTGTGGCTAGCATAATGGACAAAGCCTCCCTTGTGGTCACTCAAAACCCATTCTGGGGGTAGCCCCTTTCCCACTGGGATTGGTGCCTGGTTGGATAGCAGGACAATGAAGGGGCATGCCTAGGTGCGAGTAACATTTGCTTGTGACAGGAGAAGCACCTTTTGAAGTTTAATTAAGTTTCTGGGTGCAACCCAGATATCCATCCCGCCATGGGAGAAAAGCATCTCCTCACACCCAAGACTTTTGTCCACTACCAGGGATCAATAAATATCTCAGCACAGGAGAGCCATTAAAAGCCAGGTGTCACTCAATACTGTCAGAAAGGCGGATTTGGCTTCAACAGGAAATGCCAACTTTGTAAAAGTGGGGTTTACAAAATAGTAATTTAAAATCTGACTTGATCATTAGGTTGAATTTTGAATTACTATTGAGTCCTTGAATCATTTTTCTAGATAGACCCAAACTGATGTTATGCATTATAAGATGTTATAATGTAACCCTGTGCTTTTCTTTGGAACAGTCAGCTTTGCCACAGTGAAAAAAAGCAATGTTGTGGACCTTTTACTACCATAACATGTAAACGTTAAGTACACATGTCCTTTTTTCAAACAATATCGTGCACCCTACCCTATGGGTATGAAGGTCCTATTTTAAGGGTGATCAAATGATTTGATTTCATTCTGTCTCCCCAGTGAAGTCAGACTGCTGGATTTTGAGACAAAATGTATAAATGTTACAAAAGAAGGTTTAGGCCTGGCAAAAGGCGTTATTTTGCCAGGTGGTATATGCAGTTTTAAAACTGCACATTCAGGCTGCGGTTGTAGCAAAAATGGAGGAGATAGGCAAAAAGATTAGGGGAAGATCACCCTAAGGCTGACAGGTCTAACACATGCTTTTCATTGTCACTTGTCACTGCACTGATTTGATGGCATGATAGGCGTGGCAGTCCACTAGAGATATTTAACTTACAAGACATAGGTACACTGGATATAATAGAGACATATAGGTATGTTAAATGTACCAAACAGGGTTTTTATCCAATTTGACAAGTTTTCAGGGATCAGAGCACATGCACTGGGGCCAGGTCAGCAGGGTCCCAGGGCACACAGTCTGTAAATCAACAGCATCAGTCCAAATACTGGGGATGCATTTTCTTACAGTCTCCAAGACTAGATAACGATCTAGGAGAGACAGATTAGTCTTGGAAATTCCATCAAGTGAAGGACAAAAAAGATGATAAACAATATTTGTCTTTCATATAGCCTTTCTCCACAGTCTGACAGTGTAATAGCTACAGCAAAGCAATCATTTACTTTCATATCCCTATACATTGCTCTTTGTATAACTAAAATCAGAAACATGGAAGGCAGAGATAGTCCTGCTCAGCAAGTTCATTCCCCACCAAGGTATCTTCAATTGTAGATTCCTCTCGCCCGAAAGGCCACTAAACTTCGGAAGGCAGAAGCCTAAACACTGACTTCAGTAAAAACAGATCAAACTCAAATAGACTTGGTGTGAAGTACAAGACAATTGTACTCATTGATGCTCTATGGGCCTGATCCTCAATGCTCCAAGCCGGGTACGATAATTATCGCACTTGGTATGAAACAAAACCATGGTGATTTTTTTTGCATGTGAAAATTACCACATATCCTGAGATTTTAGGGTTTAACATGTACATTTTGCTGCTTACCAAACTCATCCTGTTACTATACACTTTTTCCCATTTTATTTCCCGCAGGTTTGTCCTACCAAAATTTAATGAAGGGTGGGGTTTTTATTGCACCCAGCAATTAGAACGTATGGTAAATACAACACAACTCAGAATTACAACTCACTCATAATCAGGGCAATAGAGTTTGAACTGAACTGTAACTCTTCGAAGAAATAGTGGTAATATAGTGTATTGTAAGGGCACTTTACTCAACTTCCTGTTAGGTCGTAGCCTACCAGACAGGGCAGCTGTATGGTATGTGAAGGACATCTTGGGGATTTTCAGAGAGTTGACCTGGGAATGCATTCTGCCTATTGATTGCCATTGGCTTTCTAGTTTAATTCACATTTTCTGGCTTTCCATTTGCTGGCTTTATTTGCTTTAGGCTCCCCAGCTGAACTACGTACTTCCCCCATGCCAAAGCCATGTTTACAGTATTTTTCCATGAATTAAATTTCTGTAATAAACAGGCCTGTAAATCTTGTTATTATCTCATCACATTTGCTGGGCATTCAAAGTCGGAGGTCAAATGTCAAGCTGTGTGTTTGAGGGAGACAGTTTTTTAGTTTGGTTTCAGCTGACTTCAAAGTGAGAGCGTTTAAACAAAAGAGGAATGCAGTGCACTTTCTCCATGGAGCCTGGTTGTCCCTTTTTTTAATTTTATCTTAGACGTAGGCATTTCAAAAGGTATCTCGTTTTTCAGCTGCACAAAACATTTGCCTTTCATTTGTGGGGCATGAAGTTCACAATTGGCTTTGTCACAGTGGGTGGAAGCATGAATGTTTCTAAAATCATGTTTGAAAACTATTACTTATGAAAATAAAACTTGCACTGATTTAGTCTGATGTACTAGTACTACTAAGATGAAACCATTCTGCATGTGCATGAAATACATTTTTGGAAATTTTCCGGACACTTTTTCATATTTGACATGTTTTGTGCAAAATGTCTTTTAAATGAAGGTGGCCAGAAAGTCAAGTGTGCAGAATAAACTTTTTACTTGGTTTTGTTCAAATTGATTAACTTGTACATAAATGTTGCCCATTTTCAAAGTGGGGCTGCATGAAAAGTTCAGGTGGCGCTTGGGGGCTGCACTGATTTAGTCTGGTGTATTACTACTACTAATAAGATGAAATAGTTCTCCATGTGAATGAAATACATTTTTGGAATTTTTGCAGTGACTTTTTCATATTTAATATTTTTTTTTTTTTGCAAAATTCTTCTACTTTGGTGAGTTAATTTAATTTGTGGAACTGCCTTTTTATGAACAAAATACAAAACCGCATTTCAGTCTCACCTTCAGCTTAACATATGGTGATCTTGGGCAACTTACACTGTTTATGGCCCATGCCCATTTACTGTCAAGTACAGGATAAAATCCTTTCGCAGGAAAGAGCCAGTCACATTGTAACACAATTGAACATTGCTTGGTTTTCACTTTGGTGTGTAAACCATGTTTTATTTATGACATCTATGGCAACTCGTTTTGGAGAGCTGGATAAGTTTAAAGGCACTTTTTATTAAAGCGTTTGTGCTTATGTTTAGCTATACATTAATTATGTATTCTCTCTGCAACTGTGCCCTTTTTGGAACACATACATTACTGGATATAAACGATTTCTCATTTGTCCTTGCAGGCACTGGGGTCATGATTTGAATAGTGCAGCAGGTGCAGTGGCACAGGGGCCAAAAGCTCAAGGAAACCCACTGAACACCAGTTATTGCTATATTTGACAGCTAAACAAACAATAACCAGTGCAGTTACCTTGTAGGCACTAGGGTCACGATTTAGATGGTGCAGCAGGTGCAGTGGCACAGGGGCCAAACGTTCAAGAAAACCAACTGAACACTTATTATTGATACATTTTACAATTAAACAAACAGTCAAAAGTGCAGTTACCTTGCAGGCACTAGGTTCATGATTTGAATGGTGCAGCAGGTGCAGTGGCACAGAGGCCAAAAGGTCAAGAAAAGCCACTGAACAGTGATTAATGTTATATTTTACTACTAAACAAGCAGTCACAAGTGCAGTTACTTTGCAGGTATTGGGGACATGATTTGAAGGGTGCAGCAGGTGCAGTGCCATGGGCCAAAAGCTCTAGAAAACCCAATGAACACCAATTATTTCTACATTTTACTACCAAACCACCAGTCACAAGTGCAGTTACCAAGCAAGCAGCAGGTGCAGGTGCACTGGGCAAAAAGCTCTAGGAAAACCACTGAACACCATTTATTGCTATATTTTACTACTATCCCCAATTCGGAACAAGCTATGGCTGATATCTCCTCACTCACTAGCGACTGTCTGCAGTCCCAGAGCTCCCTGTGGCTCCCTGTGCGAGCACCACCTCCTTCACTGTCATGCTTCCTGACCCTTCCTCTCTCTCCTCACAGCTTCCTCCCTTGCAGGCTTCATCTTGTCCTCAACTAGGACACTGGCACACCTAAAATAAAGTCACAGTACGGGCAGCTTTTATTAAAAGCACTTAAATGTTCTATAAAGTATTTCAGTGCTTTATAAGAGCACTAGTTATATTGCACAGAGACTTTTTATGGCACTGGGGAGATTACATGAGTTGGCCAGGATCACAGGATATTGAGCAGACGCAGAGACTCCAACCCAGTTTCCCAAGTTGGCAGCTCTTTCCTTTACTTCACATCTTTATCATAGACATCAGCAACATGTACAAAAAAACATAGACAAAGATAATAGATTTCGCTTAGGTGAAACGTATTGGCTTTGCCAATGCGTGTTCTTTATTATTACATATAATACGATTTTGGAATACATACCTTCAGGATGTGTGCTGCACGAAACATCTCTAACATTTGATTTTACTAAAATGTTGACAATATAATAGCAACCCAGGGCATCCAAAGGGTGCACATAACTGACATGCCTTTTAATTCACTACTGCATTGCCACTGTGGGTGGACGCATGAACATTTTAAAATTCATGTTTGAAAACTATTCCTTAAAAAAATACTTGCACTGATTTAGTCTGATATACTACTAAGATGAAACAGTTCTGGATGTGAATAAAATACATTGTAACAAATTTTGAAGAGACGTTTTCATATTTTACACATTTCTTGCAGAATGTCTTCAAAAATGTAGGACGGTGGCCCAAAAGTTAACTGTGCAGGACACCCTAGTTACTTGCTTCCTTTCATGTTAACTTGTTAGCCCGTTTTGAGCAGGGGGCGGCATGCAAAGGTCAGGAGTGTGCTTGCGGCTTCAGACTATAGATCAACAGGTATGTATAGTATAGCTTATACAGCAGCGTTGTCTTCAGTGCAGCATAGCTGCAAGTAAGAAAACAAAAAAAAGCTACAACACAGTCAACATTTGCCATGTCATAAAGCTTTTTATCTTTCCTTTCAGCCATTTGCAGCATGGGTAAAGAATCATTGGCAAAGCCAATAGATATTGCATAGGCAAGACGTATAGGCTTTGCCAATGCTTGTTTCTATTCCCTTCAATGGATGAATTGCCACAAGGCTGATTTATATCAATTGAGTTTATTACTCTGGTTATGGCCACTGCCGCCATATAGTTCAGCACTCTGCTCCACTCAAGTTGATAACCATCCCTTACCCCCCAATACGTTAATTAGCTTGCAAAGAGGCAGGAAAGATAAAATAGATGGCTACAATGGAGAACGGCAGTAAGTCGGACTAGGAACTGTCGACATAACAATACTAGTCCAAACTGCGCAGCTGCGAGTGAACAAAGTATGAAGGGGGGCATATTCTCCGTCCCTCCGGGTCTGCAAAGCCACAACTGAGGGACAGGCTACGGAGAGTGCATTGGTAGGCATTAAAATCCAAGTCCCTGTGCTTGCTCAGGCCCCAGTTCAAAACGTATTTAGACTCTTGCAGGGGCAGCTCCTCCGCAAGGGTGGAGGGGCGACGCCCTCCAGGCTCAGAGCCAGCAGCAGAAAAATAAAATGATATTTCAATATTGTTTTATTTTTCTGCTGCTGGCTCATCCAGCATGTGAAGGGAGGGGTGGGGCTGGGCCTCGGGGCGTGGGAAGAGGGATGAAGAGAGAGTGCACTAAGTGCGCATGTGTGTTTGGCCGGCCGTCTCAGGCTGTATCACAAGCTCCCATAAGGTAGGAAATTGATATAAAAGCAAATACTAAATCGACAGATTTCTCATCTAAGTCTTTTTCTATCACAAGCAAGACCTGCCGCATATCGAATTCACACTTGCCTGTCCATCAGATTCATGACAGTCTGCCACTCATGAAGACAATCTAAAGATATAAATGGACCGCCAGACCTTGCACGTTAGACCCTAGAACATCAAGTGCTGATGTGCAATGTCTCCTCAGAAAATGCCCATGGCAGCATGATGTCTATACTGTGGGTAATTGCACCTTCAGCTTACTAGAAGAAGTACAAACACATTTTAAAATTACTCCTTTACGCCACACTAGCATGTTGCTAATGCTAATTTAGTGCACAAGCAACACGATTTCAACCAGCAAATTTCAGCTCACCGGAAAACTCACTACTGACCAAACCAATGAATGGCGAACTATAAACCACAAATGCTGTGTATACCACTGTCAGTAATAACTTGATTCAAAATAAGGTCAGTAGCACAGAGTCACATCCTTTAAGACCTGACTCTGTAGGTTGAGATGTGGTGCTCTCAATCTGCAATTGCCTTGATCCTCACGCCAGGTCACTCTTGGGAGTAGCTGTGCACGGTATAAATCCTACCATTCATCCATTCAAACAAAACAAAAAAGTACTAAACAATGTATGGCAAATCAGTAACCTCTAGCAATCACCAAAAGTGTGCTGATTATAATAACTGATACAGAAGGGTGGGCATCATCTGCCCCTTGAGTATTGAAAGAGCTGCTCTCAACAGAACCACATCGAACAAAACACGTACCCATGTCCACTCCAAAAAGAGCACACGGCCTCAGTACATGGGTGATTCAACAAATTATATCAAGAATATATGGGATAAAGCACCCCGCCATATCTTATAGGGATATTGCAAGTCACTGATCAGTTGCATGACCATGTTGAGGAACAAGGTCAAAGGCCGAATTACTTTATAAGGTCATGGAACTTCGTGGAGGCTTGCAATATCCTTTTGATGTAGAGCAGAGGGTACATTATTGAACAAGGAATGAGACTGTATATTCAGAAAGTGGATGGTGGCAGGGAAATAATCGATTCACATCTCTAAACCATTGACACAAGACAGAAAAATCTGTTTCCTTTTGGTTCAATGGATAAGATATCATGTCTCCACTACAGCATTATCCACTGTCAGACTGATAAGGAAGCCTCAAGGCTTTTCTGATGGACTGGATCTTCCCAAAACAGCCCAGTGCAATGTTACAGTCAGCTCCTGGCAGAATTGTGTTCAGATTTAAAGAAGAATTCCATTTTGTCTTTACTATAGGCTTAAACTGAATAAAGTATAAACTGAGGTTGTTGCATAGATAGCTAGTCTCCTTGCCCATCAATACAGGTTTTTGTGATACACACTGATACATTTTTGTGAATGAGAAATTCTACTGGTCCTGTTTTTATACCGGTACACAGGATGCAATATCTCTACCTACCCAGTCTCTTTTGAGTTTTGCTGCTTCTCGGGGAGACATAAGGGCTTCTCCTAGTAGAATGAGAGGTGGTTTGTTTACGGCCAGGTTTGCATAGGATTTTTTCCTTTTGATAAAGCTGGTTAAGCCAATAATGTTGAGTGAGAAAATTCTCATATTTGTCATCGACATTGCAACAAATATTGCTACTGTTTGGTTACAATCGTAGACAGCTTAATGTAAGATTAGGTAGTACCAGGTCAGTACATATTACAGGTGAGTTATACCTTTATCTGCTGTGCTTTCAATGATTCAGATGTGAACTTTTGACACCAATTCGTTTTGTTCTCTTGTTTGGTAAGGAAGACTCATAAATTCTATTTGGTAACCTCTCACAGATTCTAACACAGAAGCATCCTTTATCTTTTTCCAATGATTTAGGAAAATTTGTAATCTTCCTCCCACCTTTAATGGGGTAAAACCAATATTTATCTTCACACTCACCTTGTCCTGAACTGGGTGACTGCCCTTCACCTTTATTTGATTGATATTTTGCTGCGCTTTCCCTTTGGGGATAGAAATTGCCTTGGTTACCACCTCCATAACTCCCACTGGTATTGTATCCAGCATACCAAGAGGTATAATTTGCTCGGCATAAAGGTAGCCATCTCCTTTCCAGCCCTACTGGAAAAACTATTTACATTGAACACTTTATTCATGTTTAAATAGGCTTTATCTAGATTAGTGAATATCTGTTCAAACTTCCCCAAAGATTTCACCATGCCCTGGTCAAATAAAAGGTCTTTGGCACCTTCACTCATTTATTTTTTGGGCAAATCACCCAACTTCATGTTTATGCACAATTGGTGTAGGGCAGTGCTGCATGTCTTTCTACATTGTCCTATGGACCAGACTTATGCCTGTCCTTTCACCCTGTGCTGGTGCACAAATTGTTTACTAAATAAACTATCTCCCTTAGAAAAATGGCTGAATGTTTGTAATACAAGGCCTAAATCCTCCAAAAAAAAGAATGTAACAGCGTGTGTTACTAGGCAACGCCTAGGTAACAGCAACACACTGTACGCGAGCTTGCCATCTGGCCTTTAAGTCAACAGCTCTGAAATCTGCCTTTAGAAAGGCAACAACATCGCGCTCAACCTTAAGTGAATGTGGAGCCATTCGACAAATCCTTGCTATGCAGCACCAATTCTTTAAAGACACGCTCAAATTTTATCAAACAGGGCGCCGCTGATACCCCTCGCTGCTTCAAATGAATTGCCAACAAAAGCCTGGGTATTCTGGAACAACAAAACCCAACTTTGGGTGTTAATCAAACGCAAATACAATTACTTATTTTGTGTAAAATAATATTACCAATAAAATTAAACTAGTAAAATACACCAAACTTTAAAACATAAAAGTACTATAAATTACTACTCCTATATTATTACATCAAAATGCAATAAAAGGCAAATTAGAAACCAATATGTTGTAACGTGAATCACAGTCACGTTGTTCACGAGCCAGTACGTCTCTTGGATTCCACAGCGCATGAGGAAACATAGAATGTTGTGGGTTGAGGATACGGGGGTTGACAGTTAAGGAGAAGATGCAGAGTGGATCCAGAGGTATTACGTGTCTGGGGCTGTAAATAAAGAACCTAATTTAAGCTGTCCTGACTCGATTACTACAGAAATTGGTGACGAGCTGGGACAGCCCTGGACATGCAGAGCGGTCAGAGGGGATTCATTCACCAGCTGTGATGAAATGACGGAGATTCGTTCACCAGCTGTGAGGAAACGACGGAGGGTTATGTAAGACTTGTCATGTCATGATTAATTGTTCAAAAGTGATGTGTGTTGGCCTGTGTTGATACCCCATTATGCTTTGAAATACAAGGGGTGAGTTTAAAATTCTCACCAGGTCTATATATGGAAGAACCTAGTTCAAGGAAATGCTGACTGTCTTTTAGTGTATGTGCGCCCATTCCTATGATCAAGGAATCAATGTGGAGACGGGCTGTTATTGACAGCCTTATTCACTAACTTAATTCGAACCATTAATTTTGTGAGCGCAGAACGACGAATTGTTTCATGGTACTGTGATCATTCAAGGAACACTGCAACATTGTTAATACTGGTGCGCCATCTACTGGCACAAATCAATATGTGCTCACACATGCTTTGAATAAATTACAGGCCAACGATCCTACAGTGAATGCTTCTATATATTTCACATTCAATTTTGTACTTTTGAAGACGTCAAACACAATTTTGGGATTAAGTAAGTTTCAGGAAGTACTGCACGCTGCGGGCGTGGGGCTTACTGCTGCGGCGGTCTGGGGCTGCGATTCCATTCGCCCCCTCCTTGCCGGTCATGGCGATAGCTGATGGACAATTGCACCGCGATGATGGAGTACGGGGGTTTCTTCGGGATGCTGGCCTGACTGAGATGAGAGATTGGATGGTGGATGGTCGCTTACTTAGCGTGTCCGAGATACTGACTGACCGCGAATGTACGGTGCTTCAGCGTATGTATGTGATACGTGTCCGCTCTTTCCTGCGGAGCCGTCTGTGGAACTCAGCTGAGGCCCCAGTGGAGTCCCGTGCACTGGAGGTCCTTTGCTGTGCGCAATCTTCCAGCGGGCTGGTCACCAGACTCTATAACTGCATGCAGGAGCGGGGGAGTAACTTTCGGGAGCCGTCTAGATTAGCGTGGGAGGCAGATTTGGGTGAGCCCATTTCGGAAGCTTTGTGGCGTGGCTGCTGTGCTCATATGAGAGCGCTGACGCCCAATTATAGACTCAGATTGTTGCATTTTAAGTTTTTGCATAGAATATATTATACTCCAGTGTGGCTCCATTCTCGGGGGCTACGTGAAGATGCGTGCTGCATGCGCTGCCGGGCCCCAGAAGCTGGTTTTTTACATTTGGCATGGGAGTGTGCAGATATTAATGCTTTCTGGGTGGCTGTGTTTGATGCAATCTCTGAAATGGTCGATACAGAAATTCCTGCCACTCCTAGAACCGCGTTGCTTGGGTGCGTGGAGGATATCCGGGCAACAAATAGACGCTTGGTGGGACTGCTGTTGTTGTTGGCCAAGCGTAGAGTGGCCATATGTTGGGGCGGAAAGAGAGTACCACGTCGTTCAGAATGGTTGCGAGATGCTGCCTTTTGTCATGATCAGCTCGTGGTCTTCTGGAATTTGATGCCTGAAGGGTCCAGACCCAGGAATATCTGGGCCCCGTTAGATAATTACCTGGCGGCTCAGGACGAGTGAACGAAATACTCAAAGAAGTCCGGTCTGAACTATTGCCCCCCCCTCTTGGTACGCTGGCATTTATGCCTGAAAGGTGAATGTTTGCTGTTGACTGCCTGTTCCAACCGCCTGCCTTTCCTTCCCCCCTTTTTTTTTTTTTTTTTCTTTTCTCTGTGTGTTTGTTGATATCCCTCCACTGGCTGCATATTGTTATTATTGCACCATGGTTAATATAATGGCCCCGTGATAATCTGATATGGATGCGGCATCCAATGGTGGAAAGGAACTTAGAAGAACAAATGGTCTGCAATGATCATTGTGTAATTATTTGATCTCCCTACACTAAACGTATGTAGAGATTAACTGTGGACAGCTGTTATATGTTGAATTGTGCTGCTTTGGGGGGATTGCTGTTGCATTGTTGTAAGTTGATAAAATTGATAAATAAATAAATTAAAAAAATAAAAAAGTTTCAGGAAGTACATTATATTTAACCTTTTGTTCTCACGCTTCTCAACAAACATGTGTGCATTAACTACATTAAATTTAACTCATCCACAATCATTTTTACCTGCAAATGGTGAACCCACTATGCCTTGGAAGGAATGGAAAGAATACTTTTGCAATTATATTGACACTTTTGAAGAAGAAGATTTCTCTCCTGAGAAAAAGAAGAAGGTATTACTATATTGCTTAGGTCCAGGAGGGCTTAAGACGTACAACCAAGTAAAAAAGAAACCACAAGAGGGTGGAGATGTATTTATGCATGCATTAGAAGACCTTGATTCACATTTTTCACCTATTGTGTGTGTTGCTGTGGATAGGTACAAGTTTTTCCAGAGAAAGCAGGGTAAATCTGAAAGCGTTGATGACTATGTGGGAGCACTTCGTAATCTAGCATTAACATGTCATTTTGGATCTCTGCATGAAGAACTAATTTGTGACCAAATCATTATGCATGCAAGCAATCCAAATATCCAGGATAAATTGTGGGTCAACGGTGAAGCACCCTTAAAGGAGGTAATCGCTCTGGTAAAGAAAGCGGAACTCACAGGAAGATGTGCCAAAGCAGTTATGGGTGAAAAACAGGAAGTAAAAGAAGTTAGCAAAATTTCAAGTACAAAATACAGGAAAGTGGATGAAGATAAGAAAGGTCTACAAGAAGACACGAACACCAGACGTAAAGTTGTTGGAGATTTTAAAACTATGAATGTGGGTCAAAAAAGGTGTTACAGGTGTGGGAGCACTGACCATTTAGCATTCTTTAAGAAATGTCCTGCAAGAAATCAAAAGTGTTCCCATTGTAATGTGGTAGGTCATTATGCAAAGGCTTGCAGAAGAAAAAACAGCAACAACAAAATGAACATTAAATGTATTAGGGAGGACAGTCACTCCGATTCTGATGATTATGAGAACACCAATGTACACCATGTTTTTTGCATTGAATATGACATCTTAGATGTAGAGCAAGTTAAGAGGAGGAAACCTATGTGTGAATTGAATGTTGGGTGGGTGATGATTAATGTAATTGCAGATTCTGGATCACCCTTTACCATAGTGAATGAGGATGTGTGAAAAAAAAAATTGCGGGAGAATTAGGCACACATCTTAACAAATCTGAGGTAGTAGCCAAGAGTTATACAGGAAACAGAATTGAATTTTTGGGTTTCCGTGAACTAGAATTTCAGTTCAAGGATAGAAAGGCCAAGTGCAAATTGTACGTATCTAAAAAGGGACTGTCAGTCTTAGGTTGGGCTGACCAGGGTGAACTAGGAATAATATTAGATCCTAACAACCCAGAACCAGTGTTGTCGGTTCAGAGTAATATCAATATAAAGAAAGAAGAATGGTTTGAGGCATATCCGGAAGTATATTCTGGGAAGATAGGGAGGCTTAATGATTTTGTACACAAAATAGAATTAAAGTCTTCAGCGATACCGTGTGTTCATAAAGTCAGGCACATACCTTTGTCCATTAAAGAGGAGGTTCGCCAAGAATTGGCGAAACTGGAGGAGGATGGCATTATTGAGCAAGTTGAATCAGCTGAATGGCTATCTCCGTTCGTGGTAGTTAGGCGAGCCAATGGGAAGGTAAGATTGTGTGTGGACCTTAGAGAATTAAATAAAAACATTCTAGTTGATCAGTATCCCTTACCCCGTATTAATGAAATGTTTGCTGCAACAAAAGATGTGGGCTGGTTTTCAACTATTGATTTAAAATCCGCTTATCATCAGGTGCCCTTACACTAGGATAGTAAAAAATACACAACTTTCATAACACCTTTTGGATATTATCGATTTACCAGGGTACCTTTTGGTTTGGCATCAGCTGCTGCGATATTCCAGAGGATTATGAGTAACCTCTTTAGTGGAATCGATGAAGTGATGTTTTTTCAAGATGATATCCTGATTATGGGGAAAAATAAGGAGGAGCATGACAACAAGTTGAAACTAGTTTTGGAAACTATTAAGGAAAAGGGGTTAACAATAGAACATAGTAAGTGCAAATTTGCTCAAAATGAAGTGGAATACTTGGGCCATAGTATCAGCAAACATGACATTAAACCTAAACAAGCTCTAGTGGAAGCCATCAAAAGATGTTCCATGTCCAACTGGGAAAGATGATGTAAGAGCTTTTCTGGGTTTAATCGAATGTTATTCTAAGTTAATTATGGATATGTTTTTAAAAAGTACCATATACGACAAGTACTTAAAAACAAAACAAAATTTCTTTGGTCAAAAGATTGTCAAAATGCATTTCAAAATTTGAAAAAGGATATTTGTAGTGCACCGTTTCTAAAAGGGTTTGACCCAAAATGCAAGACCATTGTTACAACTGATGCAAGCAATAAAGGATTGGGTGCGATATTGACCCAGTGTGACGATGTGAACAAAGAATGGGTTGTTGCCTTTGCATCACGCTCGTTGACTCCAGCTGAAGAAAAATATTCGGTTATAGAACGGGAAACACTGGCTTGTGTTTGGGCGTTGAATTATTTTCGACAATTTGTGTGGGGACTCCATGTACTGTTAAGATCGGATCATAAACCTTTGACAAAAGTGTTAACAACTGCAGGCTTGCTAAATGCCTCCCCAAGATTGAGCAGAATGTCAGTAAAATTGTTAGACTTTACTTATGATGTTCAGTATTGGTCGGGGGTCAAAAACAGAGTAGCCGATTTTTTAAGTAGAATGTCATTACCTGTAAGTGATACAGATGAAGTGTTGGATGATGAAAGCTGCGTGGCTGGATTATTTAATGATGGAATGGAAGGCATTGACATTACAAAATGGAAAAAGGTCTGGAATAATGATGAGAAAGTAAAAGAAATAGCATATTACATAAACAAGGGTTGCCCTAACAAAAAAGAACTAGGGACAGATGAAAAAACATTCTGGGAAATAAGAAATGAACTTAGTTTAGAGAATGACATGATGTTCAGATGTGGGAGAGCAGTACCTCCAGTATCTCTTAGGAGGAAAATGCTTGATTTATATCATGAAGGGCATCTTGGAATATCAAAAAATAAACAAAGAGTCAAAAACAAGTATTGGTAGCCGGGTATTGGTACACAAATTGAAAGGAAAATACAAGACTGTATGGAGTGTAATAAGTCTGATAAATGTCAGAAAACGTTTAAACCACCTCTATTACCCATTATATGCCCTGAGATGTCCTGGGAGAAAATTGGTTTGGATGTAGTAGGTCCGGTGGAATGCAATGAGGGGGAATATAAATACATTCTGGTTGCAGTAGACCATTATTCACAATGGCCAGAGATTGAAATTGTGCATAAGGCCGAATGTGTAAGGATCATTTCATTTTTAGATGGAATTTTTATGAGAGAAGGTCTACCTAAGATAATAATTACTGACAATGGTCCTCAATTTATTGCTGAGAAATTCAAGACATTTTTTTAAAGGAATGGTATCGTTCACAAAACAACCTCTTTGTACCATCCAGAGGAAAATGGTTTAGTAGAACGCTTCAACAGGGTCATCAAAGGTAGCATCCAATTGGCTAAAAGTAATGGTTTGAACTGGGAAAGTGAATTGTATAAGTTAATTTGGGCTTATAGAATTACTCCTAGTAGTGTCACGGAAGAAAGCCCATTCTCTTTGATGAGGGGTCGTGAAGCTATTGGCAAAGATCTTGGTTGGTTATCTTCAGTAAAAAAGGCTGAGTGGTCACCAGAGAAAGTGAGAAAGAAAATTAATTTGGCCCAGCAAGCATATAAGGAATGGTATGACAAGAAAATCAGAACCAGAGAATCTAATGTGAAATGGGGAGATTGGGTTAGAGTTAGGAAAGAAAGGAAAGTTCAGAAGGGAGAAAGTAGATTTTCTGAGCCTCTCAGAGTGTGGGAAGTGTTCCGTAACTCAGTTAAGTTAAGCGATGGGAAAGTGTGGCATTTGGGCAGAATCGCAAAGTGTAGGAATGACATAGAAGCTGAGAGAGAGAGACAGTCAAGAATTATGATTGGTTAGAAACTGATGTTGAAGTGGATAAGGAAGTGCCTAATTCAGATGCACAAACTGATAAGAGGGATCAGACTTCATTTCAGGACGATGAAACTTCTGGTGCTCAAAACTTGCAGAATAATACAAACAAGAACAGCCAAACCAATACTGGAAGATTTGGTAGAATCATTTCCAAACCAAAAAGGTTTGATGATTTTGTATGTGTTCATACTACTTAACACCACACAGGCTAGAGGAGTTGTTAGTCTGAAGAGTTAGTAGTCATTCATCCATTGTGTTGTGTTTATAAAAATGTATTTGTTTGTTAGTTCATGTATGTGATAAGATATCAGTTATTAAGTGTATGTTTATTTCAATTGAACATGTAAAAGAGGAAGATGTGCTGTAATGTGAATCACAGTCACGTTGTTCACAAGCCAGCACGTCTCTTGGATTCCACAGTGCATGAGGAAACATAGAATGTTGTGGGTTGAGGATTCGGGGGTTTGACAGTTAAGGAAAAGATGCGGAGTGGATCCAGAGGTATTACGTGTCTGGGGCTGTAAATAAAGAACCTAATTTAAGCTGTCCTGACTCGATTACTACACAATACATTGGGTTTCTTTTAAAAACACACTCATTTCCCAACATTCTAATTAACCAAAACATTCAGAAATATTTCAAACAGTCAAAATACCACTTAATTAACTGTAATACTTATCTGCTCAGAAGCAGCAAACAAAATAGGAAGAAAATGGAGGACAGGCTGCTTTTGTGGGACCGAGTTATAATTCATTGTGATGTTTCAAGGTTCTGTTTTGGAATCTTTCAAGATGATGCTCAGAAAGACTGAATAAAGGTTTATTTATGATGCTAGCCTCCTGTCTTGACAAAATCTACCATAAAATTATTATCTGCATAGATTCCAAAGGAGCCAGTCTCGTAGATTTTAGAGCAGATCTAGCGTCAGGTCCATTGGATTTCAGAGTAGGTAGGAAATGTTCTAGTACTAATGGGTCATTGTATTACTTAGTTCGACCCTCCATGGTTGTGATCATTACGGCTATTCCAGGAGGCCATATTTAATGACCTATTTCTAAGGTGGGCTGCAGGGCCAAACATTTCTTTCATACAATGTTGTCTTTTCTAGAAAAGTCTCCACACCATAAAAAGGATAATTCCTTTTTGCGGTGTGGAGAATAAGCAGACTTGTTGGTGGTGCACAAAACATATGATCACCAGTCTTGGGCTGTTTGTCTTCTGGGTTCATAGTCTGCGGGACCTTTGGAATTCTAGCAGAGAAGGGATATCGATGCTCAATAATTTCCGAAGAAAGAAGGACAACACGCTATCCCTCTTTTATCCTTTCTGCTACAGTCTAATAGGTCTGTTATTGTCTTCTGTACACACAACATATCATTAATTCTGTCTGGGAATTCCTTCCATCTATGCTCTAGGTCATTCAGACGAGCATCTATTTTCTCCAGTTTCAATTATATGGTTGTCAATTCTGACTGCATATGTTTACCATCCTGTTATTTTCAGAAGTTGAGTCATATCATCATAGAAGATATGATAGCTTTCAGTCCCATCACAAATGTTTTAAGAATAATCATGGCTATGTTGCCTGTTGGCAGGTTTTGGCTTGGGGCCCATTGAGCACAAATGGTGAGTTGATGTAGCATTCAACATGAGATGGGGTTTTTGAGTGTATCTTCTTGTTGCAATTCAAACTTAAAACCATACCGTCTGGCACGTGTTGGGAAGGCACTCAACATTTTGGTCAGTCTAAAAAAAGAAACGCCCACTCATAGTGGATAGTTATAGCAGATTTTAATTCTGTTTAGACAGAGTTAAGGGAGATTGTGAAGTACTGCCACCAATTAGTACTGAGTTAGGCAGCATAGTAACTTTGGTCATCCAGTACAAGAGAAACTCAATAACATGCCCCCAAGATCTTATATCAATTTGTATATAGTTGCTGCCAATAGAAAATGAAAGAAGGGCAACTTGCCATAGAAAACAGTCTATTTGGTCTAAAGTGTATAAACAAATAGGGCAGCCTCTGCAGATCACAATAATGTTATTGTTTTTGATTCTGCCTGTTAGAAATGGGGTCTTTGGTTGCCTGTCCAAGCAAGGACCCTCACTCAAGTCAAGGTAAAAGAGAAGCACCCTTAGCTAACACCTGCTCACCCCCTTGGTAGCTTGGCACGAGCAGGCAGGATAACTTCAGAGTGCTAGGTGTAAAGTTTGTACCAACACACGCAGTAATTTAATGAAAACATTACAAAATGACACAACCCAGGTTTAGAAAAATGTAAAATATTTATCTAAACAAAACAAGACCAAAACGACAAAAATCCACCATACACAAGTCAAGTTATTAATTAAAATGCAAAAAGAGTATTCATGTTCTTTTAAACACAATGCTGACGCTGTTAGCGTGAAAATGTACCTGGGTTGCCTTGAAATAACCTGCATTGGCGAGTGTGTGCCGATAAAGGTAAGCGATGCGGCGATTTCTCACCCGCAAGCGAGGTCATGCGTCGTTTCTCCTTCTCCGGTCTGATCGGCGTGCGTCATTTCTTTCCCTGCAGAAGAAAGATGCGTTGATCCGGACAAATCACCTTGGGCTCAAGGAAGACTTGCGTTTTTCTGCGCCCAGCGATGTTGCGTCGTTGCAGCCTCCGTCAGCGATGTCAAGTGTCGTTTCTCCAGCTGCATGTGTTGATTTCACAGCCGCACTGCAAGCACTGTGTCTATTTCAGCCGTGTAGCCGGCGGCGCGTTGTTTCTTAAGCTGCTCTCAGAGGATGCATCGGAAATTTCCCTGCATGGCGATCTGTGCGTGGATTTCCAACCTTGGCCCACCAGCTTCACCTGCCAAGGCCCCAGGAACTGGATACAGGACCACTTGGCAGGGCAGGAGTCTCAGCAGAGGCTCCAGGTGCTGGAAGAGAGAAGTCTTTGCTGTCCCTGAGACTTCAACAACTGGAGGCAAGCTCAGTTTCAAGCCCTTGGAGAGTTCTTCACAAGCAGGAAGGCACACAAAGTCCAGTCTTCGTCCTCTTGCACAGGCAGAAGCAGCAACTGCAGGATAGCTCCACAAAGCACAGTCACAGGCAGGGCAGCGCTTCTTCCTCAGCTCTTCTCCAGGCAGAGGTTCCTTCCAGAAGTGATCTACAGTCTGTGGTTTTGGGTGCCCTTCTGATACCCATTTTGCCCTTTGACGTAGGCTTATTTCAAAGAAAAGTCTCTCTTGTTTGTGAAATCCTGCCTTGCCCAGACCAGGGCCCAGACACACAACAGGGGATTGGAGACTGCATTATGTGAGGGCAGGCACAGCCCTTTCAGGTGCGAGTGACCACTCTTCCCCTCCTTTCTAGCACAAATGGCTCATCAGGATATGCAGGCTACACCCCAGCTCCCTTTGTTTCACTGTCTAGAGAGAGGTGCAAACAGCCCAACTGTCAAACTGACCCATACAGGGAATCCACAAACAGGCAGAGTCACCAAATGGTTTAAACAAGAAAATGCTCACTTTCTAAAAAATGGCATTTTCAAACCCACATTCTTAAAATCAACTTTACTAAAAGAAGTATTATTTAAATTGTGAGCTCAGAGACCCCAAACTCCACATGTCTATCCGCTCCCAAAGGGAATCTACACTTTATCCTATTTAAAGGTAGCCCCCATGTTAACCTATGAGAGGGATAGGCCTTGCAACAGTGAAACCCGAATTTAGCAGTATTTCACTGATGGGACATATAAAACACATTAGTATATGTCCTACCTTAAACATACACTGCACCCTGCCCATGGGGCTACCTAGGGCCTACCTTAGGGGTGTCTTATATGTATGAAAAGGGAAGGTTTAGGCCTGACAAGTGGTTACACTTGCCAAGTCGAATTGGCAGTTTAAAACTGCACACACAGACACTACAGTAGCAGGTCTGAGACATGTTTACAGAGCTACTAATGTGGGTGGCACAACCAGTGCTGCAGGCCCACTAGTAGCATTTGATTTACAGGCCCTGGGCACCTTTAGTGCACTGTACTAGGGACTTACTAGTAAATTAAATATGCCAATCATAGATGAACCAATTACATACACATTTTGTATAGAAGCACATGCAGTTTAGCACTGGATAGCAGAGGTGTAGTGCCCAGAGAAACAAAAACAGCAAAAACAGAGTCCAGCACACATCAACAACCTGGGAAACAGAGGTAAAAAGTTAAGGGAGACCACGCCAAGGATGAAAAGTCTAACACTGCCCAACACAACATAGCACCAATCTGCAAGTCGGTAAATAGTTTCAGAATATTGTAGCAATGTAAAAAATAATGGTACATTGGGTGATCACAGATTGGTAATATTGTCCTGTGTCACAAATGCTTTTGGTAGAATAAGTGTGTACTGTCAAAGCAGACAGTGGTGGCGATGAATCTTCCATAGGAAGAATAATCTGTGAGGTGGTTTACTAAAATTTCAAATGGGGGTCAGGCAACATCTGCACCTCTGAAGCTAGGTGCTATCTTCCACAGGGGTGATGCGGGGTTCCTTTTTTTTGTACAGCATTCCAACAGTGAGGCAGCCCAGAGCTGTAGCAGAATGCAGCCATTTCCTTCACAGCCAAGCTCTACCCGCCCTTCTTCTTATAAAGGTGTCGCAAACAGTATATACATTTATTGCATTTATGCAGCTCTGCAACAGATGAAACAATTTCGGTCTGTGGTGCTACTGGTGTAACAGGGGTTTATTATGTATATTTGCAGGTTACTTACCTTTGGTAAGCTCCTTGGTTTGATCAATGTAAAATCTTAATACCCTTTTGGGTTCAAGCCGATGGAGTCTATCCTACTCTTCCCAGGGTTGACAGGGCAAAGAACTCAGGGAGGGTGATGGATTGACCAAAGTAAAAGGGAGCCACTACTTTTGGTAAAAATGCCTCTCAAATCCTCTAAACCAACTTCTCCGGAAAAAGGAGGTATATGGCGGAAACACTGAAAGTGCCTGTAGTTCACTCAAGCAACAAGCTGACGTAATCACAACTATGCATTTGCTTGAAGGTTGTGGTTGTAACCATGATAAATGTTAAGAGTAAGTTAAGGTCCCACTGTGGCATCACAAATAGTTTCAGAAGGAATGGGTGTGTCAAACCTTTAATAAATACCATCACATCAGGTGATTAAAATAATATATCAGGTGGTTCTGCAAACATAGAAAGGCTGAAAGGACAGACAAATAACTTTTAAATAGTGCCCAATGCAAGGCCTTGGTGGGCCAGAAGCAAAATGAAATAAACAAAAAAAACAGCTGACAACTTGGCTTGTAAAAGGTCAGTCTTGCAGACACCACAGAAGTCTACAAATCTGTTCCAGCAACTGGAATAACTGGACTTTGTGAAGGGGCTCTTAGCGGCAACAATGCCATCCACCACTTCAGGTGTCCGATCGAATGCAGTCAACTGCTGTGCTGAAACTCAAAGTATGAATGTGTAGATTGAGTAGATGTGGAAGACACAGCTGAGACAGGAAATCATTCCAAAGTGGAAGCTTGATCAGAGGACAGGTGCTCATGCCACCAGCATGACTTAGACCTGGTCATTCCTGATCCTTTTCAGAACCTGGGGCAGGGGAGGTAGAGGTGGGACGGCATTCAAGAGTCTAAATCCAAAGTACAAAACTGCTGACACTGCGCATTATTGATGGTGGCAAAAGGATCTAACCAGGGATCGCCCCACTACTGGAAGATGTCCTGCACCATCTCTAGAAGTAGTCATGATTTGTCTTTTTCAAGGCACCATCCGCTAAACTCTTCCACTCTGCTTTAAAGGTGGTCCATAATCCAGAAGATGCTTTGATGTTCCAACCACCTTTCTAGGTGCAAAGCCTCCTGGCACAGGGCCCAAAACCCCACTCCACCCTGTTTCTTGTGGTATCACATGATGGTGGTGCTGTCTGCACCATGCTCCATTTAAGGGATGGTAGGAAAGCCTTCAAAGCCAATGGAATGGCTCATAAGTCCAGATAGTTGATATGGAGTCAGGTTTCCATCGAAACCAGGCTCCTATAATATTCACCTCCCCTAAATGACCTCCCCCAACTTCAGTTCTGGGAGGGTAGTGGAGAGGGGCCTGCTGCTGGTGCATTTGCGGTCAAGTAGCCACCACTGCTCCTTGCTTCAGGTCAGAATGGTATCCTTGGTGCTGGGACCATTGGAACTTTAGATTCCATTGCAGGGCTGCTTAGGCCATCTCGTATACTCAATAAGGAAAATGCAGGAGGCTAAAAGGCCAAGAAGCCTTAGTGTAACTCTCACTGAGACAGAAATATCAGAGTGATTGCCCAAATGTCCTGGACTTCTTGAAATGGAGTGGAGGTCCTGAACTGTACCGTATCCAGGACAGCTCCAATGAAAGGAAGCATCTGCATAAAAATCAGATGTCTAACTACATGTGGGTGTATTGTACTGGGAGAAAACTAGGTGCTCTGGGTAGCGAGGTGAATATCAACGAAGAATGTCGAATCTCGAAATGGTGCACTCTCGAAAGACCACACTCAAAAGGTCTTGATAGATGCTAAAAGCACTATTGCAAATATAAAGTACAAGAGGCACTCATTATAACATGAAAAATAATAGTACTCATGAGTCAGTATACATAGGCAATGTTATGTCATATATTTCTGAAAATTAATAGGATTATTTCCAACATAATCCCCAATTACAGTATCACTGTCCAAATCCAAATAGTAGAATTAATTGATCTGTTGTTCCAAGATTGCTATGATCCAAAGTCCAAGTCCAGATTTCTCTAATCAAAGTTCAATCATATTCTTCAAAAGATGATATAGCTTTTAGCAGCAGCATCCAAATTGATAGCCAACACGTGTTTCATCTGGGAATTTCCCAATGACTTCATCAGGGCTAAACATATATGTAGATGTGTCCTATATCATAAGTATTCCTTACAAACGAATCCCAGAATAATTCCGTTAAGCAACTTATCTGCTGATATCAGTTATATCAATCCACCTTCCAATGAGTCAAAACGTGAAGCGCGAGTACGCGTGTGTATCGATGAAGTATCAAAACTCGAGTGTTCATGTCTGGGTTCCTTATATGAGACCACAGACGAAATAAAAATAAAAGAAGGACCAATAGTTATGGCGGCCATCTTTAGAGTGAATCACATCTTCCAAACAGAAATGTAAAAAGTAACCATAAAGAAAGGACTACAATATTGGCGGCCATCTTAGAGGAATAACGCATCAAAACTGAAATAAAAATAAAAGAAGGACCAAGAGTTATGGCGGCCATCTTTAGAGTGAATCACATCTTCCAGACAGGAATGTAAAAAGTAACCATAAAGAAAGGACTACAATACTGGCGACCATCTTGGAGGGAGTCTCACAAAGACCTATAACAATGGTAAAAATAAAAGAACGACCAAGAGTTATGGCGGCCATCTTTAGAGTGAATCACATCTTCCAAACTGAAATGTAAAAAGTAACCATAAAGAAAGGACTACAATATTGGCGGCCATCTTAGAGGAATAACGTATCAAAACTGAAATAAAAATAAAAGAAGGACCAAGAGTTATGGCGGCCATCTTTAGAGTGAATCACATCTTCCAGACAGGAATGTAAAAAGCAACCATAAAGAAAGGACTACAATACTGGCGGCCATCTTGGAGGGAGTCTCACAAAGACCTATAACAATGGTAAAAATAAAAGAAGGACCAAGAGTTATGGCGGCCATCTTTAGAGTGAATGAGAAATTTCCTAGCTAGCGTGAAGGAAAGTTTCAATTCTATTAAGGACACAGAGGCGAGGATTATGCAGAATCTTTCTTCACTTTTATTGACAGCAGGTTCAAAGTTTAACAAGAAAAAACTACAAAGCCCATGAGACCCACTCCCATGGCAACCAATGTCCAATCACACTGCCGTCCGACCGAATGTATAAATATCCTCATGCGGTGACGTTCTTCCTCGTCTTCACTGCGAACTGACGTGGATCATCACTATGTAGTCGCAGGACTCACTCCTAAGAACAAAGTGAATAATAGGTAAGCAATCGAATCCGCAAAGTCAACAAATCATACAAACAAACTCGTAGTCCCATGACCAACATAGCAAACAAAGCTAATAGTACCAAAATTAGGTAAAACACATGGCATCGCAACTTGAATTTACATAAAGAAAACTGATTATACCACCTCTCAATGGATGAATTCGCTCCGGGCGGGTGCCATGGCCACCGTGGCGGGCGGGATAATCCTCGCCTCCGTGTCCTTAATAGAATTGAAACTTTCCTTCACGCTAGCTAGGAAATTTCTCATTCTATGTCAGGACCGGAGGCGAGGATTATGCATGTTCAAAGCTTACTCACCACCAACGAAGCGGCTTCATGAATAGGTTTAAAATAGAACTTTTTAAAAAAGTCGACTCAGAGGACCAGTCGGCCGCATTCATAATGTCTTCCAATCTACCGCCTACTTGGATAGCCTTAGAAGCCATGGCCCCTCGGGTGGAGTGAGCTCCGAACAGCTGGACATTAATGCCCGATTCCGATAGGATCCACCTGACCCACCGGGCGATAGAAGGGGAGGAGACCGCTCTGAAAGGCTTCTTGATGGAAATGAGCAATTGCCTCTCCCCGACGGCCGAAGTTCCGCCATCACCTCTTCGTATCTCCTTAAGCATCTAACTACACATAGCTTTGGTGTATGCTCAAAAGCAGGATAGGTTACTGACCTGGTACTAGACTTTGTACGCCGTGAAATCGTGAAAGTAACTCCCTCCGGCGAAAAAACTCTAGCGGATACATCTAGAGCCCTGACATCGGAGACCCGTTTGCATGAGATGAGACAGAGCAAGATTGCCAGTTTGGCCGATAACTGTTTACGTGACAGGTGTTGATTATCCGGCCATGCGATCAAGAAGCGTAAAACCTGATCAACATCCCACAGGGAGGTATACCTGGGTTCCGGTGGTTTAGCCATGCGAATGCCCTTCAATAGCTTTCACACCCACGGGTGTTCTCCTACGGGACGATCATCAATCGGAGGGTGTCCTGCTGAAATCGCGGAACGAAAAGAATTTACTGAGCAATAGGATTGGCCAGAAGCCGCTAGGCCAGTCAGAAAGTTCAAGATATCGGTAATCTTGGCCCCCAAGGGATCAAAGTACCTTGCCAGACACCAACGAGCCCAGCCGTTCCAGGCTGATCTGTACCTCTTGCAAGTACTAGGGGCCCATGCCTGTCTGATGAAATCCTCAGCTTCCCGTGAAAGTCTGTGGTCTGCCCAGCGTTCCCTGAAATCCGCCAGGCCACTAGAGAGAGATGGCCCTGAAGAGCTAACGGGTGGAATTGCCCCTCTGGATTCGACAGTATGTTCGGACGAACCGGAAGCAGAATAGGAAGGTCGCAAGAGAGCTCCAGAAGTGCTGGGAACCAAACTTGAGACCGCCAGAGCGGTGTGATCAGAATGACTGTCGCCCCCTAGCGACGAACCTGAGCTGTTACTCTCGGAATCAGAAGGAAAGGGGGAAACGCATAGTTCTGATCCCGGCCCCAGTTCTGAAGGAAAGCATCGACTGCGCTCGCCCCGGGATCCGGGCGCCAGCTGAAATAGCGAGGAAGCTGAGTGTTCCACCTGGACGCACAGAGGTCCACTGTACAAGGACTCCAACGATCCAACAGAGCTAGGAACAGACGCCAATCGCTGGGATCCTCCAGATATCTGGAGTTCCAGTCCGCCAGGACGTTCTGGGACCCCGGAAGATACTCCGCTGTGACCGAGATTTGACGCTGCAGGCAAAAATGGCAAAAATCTTTTGCTAACTCCGCTAGGGCCCTCGAGCGGGTCCCCCCCAAGCGGTTGATATACTGTACCGCTGAGACGTTGTCCATCCTTAGAAGCACGCAGCAAGAAACCTTGTCCCGCGTCAGGGATCTGATCGCAAACGAACCCGCGAGGAGTTCCAGACAATTGATGTGGAGATCGAGCTCCTGCTGGGTCCAGTGGCCCCCGAAGGAGATGTCCCCACAACGAGCTCCCCAGCCGAATCGACTGGCGTCCGACTCTATGATCAGATCGGGGGCGGCCCCGAATATCGCTCTGCCGTTCCACGCTTCCATGTGGTCCAGCCACCACTGGATCTCCGTCCGCGCCTCCTGGGACAAAGCTATCAGCTCCGAGTACGAAAGGCCCCTCTGTAGATGATGGGCCTTGAGACGCTGCAGGGCCCTGTAATGGAGAGGGCCCAGGAAGATGGCCTGGATCGAGGAGGAGAGGAGCCCCACCACCCTGGCCAACTGCCTCAGGTTGATCCTGTCCCGTCTCAAGACCGTGGACAGTTCCTTCTTGATCTTCTTGATCTTCGGGCCCGGGAGACTGAGGGAGGCTGCCTGGGAATCGATGAGAAACCCCAGAAAGGTCATCGACTGCGAAGGAAGCAGTTCCGACTTCTGTGAGTTGATCACGAACCCCAGATCCTGCAGAAGTTGAATACTTATGTTCACATTGGATACGACCTGCAAGTGCGACTGATCCATCAGGAGGATGTCGTCGAGGTAAATAATCAAGCGAATCCCCCGAGCTCGCAGGTATTCTACTACTGGCTTGAGTAGCTTCGTGAAGCACCACGGGGCCGACGACAGGCCGAACGGCAGGGAAGCAAACTCGAATTCCTGTCCTCTCCAGATGAACTGCAGGAACCGGCCATGAGGAGGAAAGATGGGGACCGTAAGGTAGGCATCCTTGAGGTCCAACCGTACCATCCAATCCCCAAGCAGTAAGAGATCCCTGAGCATGTGAATGCCCTCCATTTTGAAGTGGCGGTACACCACCCATTCGTTGAAGGACTTGAGATTGATAACGGGATGAAACCCTTTGTCCTTCTTTTCTACGAGGAACAGATTGCTCACGAAACCCCTGGGGCGGATCGTCGACGGGTGGATAGCTTCCTTCTGAAGGAGTTCCTGAACCTCTGCGTCTATCAATGTTGCTTCCGCGCCTGAGAAAACCAAGGGCCGTGGAGGAAAGTCCTGAACTGGAGTCCCCAAAAATTCTATGTGGAACCCCGTGACCGCCCAAGCATCTGACGTTAAGGAGGCCCACTTGTGGGCGAAGAAGCGTAGCCTCCCTCTTAGAGTGCGAGGGGGAAAAAGGGTAACACTCACCGTTAACGCCTCCGGGGGTGTTCGCTCCACCACGGGCGGATCTCTTGGACTTCCCTCTACCCCGGTTGGGGAAAAAGGTACCCTGACGGCCATCCCGCCATCCGTTGTTTCGCGGTGGGTAGGGCGAGGGGCCTTGCTGGAACGCACGGCCGGAGGAGCGACCCCTGCCTCGTCCGGCCGCGCCGAAAACCTTTCCAGGAAAGATCTTCTTAATTGAGCTCTGCGCCTTATCGAGCGCCGAGAAGGTTGCTACGAACTTGCTCAGCTCCTTCAGGAAAGGATCTCCAAACAAGTTCCCTTGGGCCACCGCCCCTGCCTCTGAGTTGGAGTGTTCTCCTAACTTAGGGTCTTTTTTAATAAGTAATGATCTTCTCCTCTCCGCAGAGAGAGCGCAATTCGCGTTCCCCAACAAGCAGACCGCCCTCTGGGCCCATCCCGCCACAATATCTGTGGGTAAGGGAGAGTTGGACCGCTTAGCCCGTTCGGCAAGCTGTATGATCTGCGTGAGGGGACCCAGGACATCCAGTAACTTATCCTGGCATCCCCTCCAGGAACGATCGATACCCTTCTTCGGGTCCTTGACGTACTTCCCGAAGAAAGTACACATCTTGGGATCCAGATCAGGGGTAGCCGCCACTCGATCTGGAAGAGTCGGGTGTGGGCATTACGCCTGTAATCTAGCCCGAACTTCCTTCTCTAGGGGCTGACGAATTTTGCTGGCCACATAATCTGCCACCTTCTTATCCGGGTGCCACTCCGAAGAGCGGGGTGGTATAAGTCCTCTGGGTGGAACATTTCCGCCTCCGAGTCCTCAGTCTCAGGCGGGTCTGATAAATTAGAAGACGGGCGCCAAGGACGCCCTGCTTCCTGATCCTCTTTAGAGGAAGAATCCCCATCCGTGTCCCTCACGACCCGCTTGGGGGACCCCTGGGCCGGGTCCGATCTGGTGTGAAACACTTCACCGGTCTCTCCGGGCTCAGACCCCTCCCGGAAGGGTGGTTGCTGTAACGTGCGCGCACTCTTACGGAAGGATTCAGTCAGACGACCGAATCCTTCCAGGTGCCCCGCGACACGCTTGCGAGATTTCTTGGGGACTGCCTCTCCCTGTAGGTCAGTCCCCGTCAGTCCCATCCCTGTTCCCTTAAACACGTGGTCCGATAATCTGGCCACGCTGTCTTGCAAGGGCCCCAGAGCCCTATTAATAGCCTGCGTCAGCAGGAGGTCCATCTCAGGAGCCAAGGCCCTCTGGGATGAGCCCTCCCCGGGGACAGTGTGGGGAAAGCGTCGCCCTCGTGTGTGAGGGACATGGTAGGGAGGTTGCAGGAAATAAACGCCCTTTTTTAATCTTACCGGGCAGCCCCCCCGCACTCCTGCAGTCACAGAGAGTTTGGGCCTTCACGAGCGGAACGCCCGTTAAAGCTGAGGCCCACAATGAAAAAACACCGACACGCGGTGTCTGCGGGGGTTGGAAGGGCTTAAAGTGAGCAGGGACTCACTTTAAACCCAACGCGTTAATCCGAAGCGTCTGAGCGCAAATGCGACTCAAAACGCTAAGGAAAAAATGCTCGGGAGCACTGGAGCGCGCGAAAGAGCGCCCTCTGGTGGACCCGACCAAGATTATTTTATCGATCGCGCTCGGGCTCAAAAGCCTACCGCGCGTTGATGTTGCCAAGCAACAAAGACACCAACACACGCGCGTGCGATCGTAACAAACAATTATATTGCCAACACTAAATCGCTTTCAAACAAGACAATTCTTAGCTCAACAACTCAGAGTTACAGAGAAGGGGCACTTATCTGACAGAGAGCAGTGAAGAAAGAGGAAGAACGTCACCGCATGAGGATATTTATACATTCGGTCGGACGGCAGTGTGATTGGACATTGGTTGCCATGGGAGTGGGTCTCATGGGCTTTGTAGTTTTTTCTTGTTAAACTTTGAACCTGCTGTCAATAAAAGTGAAGAAAGATTCTGCATAATCCTCGGCTCCGGTCCTGACAAAGAATCACATCTTCCAGACAGGAATGTAAAGAGTAACCATAAAGAAAGGACTACAATACTTGCGGCCATCTTGGAGGGAGTCTCACAAAGACCTATAACAATGGTCAAAAAAAGAGAGGAACTACCTTATATACCGACTATCTTCAAATGATTATATCTTCAATAGTAAACTATTAAATAAAGACCTGGAGAGAGCATTGTAATATATACCCTAATAGGAGTGCTCATATTAAAATGAGATGTCGTATATAAAATTCAAATACCAATCGAAATTAGAATTTTTTGTGTTATTAGCAATGAGTGTAAAACAACAAACCATCTACAGTGAAGATTAGTAAATAGTTTTAAAGAAAATCAGTAATATATAAGGAAAGTGCAGTCAATATATTAGTAATATTTGAATAGTATATCCCCAGAGATTATATATCTAAACTTCATTATGTAATTGGTTGCAAAGGTTGTTACATTGCATCATTTCGTTAGTAATCCTACCAAATACAAAGCATGGATCACAAAATTGGATGTACACTACTTTAACAGAAAATCAAATTTCATCACCAGTACGTGCTATCATTGAACAGTAGATACATTAGTTAAGGTGAATTACATTTCACATTAGACCAGAATCTCAATATACCCAAATGATGTCAGTTTACAAGATTTATATGAACTTATATTAATGACAAAATTTAGTCAAATATCATATTGACAATATTGAGCTAAGTTACCACTGCTGAATACTGTTAAGATGTAAAATATGTTTTCCCTAGTCACCAAGAAAGTATTCAAGTTCCCTATCCGTATTTAAACCTGTCTCAACTGCCTTCAATCGTAATATCCACATGGCCTCTTTCCTCCTTAGTGTCAACTCCCTATTTGATCCTCTAGGATCAATTCCTACATGCTCAATACCAAAAAACTCAAACGATTTGTAAGGTCCTTGAACTTCACATGATATTATATCACTAATGGATATCTACAATCCTCACTTGCAAGTGCCCTGGCATGCTCATCTATCCTAGCCCTTAGTGGACGAATTGTACTCCCCACATAGTACCGGTTACATTTACAAAGCACCATGTATATCACAAACGGGGTACCACAGTTAATGTGTGTTGTGATCCTAAAGGTCTTTCCCAAATTATCACTAAATTATATCCTTTAACGGCTTGCCCATTTACATAATCCACAATGTCCACAGTTCCGAAAGCCTATTGTGTGGCTGGACAGCCAATTCCCCTTATTGAGATCTAGGGGATAACTCAGACTTAAGATGCCTCTCAAGCTATTACCTCTACGAAATGTAATTTCCGGTTTAGCACCGACAATACCCTTTAAGGATTCGTCCTGCAACAGAATATGCCAATGTCTAAATACAAGCTTACGTAATGTTTTTGAATTCTGTGTGTAGTCTGTTATTAATCTAACTTTTCCTTGCTCTATTTGGTTGTCATGTACCCTAGGCTTCAATGTATATTCCCTTTGGATTTTTTTAACTCTCTGTTTTGATTTACTAATAAGCTGCTTGTGGTATCCCCTTTGTTCAAAGCGCTTACACACATCTTCAATGCATGTCTCAAACTCTTCGTCCTTACTACAATTGCGCCTAGCTCTGACCATTTCACCATATGGTATCGCAGAAATCTGATGGTAGGGGTGGGCACTTGCTGCATGTAAGATAGAATTACAGGCAGTGGACTTCCTATACAACCTACTTTTAATACTATTGTGTTCAATATATAGTTGTACATCCAAAAAGTCAATGCTAGTATTGCTGTGCTGGTAAGTAAATTGAACATTCATATCATTTGCATTAAGGTATTTGCAAAATTCAGTAAGTTGTTCCACACCTACTGTCCAGATCATAAGACAATCGTCGATATAAGATCGTCGACAAGATGATTTTCTGTTAAAGTAGTGTACATCCAATTTTGGGATCCATGCTTTGTATTTGGTAGGATTACTAACGAAATGATGCAATGTAACAACCTTTGCAACCAATTACATTATGAAGTTTAGATATATAATCTCTGGGGATATACTATTCAAATATTACTAATATATTGACTGCACTTTCCTTATATATTACTGATTTTCTTTAAAACTATTTACTAATCTTCACTGTAGATGGTTTGTTGTTTTACACTCATTGCTAATAACACAAAAAATTCAAATTTCAATTGGTATTTGAATTTTATATACGACATCTCATTTTAATATGAGCACTCCTATTAGGGTATATATTACAATGCTCTCTCCAGGTCTTTATTTAATAGTTTACTATTGAAGATATAATCATTTGAAGATAGTCGGTATATAAGGTAGTTCCTCTCTTTTTTTGACCATTGTTATAGGTCTTTGTGAGACTCCCTCCAAGATGGCCGCAAGTATTGTAGTCCTTTCTTTATGGTTACTCTTTACATTCCTGTCTGGAAGATGTGATTCACTCTAAAGATGGCCGCCATAACTCTTGGTCCTTCTTTTATTTTTACCATTGTTATAGGCCTTTGTGAGACTCCCTCCAAGATGGCCGCCAGTATTGTAGTCCTTTCTTTATGGTTACTTTTTACATTCCTGTCTGGAAGATGTGATTCACTCTAAAGATGGCCACCATATCTCTTGGTCCTTCTTTTATTTCAGTTTTGATACGTTATTCCTCTAAGATGGCCGCCAATATTGTAGTCCTTTCTTTATGGTTACTTTTTACATTTCTGTTTGGAAGATGTGATTCACTCTAAAGATGGCCGCCATAACTATTGGTCCTTCTTTTATTTTTATTTCATCTGTGGTCCATATAAGGAACCCAGACATGAACACTCGAGTTTTGATACTTCATCGATACACACGCGTACTCGCGCTTCACGTTTTGACTCATTGGAAGGTGGATTGATATAACTGATATCAGCAGATAAGTTGCTTAACAGAATTATTCTGGGATTCGTTTGTAAGGAATACTTATGATATAGGACGCATCTACATATATGTTTAGCCCTGATGAAGTCATTGGGAAATTCCCAGACAAAACACGTGTTGGCTATCAATTTGGATGCTGCTGCTAAAAGCCATATCATCTTTTGAAGAATATGATTGAACTTTGATTAGAGAAATCTGGAATTGGACTTTGGATCATAGCAATCTTGGAACAACAGATCAATTAATTCTACTATTTGGATTTGGACAGTGATACTGTAATTGGGGATTATGTTGGAAATAATCCTATTAATTTTAGAAATATATGACATAACATTGCCTATGTATACTGACTCATGAGTACTATTATTTTTCATGTTATAATGAGTGCCTCTTGTACTTTATATTTAAAAATCAGATGTGACTATGGCTTATTAACCATGAACCGTAATGATGTCAGGTGGTTCGCTGTTGTCTGCAGGTGGTCTAGGACTGACAGTGGTAAACCCATCTTCAACAGTCAATTGCTGAGGTAGGGGAAAACTGCTATCCAACCTCTAACGATGGGCAGCGACCACTGGCATCACTATTGTGAACACCCAAGAGGTACTGGTGAGGCCAATGGGGAGCACAGCAATCTGAAAATGCTCCTGGCCTACCTTGAACTGCAAGTGATGTCAGATGGACTGCAGAATGAATATAAGAAAATGTCTGTTCAGTAGGTCCAAGGATACTATACTGTTGCTACGGCAGACAAGATCTGGACAGCAAGAAAATCGTGAATTTGTCATTCACCAGGAAGGCATTTAGAGGTTGAAGGTCTAAGATGGGTCGAAGAACCCCTATCCTTCTTCAGCACAAGAAAATAGCAAGATTAGCAACCCGGCCCTATTTAAGAGTCAGTAACCCTCTCAATGGCTCCTTTGGAAAGAAAAACTCACACCTCTTGCAACAGAATGGACAGGTGTTACTCTAAGATTTGCTCTGGTGTGGGAGGAAAGGTTGAACAGCAGAAAGGAGGAGTAGGGCCAAAGCCATGCTGAACGATTTGAAAGATTAATCCAGTAATTTACAGATCCTGCCTCCCACAAGGTGGTTCTGTGCCACTAATAACAAGCTAAAGTGGCTAGGTGGCTATTGTCATAGGAGAAGGGGACAGGGTGAATTAAGCCCTTCTAGGCTTGAACGCTGACTGCTAGATTAATTCCCCCGCCTTGACAAAGGTGACTGCAGCAGTGACTTGGGAGATTGACATTGTCTTTATGCCAGCCCCTTAGAGTAGCTTCAGAATTTCCCAAACTCCTAAGGAAACTGTTTGGCAGTACTCAAAAGACCCAGGGAGCATGCAGTGGCTCTGCTTTCTTTGGAATGCTCTAAGGCAGAATTGGCTTCTTCGCTGAACAGGCCTGTGCCATCAAAAGGCATAGGCCTGTTCAGGAGGGGCCTGTACAGCTCCATAAAATCCTGTGCAAGGAATTCATGCACTGTGATGGAGACCACACTGGTGCTGTAAAAACCTGGGGTTATTTGTTGAGAGAAGTGGAAGTCCCACTGAAGCAACAACCAGAATCCTCATTAGGTTGAACCATAAAAGTGACTAAATTAACTGGTGCTTTATCCTCTGGCACCCTGCCACAAAAGCAGTGAGGCCTAACTAAGAAAGAATCTGTAGAGTAATTATGCTGCACAAAAAGGTAATGAAGTGAACAAAACAAGAAAAATCCCAAATAAATTTAGAAAAATAGAGTACATTTTAATAAATAAAATTATACAAGAATAAAAAAGCCCAATCAGTAGAACCAGAAAGTTTTAGCAAAAAATGGCACCTTAAAGCACAAAATGTTACCCGTAGTCATCTGGTTCCACTAGACTAGAGGCAGGTCAGGCCAACCGCAAAGGAGCATGGGTCAGATACAGAGAACAGTTTAGTCCTGCTAAAAGTTACCTTTTAAGTCCAGTGCAAAGTTTTTTTTTCACGATGGAGGATGCAATAAGGCGGAGGCAGAGAGTTGCAGATGGTCATCGCTGTAGCGCAAAGAGATGGTCAAGGGTCATAGACCATTGCTTTAGCTTCACATTGGGGTTTGTCGCAGGCCGACACATGAAGTCTTTTTGATAAGCCTAGGATAAAGGCAAGCAGGTTAATTCTTCCTTCTCAAACAGGAAGACGGCCCTTCAAGCAGCAGAGAAGTTCGTCAATTTCCCAAGGTCTAAGAGTGTTCTGAAGAGTGGCTCGAAAGGTCCAATATTTATAGATGGTGCCAGCCTTTGTGTGGGGGGGATGCTCTGTACTACTCATACATCTGGTTCTGGAAAGTATTTCCCCTTCCCTTGTCAGGGCTCCACATTTTCTGAAGTGACAAAAGACAGGCCAGGCCTGGTATCAGATTCCTTTGTGTGTGTAGGACGCAAAGCCCCAAAGTGTTTGTGAGGGGTGGGTACAGACCCTACCCATTAATCCTGCCTGGATGGCCCATTCTGTTCACACCTAAGGCACCCTTTGTGTTACTGCCTAGACGCACAACACAGACGCCAGCAGCAGAGCCATTCAAAGTCATGTGACCCAGGACACTGGCAACAGACACAAATGGTTGATAGAACATGACAGCTACTAATGCTACTCCCTGCAGACGGGAGCAGTATTTTGAAGGCTGTGTGTGGTTGAGTGTCTGTGGGGGTTTGGCCTTGGGCTAGGCCCTGCAGCCAACTCCTACCACGACCTAAGGCCTTGAGGGTTGGGTGTGTACGGGGCGGGGGTGGCCACAGTGAGTATTACCATAACTGTTGAATTTCTATGCTTTTGTGCGTGTAAATCTGAACGTAACTATAACGTCCCTGCAACCTTTGCCTTTTTTCCCAGTGGGGAAAAATTATATATATATATATATATATATATATATATATATATATATATATATATATATATATATATACATATACTATTGGCGGTCCCCACTAGGTAGTTCTAGTTAGGACCTAGTTTCTATAGAACAAGTGTTGTTTTTTTTTTACTTTGGTGCCGGTTCACAAATCTTCATGAAATTTACCAAAAACAGTCAACTCTCACGTCAGCTACCATCTGAAAAGTTTCAGGGTGATCCATCAAGCAGGGGCTGAGAAAAAGGAGGGCCCAAAATGCTTTTCCCCCATTAATTTTTCACAGGGATTTTGAACAGCGATAGCGCCCAAACCACTGGACAGAATTACACCAAAATTTGGTAGAAAAGTAGCTCTTGGTCCAGAAAGTGCCCCCCCCCCCCCACCACACAGAGCAAAATAAACACTTTCTTCTTTTTAATTTTTGCTGAGTTTCAGCAGATCCGCGAATCTTGGCGAAAATAAAAAATAAAAAAAACAAGCGCATTTTGTTCACTGGAGCCCCTGGGTAGGCTGAGTGGTGGGAGCATTCATATTTTCAATGTGTGAGAGGCACCCCCCGCACCCCCAACGCAGCGCCGGGGACAACCACCTCCCCAGGGCTTTATACTGATGTAACATGGGGGGCACCCAGCCACACCACCCATGCAGCCTCGGGGACCACCATCTCCCTGGGACTTTAAACAAATGTAATGCAGGGGGTGCCCATCGCCCCTACAGCCCCAGGCTCTGCCACATCTCTAGAGCTTCAAACTTAAGAAACGCTTCAGAGCAAACACTATGCTCTCAAGAAGTGAGAACTGTCAAACAGCTCATTTCATGCAAGAGGAGGATGCATGCAGAGATGCAGGCAGGGAAATTAAGGAAACTGCTCTCACAGAGAGAGCTGATTTAGCAGTTTCCTCTCTTTGACAGCAAAGCAAGCTTCCACAGGAGGTGGGGAGCCAGCTGGGACCACGGTCCCCAACATTGTCACTGGGTGCCCTGGGGGGCATCCAAGTCACATGGCCAGGCCCCGTTGGATGGGGTCCCCAAGGGACAAGATTAGCCTGGGGAGAGGGGCTGTGAAGCCCCCTCCTACCCCCAAATAAATTATTTATTTAGGCTGGACCCCAAGGGCTGGGGTCCTCGAGGTGATGATAAGCCCAGGCAGGGGGCCACAGGGTCCCCTCCCCCCCAAAAAAAAATATATCCACACCGGGCCCTGGAGAAGGGGATCGCCAAGGCCAAATCAGCCAGGGGAGGGGGCTGAATGGCCCTCTCTACAAAAAAATAATTTAAAATGCTGAGTCTAGGGGATGGAGTCCCCGGGGCTGAAATCGGCCAGAGTAGGAGAGCCGCAGGGACCTCCGGTCAACTCCTATTGCACATAGGTAAAAGCTGCATGCAGAGAGGGGTTGGAATGTTAGGGGGGTTGGCTGCAGGGACTGGCCACAGGCCAGGCCTGCGACCAACCACACTGCGCATGGCTGAAGGGCATGACCGGCGCAAGGTTGGGTCGTTATAGGGAGTTGGCTGCGTCCAGCTGTGGTTGGATTAATGTATAGTAATCCAAATTACTTTACGTTGAAAAAACATTAAAATACACTGAAAAAAACAAAGTAAACAGGGACGCAATACTTTAACTCAGATTTTAAGTGTACAAAACCACAGAAATTCACCTGTTATAGTTAAAGTAATCTAAAGTAACCATAACTCGTGCCGTAAGGTAACTATAACTCACACCCTCACCATGCACTGCTAATTACCCCACAAATTGTGGCACTCATAACATCTTTGATAACATCATTGATAAAATCAATGCAATATTTGCAGTAAACTTTCTGACGAAAAAACTGCATGGTGGGGGCACGAGTTATAGTTACTTGTGATAACTCTAGCAGGTGAATTTCTAAAATGTGAGCCTAACTACAGTGTTCCTATATATGTATGTATGTGTATATATATATATATATATATATATATATATATATATATATATATATATATATATATATATATATTTACACACCCACACACACTCATTTATTAATTTTCAAAGTCTATACCCTTTCCCATGTCTGTTTGTTAATTCTATGTTTTATAATTTTAATGGCATTGGGAGCGGACCACAAGCTGCTATTCAAAGTGCTGCAGTCAGCAGGGTTGGCAAGATTTGCCTCCAGTTTACAGGAATTCACGCATGGAGTATAATATATAGCAGAATGGAAAATGTCCAAGCTGATTGCTTGACAAGAATGCTGCTGAGGTGGGAAGATGTGGGTAGGAACTCAGTGAATTGGGACCTCACTGAATGTACTTTGGCAAGGCTAGAGAAGTGGTTCTCAACCTTTTGACTTCTGTGGACCCCCACTTTATTATTACTGGAACCCGGGGACACCCACAGTCATCATGGGAATCCGGGGAGACCCCATTGAGTTATTACTGGAAGCTGGGGACCCCAGTCTAAACACTGTTGATCATTTGAACTGCAAAACAATACACATAAAAAAAAAAACAGAAACAAACATTCATCAAACAAATACACAAATGATAACATATTTTACTTAATTTGCAAACAAATATAAATAAAAAAAACAAATTTTAATAGGAAGGTCGGAGTTTTTTTAAACTCAATTGAAGTAACACATCAGCAATACTATACTCTGTTTGATGCATCTGCACTGCTCCCACAAATCAATCTGAGGATACTAATTTAATTCTTAGCCTGACATTTCAAATTCCTTAACATTTACAGTATGTTTTAAAATTTTCAATTGTACATTTAGCTACTTGATTTATATACACTTTATTATTCTACTAATATTAATTTGTTAAGCAGTCGCGGACCCCCTGAGGAGGCTTTAGGGACCCCCAGGTGTCCCCGGACCAAAGGTCTCCAATTTGGTGCTTATTGTATGTTATTACCACCACATTGATACTATATAATCAAATGTATTTATCTTTTCTCTTCTTTCAAGATATTCAGGGTTCATCCCACATAATGCAATTTCAAGGCTCTGTCTAAAGTTAAGTTCTCAGTAGTTAATATTTTTTTCTGATTTTTCTTGCTTTTAGCCTTTCTACCAGTTGGTCCCTCAGCATTTCCTCCTCAAAAGCTTTGTACTCACATGTTGCTGCTAACACCTTCAGATAATACATACAATTTTCCACAGACTCCCCAGGGAGTTGGTCCCTCACACAAAATGTATGCCTTTCCATAATGACATTGCATTTTTCCTTATACATGGTAGCCAGCATTTTGATGGCAGAAGCTTATTCCTCCATCTAATCATCATTATAAACAATAACCACCAGTAAGTGCTATAATACTTTCCTTTCCTCTGTGCACAAGGAGTGCTGCAACTATGCCACTTTTTTCTTTTGGGTAAAGATTTCCCCATCAATTGCTTCCATATAAGCCTCAACCCCCTCCAACCATAGTTCCCATTCCACCGGAGTATTCCCAGGAGTGGATAAAAAGGGAAGAGGGGTAATACCGCCTCCAAACTGCAGGATGCTGGTGGGGTGTAAAACATTTCAGAAATTATTTGTGGGGAACGGAGTGTATCTGGATAAATCACAAACCTTTGATGGGTGTGTTTACCAGAGATTTTTAGCACATTGGGGCATACAATATGGCATGACCTCTTGATACCACCCAGCAGCAATGGTCTAGTCAAGTGTTGTAACAGAGTTATAAAGGGTAAAATGTAGTTGTCTGTGGCGAATGGTTTGATTGGAAAAAGGAGCTCAAAGATTTGTTGTGGGCTTTACAAACTACTCCTAATACCACCACTATTTTGTCACCATTTCCCTTATTGAAGAGTAGGTTGACTACTACCAAGTTGGTTAGGCCTTAGATGTGTGAGGTAAAGGTGCCTATTGAGAAACTTGAGAGACTCAAGCAAAGTAGTGAGAAAGCACAAAAGAAGTATATGAGTGATAAGTGAACTGAGGGAAGACGTCAGGAAACTTCAACTTGGGGGACTGGGTTAAAGTGAAATTACCTAATATAAGCTCTAAGGGACAATCTAAGATTTCTGTTCCCATGCAAATCATATCTGTCAAAGACAGAGAAGTTCAACTCAACATTGTACATTGGTGGAATAAAGAAACATTGCCCAAGGAAAATCAAGTGAGACATTTACCCAATGTACCTGACAAGTTTTTATCATCGAATGGAAAGGAGAGGTTGTTGGGATCAGAGTTGGAGAGAAGGCCACCTGCCTGGCATAAGGATTATGTTTAAGAAATGTTCTGTATGAACTAAACTGGAACTATGAACTTTATTTGGATAGTTTCTGATAATGTTTGTGTTGTTATTCATAAATATTTCAAGTTTTGTTGTTTTTCTTATTTGCTTTTGGATGCTTGAGTACTTGATGTTTTATATCCTCTACAACATTCGTTTATCTCCTGAGAAGTTGTGGATATAGTTTTATTTGGTATTTCATCTTTCTTTTGTCTTCATTTTTCATATCAGTCTGTCAATACAGATGCAGTATTTTTGTTTGTTAGTATAAGGGAAGAAATGTGTTAGGTTCTGTGCTAGGAACCTAGAGCATGTGCTGCATTGACAACTATATCTAAGGTGGAACCTGGAACGTGAGGAATTCCAACGACGACAGTTTGTAGTACATCAGTAAGCACAGTTCATGTCATATGTTAAAATGTAGAATTGTAGAATGTGGAAGAATTAAATGATGCTAATAATAATGGCTGTAATGCGAGAGCAAGAAGGAAAATACGAATGCCAAGGAAGTACTCTGAATTTGTAATGTATTAATGTTTGTATTATTTGTATTTGTTTTTTGGGGGGAAAAAGGGAGATGTTGTACATCAGTAAGCACAGTTGATGTCATATGTTAGAATGCAGAATTGTAGAATGTGGGGGAGGCAGGTGGCGTCAGTTGGCTCAAGTTGAGGCAACAGCAAGGAGCGGTATTGATGAGCCTTATTGTAATGTTATACTTTATTTAATAAACTAAGTGTTAAGTCCATCTACTGGTCTGTGCATCCACACAACACAGTTGCTGGCTGCTACCTGTCCTGTCTGTCGAATGTAATTTGCTTTCTCAAACCAATGTTTCACTTTCCTTAAAGCTCTCAGGCTGCGAGAACCTTTTAGTTATCCTTATTTATTTATTGAATAATGTGAGTAATCGCCATCCGGCGCCCAGGTGCTAAACAGAAGGGTAGCTCATTAGCAGTCCTAGAATAATAAAAAGGAATGCAAGAAGAGACAAAGTTCTGCTTGTTTCCTAAACCTGCACACATCAGTTTTAGATGGAAGAGAGAGCGGGAGTTTGCGCCACATTTTGGCCATTAAGCAAGTGAAGGATCGACCGCCCTGTCGCATTGGATATGGTGGAGACATGGAGATGAGGAGCCAAAGAGGAGCCAAGGTTGTTAAGAGCCTTAAAAACAGAAACAGCGCTCTTAAATGCAAATTGTTTCCTTGCTGTCAGCCAGTGCAGGCTCCGGAAGTCGTGTGTAACAGAAGTGTGCCACTGGTGGTTCAGGAGTAGCCAGGCAGCACTGTTTTGAATGATCTGGAGATGATGGACTGTTCAGGCCATAAGAGCCAACTAAAGGGCAACACAGCAGTTCAAGCAGGCTCAAACTATAGCTTGAATGATTGGGAAATTACGTATGTTGAAAGATAATAAATTATCTTTCTCAAAGGCCCCAATAAAAAATAAGTAAGATAAGTTTCTTGAATTGATACTGAAAAGAAAAGGGAACAATCAAACATCACCCTCAGATTTGTTACTGTCTTGCCTTGCTCTGGTGTTTGGCCATGGGAATCAGCCCACCACTGAGAAGGCCATTAGGGAGCAGAACATCCCAGAATCAAGACCTCAGTTGTGTCAGAGTTCAGCCTCAGGCAGCCTTAAGACGTCCAGTCTGCCACTTCTCTCAAGCCCATGCAAAGTTCAGTGGTGGGACACGGCCCAAGGATCATTCAACCTGAGGATGATCTGGGTTTCAACCACAAAACACGTAGCCCAAGGCAACTAAACAGACACCATACAAATTAAATAGAGTTCGGCTGTGGGGAGGATGCATGTGGAACACCACACTGCGGTGGACAAAAAGAAGAGCGGTAAGTAGACACTAGGACCAAATGGCAGTGCCCAGTTATAAATGACTGAAAATATCGCTAAACCTGGTTCTTAACATAGGTCTCAGCAAGTCTTGTCAATAAAATGACAATCTGGGTCAAAGTCCTCAGAAATATGAAAAAAATAACAACTGCTATCCCTCCTTATTCCAACGTGATTCAACCCCACTTCTTTACCATGACAAGGGGGAAACCAGGGTTGGACCGGATGCAAAAGAGAATATGAAGCTGTATGCTCCATCAGCTGTGTATTTATTATTTCGTCATTTTCACACAGAATGGGAGACGTGAGTTGATGTGATAGTTGCTAGAAGTTGATGAGTCTAAAGTTTTTTTGTTTTTTTTTCAAGAAGACGACACCATATGCCTTTTGGCACTCAACTGGCACTACACCCAACCAGAGGAAGGCAAGCGAGTAGTTGGCATACCACTGAAATAATTTTATAAGTCATCAAACTGAAAATATGTGCTGGACAATGGGCAAATGGACAGCCTGGCTTTACGGAGGTTATCGCTTTAGTGACTGAAGTGGGATAAGTGGCTACAAATTCTAAAAGTTGGAACTAGAAGGTTTGCTAAAAATTAAAAGAGAAGGTACTTCCGTGGACAAAAGGAAATAATAAATACCTTGAAAGTACCTTGCCAATAACAGAATTTATGCAACATCTTAAATGTATTATGAGCAGCAAGCAGGCAGGAAACTTTGTGAAGTACTTCTAAAACATTTCCTTCAATTAGTTATTTCTGATCAGCAAGCAACTGGAGTAACATTCAGTATACACTTGCCTAGACTGTGTCTAGTAACTCTAGAGGCTCTTTGAATTTTAATTCGTCTTTACAGTGAATTAGTTTGAGTTGTTTTTAGTCTCGTTGTAGCGCCTCTTCTACCTCTGTCATACCGAGTGCGGGTGGCACTCTATTCTCTTTTGCGCAAAGCTTTGACGAGAAGCAATTTCATGTAGAGCGGGCGTAACCCACTCAGTACAATCCATATCTTGTGCCACACCTGAATCTCGGGCCCTGCCGCAGCCACTAAAAGACTGGGGTGATTGTTGCACTGGCTGCACCTGTTGGCTATTTTGAAAGCTTCTGCCATGGCCACAAAGAGGGCAAAATTGTTGTTGCATGGAGGAGCAGAAAAGCCCAGAGAGCGCACTGTGGCTCTGCTGTCTTTAAAGCGCTTCAGCACCAAAATCTTGTTCATCCCCAAAAGGATAGAAACTGCCAAATGGCATCCCGTAAGACTGGCTTGAGCATCCCCTGAAATGCCAGTGGATCGTATCGAGGCATGCCTGTGAAGGGCAGCACTGGAGCAGATGGCTGTACCAAGCAAGTCAGTGGTGTCCAGCCCACAGCGCATAGTAAACTTGGCCACATCACAACCATCCTGAATAGCCTGAGAGAGGTTTCTTCATGGACCAGGGGCAATACCTAGGCTACTGAGTGCCACAGGGCGAGAGAAGCAGCCTAGAAGGCAGCTTTCATTCAAAGAGTGAAGCGCCAAGCGTGTAGATGAGAAGACTCTTTAACCAAAACTCTCTATCCTCATAGATTCCCAATTGGGGAGGGGTAGTCTGGAACAAACTTGGGCGAACCTCGCTGGCTGAAACCTGTACCACACAAGCCTGTTGGAGTAAGGTGCACAGTGAGAAACTCTGGGTCACTTGAAGCAGGGAGATGGTGCCTGCCAACCTGCTGATTGACAGGGGGACCTGAACAGTGCTTATCCCAGGTTCCTAAATGAGTGTCTGCTAGTGCCTCATTAAAAGACAGAAGGGGTTCAGAACTGGTTAGGCCAAGCAAGAGCCAACCCTTTTAAAACACTGGCCTTCATTTCTTGGGTAGGAAGCTGCAGATCAAGAAACACTTTGCACCCCCACACAACCATGGCAAAGAAGGCACGTTCCTCTGTGGCAGCAAATATAGGTGAAACCAGTCCAGTGTCTAGGGAGCTATCCAGGCTTTTGTCATCTTGGATGTCCTCATACCAATTATCCTCCTGATGAGGCTGGCCAAACTTGTCACTAGCATCATAGTCACCACTGTCCGAATCCATGCTAAAAAGATGAATGCAGGACATAATATCTTCCACAGGACAAGGGCACCCTGTTGGAACCCTAAGTGTGGTTAAACGGCTGCTGTGCAGTTAAAGCAGAGCGCAGCCTCAGTTGAGGGAGAACCACCTCAGCATTGGACAACAGTATGAGGGCATCATCATCCAGTTGATTGTGCGGGAATCAACATCAGTGGGTCAGGGTGCTAGAGAAGGCTTGTACCGACCTGGAACGAACTTGGGAGGCCCAGCTAGTGTAGAGGGAGGCCAAGCTGGTGAAATATTAGTTGGGATGTCTATCTGATCCTCTGAGCTCATAGCAATGCCAACTGGTGCCAGCAATGTGCAAAAAAGCTGCAGCATGGCTTCTCAGAATTCCGGAATCTGCTGATGCGCTGCAATGGCCCTGGAAATTCAGGTTGCCACAGGACAAGGGTCGAAATCAGCTCCAAAGTGCAATAACGTCAGGAGCGAGGCATGGAGGCATGATGACACCCTGGCGTCTTCCTAAGAGATTGAGAGAGGTGGGGCAGGGCCAAGTCTAGCTTGGACTTCTTGCAGGCCTTAAAGTCAAGGTCTGACCCCAAATACCACAGGCAAACGTCATGCAGTCAGCTAGAGACATCTGTTTGCGACATTCCCAACATAGTTTGAACACTGTAGATTTGGAAAGTGACCATTTCCCTTGAACACTGTGGAATTTTGGGGGAAAAGATAGTCTCAAAGAGACGAAGGGTAGTTGCAGATCCATGTCAGTTGGCCTAGAAAGAAAGGAACTGATGTCAGTGCACATGTGTGGTGTCCATATAGGTTTGTGCATGTCACTTCCTGTGCCCAACAACATTGATGCAGAGCCGCTGGTGCCACTTGACGGAGTGCATGGGTACTGCTGAAGATTTTCCAGATCTACTCTGAAATCTGGGAGAATATTCAAAAGGTGAGGATCCTGTGGTTAGAAATCTCTATAAGAAAAAAACAGGAAAGTGCATCAAATACCACCTCAAGCAACAAACAAAGCTATCACAGGTAACCGCAAAATCAAATTAGCAAATGAGAGGTCAGAATCGCAGCAATAGCAAGGGGAGCACCCCTTTGAAAGAAGTAGTTGTGTGATAAAAGGAGAAAACCAACATCTAAGCCTGCAAAAAGTTATGATAAATAATAGGATAACATTGGTATTAGCTTATTACACTTTACAAGTGTAATTCCCAATCTGGAAGAGATGTGTTTGACAATTTTGGTGTCTCTGAACTTGCAAGTTAAAATCACAACTTATGGTGAAATTGGATTTTAAATGGCAGTTCGAAAAAACCATTGTCAGAAAGTTGGCATTTTCATACTTTAGCTATTTGGCGCCAACTGCTTGTCTCCAATACACGTCTGGGGTGGGGTGGCAGCTGGGCTTGTGCATTCCCGCTAGACAGACACTCACAAAAGGAGCATAGGTTTAACTGATGTCATCGCCATCCTGATGGACCATCCTGGGCAGGATGGGTGGGAAGGACTGACACACCTGAAGTGGCAGTGTCCTGACACACACAAAGAGCTACATATCCCCCTGTAATGAGTCTGGAGCCAGGGCAGGAAGGGATGGCCTTCAAACCCCTCCTTTGATGTCTACTCCACTCAAAGGCACAATCGGGTAAAAGTACTGGACTTCTGACACCACCAACTTCTGTACCTGTGGATATTCAGCCAGGTAAAAAGACTGCTGTGCTGCTACACGGACTGCTATTCTGCTGAGCTCCTACTCTGCTGGACTTCTGCTTTACTTTGCTCTTGCCTGGGGGTGAGAAGAGCCCTTGCAAGTGAGTGTAAAATGCTGCAACTGCCTGAACCTGCGCATCACTGTCATTTCTCTGATAGGAACCGCCACATCACCAGCTGTGAGCTCGGGACTGATGCATCACTGACGCTGCAGGAACCAGACCGACGTGTTGCACGCAGAACCACTGCATCATCCCGGAACCACCGCATTGCCGCAACTGCATGGAGAAGATTGGTGCATCACCACTCCAGCATGGACTGACCTGACACATCTTATTCAGAACTAGCGCATCACACTCAAACCCAACGCATCACTGCCGTTGTGTGGAGTCATGGCGCAACACCCCAACTGCGTGGGGATCACAGACACATCTCGTGCTGCAACAAGGATGAAGGTACTCTAGCTCAGCGGGTCCTGCAGAGCCACGGTGGAGAGACTAAGACAGTATCTGGGGAGGTGTCCAGTCCACTGGCATCAGCCAAATTTCACAACAGTTGTCCTTGATGAGATGTAGAGGCTGGTATTCTTCAGGGTCAAGTGACCCCTCCCAATACTCCCCAAGTCCTAGCTCATAGGAATAGGGCATAGGCTCCAGCCTGGATGGCATGGCTCCTGTCGGAGCCAGAGTCCGCATTGGATGACATCCATCTGGCTCCATGTCACAGTCTGAGATATGAAAGGGAACAGGGAAGGTGCCACTAGTGGCACCTGGAGCATCAACAGCAGGGCTGGCGCAAGTCGATGTGGCTCGACTGGTGCTGGTCCAGATCCATCTGTGCATCCAAGAAACCAGACTGGCAATGAGATTGAACCCCCCCCCCCGGTGGAAGTTAAGTAGAGGTTCCTCCCGAAACCATGGAGCCCAAAGGTGCTACAGTAAGGACGGGCTACCCAAATATGAGGTGTATGGCCTCATAAAATTCACTAAGTTGGGCAGGGGTCGCTCCGGCTCCAGAAACTCAGGGACATGCAGAGGTGGCTCAGGCTCAACTGCAGAGCCATTCCTCAAGTGTTGATGCTCCATCATCTCATCGGATGATTTTGGCACACAGGGCTAAGTCGAAGATCTCTTCAACTTCTTGTTCTTCTTTTTCTTGTGGGAAGGACTGTAGTGGAACAACTTCGACAAAGATCAATGGGTTTGTGACCAATCCCGGGACCATCCTGTCGACTGGGATTGAGACAGTCACATGTCAAGTGGCAAGGGGCTTGAGGTTTCGTCCCTCAACGTCTTGATGTGTATGGAGAGACTCTTAACGTAGATCTTGGCATGATGGTTGCACTCAAGGTCACTCAGAGACAGCTAAGATGCGGGTCTGACACTGACATTTGTCCATCACTGACACTGCAGGGCTTAAATTCAACCTTCCTTGTTGACATCCCACCCAGAGTAGGAGGCAAGACTCTAAAAACTTTAACCAATGTTGAAAAAGGATAGTCAAAAAGTGACTGCAGGTAGCTCTATATGGATTTGCACTACTGGAGCAGAAAGAAAATAACTGACATAGAAGCGCTAGGGGGCACCGGTATAGGCACAGCACATATCACACAATGCCTTGAAGCATCTCTTTCAGATTTTATCAGTTAATGAAGCTGTGAAAGAGGCAGACTGAGTGAGCAGTATGAAAACTTATCATGTTCTGACTCTAGTCAATGAGTGCTTTAGGGGAAAGTGGCCTTGTGAGAGTCCTTTGGACAATGAAATTCAAGTATTCTGGAAAGTTAATGATGCATTATCTCTGGAAAGGAAAGTTTTGATTTGAGGTGATTGTTGTGTACACTGAGAATGGTCCACCATCCATTATTAAGATTGCTCGCATGTCAGAAAGATAATATGAAAATGGTTAAAGGCTATGTTTGGTGGCCATTTATGGATAACATGATGCATTTTTAAAACTGAAAAACCCCACTAGTGCCTATCCCATATCCCAATGGTGTATGGGACCAGTTAGGCATGGATTGTGCAGGTTCTGTTAATTGTTTGAACAGTGAATGGAAGCACTTGATTGCTCTGGAAGATTATTTTTCCACATGGATGGAATGGAAATTTGTTAGGAACATTCTACTGAGATTATAACTTATGAAAGAATGTTTCTACAGGGTTTTCCTTAAGAAATAATCACAGACAATGGTGTAGATTTTGCTTTGTCAGAAATGAAAGGGGGGGGTTTGTTAGAAATATGTTTTTTTGGCATATGTGCACACACACACACACACACACATATATATATATATATATATATATATGTATATATATATATATATATATATATATATTTGTTCTTCTATGTTCCCTTCCCTTTGTCCGTTTGTGAAACTTTTTCATGTGTGTAAGGGCATCCTATAGAATGTATGCTTTTAACTTACTGGGTGTTTATGGATGTCAGACGTGTACTATCCGCTGTACGCTGCAGTGCTTAGGAGATGAAAAATGTTGGACATGGCCCTTTTTGCAGGGTCATCTCCAAACTTTTTGCCTCCTTCCTCCTATTTTTCCTGACCTGTTTTTGTTGGCTTTAAGACTCTGGGCACTTTACCACTGCTAACCAGTGCTAAAGTGCATCTGCTCTCTGTGTAAATTGTACTGTTGATTGGTTTATCCATGATTGGCATATTTGATTTACTAGTAAGTCCCTAGTAAAGTGTACTAGAGGTGCCCAGGGCCTGTAAATCAAATGCTACTAGTGGGCCTGCAGCACTGGTTGTACCACCCACATACGTAGCTCTGTAATCATGTCTCAGACCTGCCAGGGCAGAGTCTGTGTGTGCAGTTTTAAACTGTAAATTCGACTTGGCAAGTGTACCCACTTGCCAGGCCTAACCCTTCCCTTTTCCTACATGTAAGACACCCCTAAGGTAGGCCCTAGGTAGCCCCATGGGCAGGGTGCAGTGCATGGTTAAGGTAGGACATTTACTAATGTGTTTTATATGTCCTGACAGTGAAATACTACCAGATTCATTTTTCACTTTTGCAAGGCCTATCCCTCTCATAGGTTAACCTGGGGGCTGCCTTTAAACATGATTAAAGCTTAAATTCCCTTTGGGAGCAGATAGACATGTGGAGTTTGGGATCTCTGAGCTCACAATTTAAGAATACATATTTTAGTAAAGTTGGTTTTAAGATTGTGTGTTTGAAAATGCCACTTTTAGAAATGTTCTTGCTTAAACCATTCTGCGACTCTGCCTGTTTGTGGATTCCCTGTCTGGGTTAGTTTGACAGTTGGGCTGTTTGCACCTCTCTCTAGACGGTGACACAAAGGGGGCTGGGGAGTAGCCTGCAAATCCTGATGAGCCATCTGTGCTAGGAGGGAGGGGAGGAGTGGTCACTCGCACCTGAAAGGGCTGTGCCTACCCTCACACAATGCAGTCTCCAACACCCTAGTGTGTGTCTGAGGCCTTGCCTGGGCAAGGCAGGGTTTCACAAACAAGTGAGACTTCTTTGAAGTAAGCCTACTTCAAAGGCCAAAATCGGTATAAGAAGGGCACCCAAAACCACCACAGACTAGAGACACTTCTTGGGGTATAGAACTCTACCTCAAAGACACTTCTGGACAAGAAACCTGCTGGTGAAGAATACCTGAACCAGACCTGCCAAGGGGAACTGCCTGCCTGCGCAAAGGACTCACCTGGACTGCTTTTCTGAGAGGGACTGCAGCCTTGCTGCCCTCTGGCTGTGCTGAGAAGGGCTCTCCAAGGGCTTGGATAGAGCTTGCCTCCTGTTCCCTGAAGTCTCAGGACCAAAAAGACTTCAATCCTGCAACTGGACTCCTTGTGCAGCAAAATATTGACGCACAGCCTGCACCACTGTAGAAATTTCCACGCAACGCCCACTGGATTGACGCAGCCCCGGTGACTTAGTCCTGTCAGAGCCGGAAATCCACGCATCGCCCCTGGGGCGTCCGAAACCCCCGCAATCTGAAGAGGATCCACGACCGAGCACTGGAAATCGACACACACCCGTCCCTGCGTGAAAACTAAACGACGCATCGCCATGTGTGGCATGAGAAATCGACGCACACCCCCTTGTTTTACACGCATCTCCTCAGCGGTTCTTTGCAGAGATTTTGAACGCAAACCAGGTCCTTTGTGCTTGAAAGAGACATTTATTGCTTTAACAAGACTAAAGACACTTTATATCACTTTTTCAGTGATATCTCAACATATACTTATTGCATTTTAATTGTTTTGACCTGCATCTTATCAGATAAATAATACATATTTTTCTAAACACTGTGTGGTGTATTTTTGTGGTGCTATACTGTGTTATTGCATGATTTATTGCACAAATACTTTACACATTGTCTTCTAAGTTAAGCCCGACTGCTCAGTGCCAAGCTACCAGAGGGTGGGCACAGGATAATTTGGATTGTGTGCGACTTACCCTGACTAGAGTGAGAGTCCTTGCTTGGACGGTTGTAACCTGGCTGACAACCAAAGACCCCATTTCTAACAAAAAACAAATACATTAAAAGACACTTCCTTCACAGCCGACTCCTGCCCGTACTGCACAGTTTCACATAACGTGAACCAAACCCTCAAACACAGCAGAACGATTTACATGGGAATATCTGGGGAGGTGTCCCACGGATATTCACGGTGTAACAGGACAGTAAAATATAAAGGACATTTTGCATAAAGAGTAGGGATTTAACCTCTCGAAGTTCACATGGGAGGTTCCGTCTAACTGGCCTGAGGAGTGGCTGTCCTGAATCTAGGAGTATTTCCAGAGAAGGCTTGCTTTAGGGTTCTAGCTTTTAGAATGACGATTTTTTGTGGCAGAATCTGCATCCTACTTACTCAGATATTTTGCCATGCAGGAGAAAGCAGGAGAATATGTTAGGCAACAGATACATGAATTTAAATCTGAATGCACTGCTTTTAAGATGCACCAGGTGGGAGCTCTGCACAGAATGTAAGGCGGATGTGCATTTTGGGTCAGTGCTTAATTTGTAAATAAAAAAGTGCCAGTGCCCAAAGCTCTTTTTTTTTTTTTTTTTTTTTTAAACACGACTGCTGCATTTAAATGTGCGAGCCATCTCAAAGCCTCTTTAATCAAGTTACAGCCACCCTGCCCCTTCAGCTCACTCTTGCAACTTTCTGCTTTCTCCTTTTGTGAAGTTGTTTCGTTTTTCTCTTCCTCCGTCTTTCCCATATGTGTATTTTGCTCACACTAAATGCTTGAGGCGGAAAACGAAGTGCCGGCCCTCAAAAATAAGTGCCGGAGCTCCTCACCGGAAATCACCGGCTCAAATTAAGCACCGATTTGGGCAAGTGAAAGGGATAGGCATGCACCAGCTTTTGGTATGCTTCCAGCTAGTTTTGTTGATCTTTCACCACCAGTAACAGAAGTTCTGCAGACAACGGAGCACAACAATAAGAAGCAAATTACATTAAAAACAAACTGTTGCAAACCAATGGCCACGCAACAACTTGGTGAAGTAAAAAATGAGAAGGACCTTTAAATAAATTAAAAAAAAGTTTTATTTAGACTTGAAAGAAGTCACAAATATATAATGCACTTGATGATTTCTTTGTAAAAAGTGCTGTACACCACCAACCCAAAAGGATTGATTCTGCCTCGATATAAATAAAAATGAACATATTTACAGGTCAATTAGGCATTGGTTAAATTTCTTATGCTTAATGTAGAGTGCCCGTAATCATCGTATCTTTTTTAGGTACAAAGCTACAAAATCATGTAAGACACTTATGACTTGATATACATTTAGATTCGATCATTCCAGCCTTGAAATGTTTTCATTGTGTGCTTCACATTTCTCTCATCTCTCAAATAACTTTTAACTTACTAAAGCTTCAATGTGTTTATACATTTGAAACGGTTATTGCAAAACATAACATTTCTTAGAACTTTCTACAGTGAAGAAAAGCCCAGTAAGTCCAATTGTTTTTAAATGAAAACTACGGAAATAGGCTCTTTGACTTTAATGACACAGTTGATAATCAAAAATGTATGAAGATAGTGCATGATTTTATGGTAAACGCCATCAACAAAAACTGAAATTTTATAGCAACCTGTCCGAAGAGAACCTTCCTTCATTTATAACCGCTCTAGAATAGCACTGAACTCACCTCGAAGTGTCCTAGCTACAAAAATATTATAAACCTATTTACATATGATTCTTTGTAATCATTAACAACCTGCAACAGCCCAGTAGGCCAGTGCTATTCACAGAGAGTTAACACAAATAACTGGAACAAAATATGAAACAACATGTAAACAACTTAACAGAGAACGGAAAAAAGCTGATAAAATGCACCATGATGTAACCGTCCATAAATTGGTACACACAAAAAAATGCCAATAAATTTAAGATTGCACAAATTCTCCATCTTTGATTTTGTGGACTCAGTTTTCCATGTTCTACTATTGACACGAGTAAGATATGTAGCTAAAGTTGGGTATCGACATGTAAAGCAGAAAGACACCTTTCTTGGACTTGAGTTAACACAGGGATGCCTTTTACAGAGCGGGCTTGCAGGGATCCTGAAAGCCGCTACTCTGTTCTATTAAGCGTCAACTGAGCTCGAGACAGGTGATATTACAGTATAAATGGTCCGGGAGTGTGGATATGCTCTTTACTACATTGGAGCACATGAAGTCTGGCAAACACTGCTCCAGAAATGTGACGCCAGCACACTGCGAAAGGAGGCCTTGACTTGTTTGAAAATTGTGTTAGCAGACAATTAATTTTCCTTAGCCCATTATTTCATATGGTAGTAGACCTGCTTCTTAAGCCAATCACATGCTGAGGGTACATAATAGTCAACTCAGGTTTTTATATATAGCTTAGTAATGTGATGCGTTTGTAAGTGTTCTAAGTTTCCGCGGATGAGGGAAATCAGACAGGGGAAATAAAATGACGGCGCGGATCACACCATTCTGGATAAAAGGCGCCCCAGAACGAAGGACTGGCTCCATATCTTTAACTCAAGTCCATAACTACTAACATCATAGAAGAATAGGATTTCTGCAAAAAGCGAACAATAAATGAGATATCACTTTGTCTCGATTTTCTGAAACATCTACAATTTTGATTAGGATAGTTTAAATGCATGATCAGCCAGTTACCAATGACAATGAGTTTCCTGGAGAACACAGCAGGGCTTTGAAACAGTGTGAGCTTGCGTGCAAAATCTGCCATCCAAGAGTCAGACTCGGCCTCCTAATATTTGTGACTTGACAGGCACAGTTAGGCGAGACCTCCCCGGCAACAGACACCACGCTCCAGTCCTTGCTTTCATTTGACAAACGGATGCAGTTTTGTACTTGTGGGTAGCTGAGCCTACTGAAGTGAGTAGCAGATTACAAAGGTGTTTAAAAGTCCATGGCTGCAATAAACAATCTCTTGTAACGCGGACTTCTAAGGTCAACTTGTAACAGCGTGAGAGTAGTAAGCCCTTTTGTGAACACCACCACCGGTTCACAGGATTTGCGAACAAAAAGGGATTTTGTATAATGAACAAAGCCTTTCACGAGTGGGCAAAGCAGTGCTGATTCCTAAAAGGGGGGTCGGGACCTGTCCCAAATCCACCTGCAGCCTAGAATGGGATGGTAACAACTGCAGCCACAGCCACTGCTCAGTTACCACCAAACTGCGCATCCACGGTTTATAATCTGCCACATCAACCTAACCCAGTAAATAAACAAATCAAAGCGCGAGGAATAACACCGGTAGACTTAGCAAGTGAGCAGGAAATCGGTGGAAAGCTATTTCAGAGGAGCAAAGGACTTAAGCCTTCAACCTAATTATAAAGACTTCATATTACACAAAAACCCAGTTAAGGCCTATGTCCATTTCTCATTTTTAACTGATGGGCTAGGTTAATTTGAGTTTCCAGTACCCCTTTCAGCGGCTATATAACTAAAAAGTATATAGAAAAAAGGTATTAATAAAGCGCCAATTGCTCAGGATGTACAGCAGGTTGGGGGAGTGATGGTATGGAAGACTACATATGTATAGAAATATATCAGGATGTCCCTTTGCTTCATTTGCTGGGCTGTCTTGCGTGCTTGCTTCCGGATGAACTCAGAGTCCTGGAGCGCTGCCTCAGCACCAGCTTGCCTGGCAGCTCCAGGTCTTCGAACAAAGGGCTATCGATGATGTCCACGGCCTCGGGTCTCTCGCTGGGTGTCGCAGAGAGCATGTGCTTTACAATGTTGTGCTAAAAAAACAAAAAAAAACAGATGCATGCATTATTCAATGAACTTTAGGCCAGCAACCCAATAACAAACACCCTACCTGTTTATTCACTACAATAACAATCTCTGGATTCAAAAGCCATGACCCACTGCGATTTACTAAGTGTGCGAAACAAACTCTTGTGAATCTACTCCCTGGTCAAAAAAGCATCAGCTATTGTATAAACAACTACAAGTGACAAATCAATGCGTGATGCATAGGCAATAGACTACTGAACCAAAAACAACGTGTGTGTGTGTGTATATATATATATATATATATATATATATATATATATATATATATATATATATATGGTGTGAGATCTAAAATTACCCACTCTTACATAATGGTCCTACATGATGACGATAACTTTCAACCTTAGATCTAATCTGTTGCACCTTTGGTGGATTTGGAATGAAACCATATCATCTTTACTGTTTGGTAATCACAGATTTTTTAACCCTTTTGTCGATTGGCTTTTTCCGATATTATGACCCTGTCATTCAGTCTCACATTGTGTGTGCATTGTCCCTTAACAAGTGGCAACACTGAGGGTAAAAATATAGTAAGGTTATGCAGACTCTCAAAGCTTTCTTACACATCAGCTAGTTTGTATAGTATTTTAAAAACACCGTACGTCACGAAGCTGCCATCTAGTGGTAACATTTAAAACCACTCTACAGCTATGAAACTAAAGTAATGAAAAAATATTATGTATCGCAAAGATGCATTTTAAAAATTATTTTACTCTAGTTTATCGCACATTCTCAAACTAATGCCTGCATTATTTACACATTACATAATCCAACAATCAAATAATTTCCATAAATGCTCGAAATTTAGCCCTCATTTTATATAGTTAACACTGCAAATAGCACTCTTAAAAGAAAAACTGGATATATATATTAGCTTGTGGCGGTGGCTACTAGGTAGTTATATTTAGGATATAGTTAATATAGGAAAATATATATATATATATATATATATATATATATATATATATATATATTTTTTTTTTTTTTTTTTTTTTTTTTTTTACTTCCCTATATCTTTGGCGCCGTAGACAAATCATCACAAAATGTTTCCAAAAAACAACAATGCTCAGGTCAGCTGCTATCTGGAAAGTTTTGGGTTGATCGATTAAACTGGACCAAAAAAAAGGGGGAGGGGGTCTCAAAACTTGTGTTCTCTATGTTAAATTCCATAGGGATTTTGAACAGGAAGAGCGGCCAAACCACTGGATGGATTTACACCAAATTTGGCAGCAAACTAGCTCTTGGTCCAGGAAGCAACCTTTTTTTGATTTAGTGTAAATCAGTTCAGTTGTATATATACGGACACAGATTCTCCTTCGCTCCTCCTCAGATCCTCCGTGGATTTGAGGGAAAAGCAAGGCCCTAACTGGCTGTCTGCAACCTGACAGAAACGTTACTACCACCATTTTGTTTCTGGCACTCCCTGGTGGAAGGATGAGGGAGGGAGGGGTTAGTAACAGCGTAAAAACCTAAAAGGGGTCAGGATACGGGTATTCTGACCCCATAGGACACACGGAGGGGTCCCTTAGTGACCCCCTCAGGGACAAAAAAATGCGCCCTCCCTACCCCCAGCCGATCTGCAGATTTGAGGATCCTCCTCGGATCCTAGGGAAAATCAAGGCCCTGACTGGTTTGCCGCAACCTCACACTAATATTAACGTGTGTGTTAAAAAATAAACATGGAAATTCACCGAAAATACAAAGGTTACAGGAACGTTATAGTTAGGTTGACGTTTTACCCATACAAAACCATAGAAATTCAGCACTTATAGTTGTAGTTATCTGAAGAAACTAGAACTCGTGCTGGAAAGTAACTTTGTGGGAGTGTTCCTTAATGTAAGTATAACTATAAATAGAACTATAGCTGCTCAATTGCTATGGCTTTGAATGGGTACAACGTCAACCTAACTATAAGGTCCCTGTAACCTTTGTTTTAAAAAAATTATATTTCCTAAAAATAAATAAATATATATATAAATATATACACACACATATATTTTCACTGGGAAAAAAACAAAGGTTACAGGGACGTTATAGTTAGGGAAACGAATTAAAAAGCCTTAGAAAGTACATGAAAAAAAATAAATGTTACAGGGAAGTTATAGTTAGGTAACAGAATTAAAAAAAAAACCTTAGAAATTCACTGAAAAAATAGAGGTTACAGGGACATTATAGTTAGGTTCACATTTCGTATGTAGAAAACTATATAAATTCAGCAGTTGTCGTTAACCTGAGCTAACTATAACTTGAGCCTCGGTAATGCTCTGCCTATGACCTCACATATTACATCACTGATGATCTGGTCACTGACATTATTGATAACATCTCAAATGACATCACTGAAGACATCATCTGGTAAGTGTAAGTGATGGTATGGATTTGTGACTGGGTCTATGGGTGAATGAGTGGTTGATTCGGCTGCTGCAGAGGAGAGTGCAGTGATGTGTAAATACCTGTATAGGTGAGCAAAGGCTGTGTAAGGGGCTGCACTGGTTGACTGAGTGGATGTGTGAGTGGCTGTACGGATGACTGAGTGGGTGGGTATGTAAGTGCTTTTATGGGTTAGTGACTGGGTGTGTCAGTGACTGTATCAGTGAGTGACTGTATGGGTGAGTGAGCGGGTGTATGAGTGGATGGTTGCTCTATGCATGAGTGAGTGGCTGTCAATGACTGTACTGGAGAGTGACTGGATGTGTGAGTGGCTGTATCAGTGAGTGAGTGGCTGCATTGGTGAGTGGGTGTGTGAGTGGTTGTATGGATGAGTGACTCGGTGTGTAAGTGACTATCAGTGAGTGGTTGGGTCAGTGACTGACTGTGTGAGTGGTTGTATGGGTGAGTGGGTGTGCGGGTGGCTGTATGGGTCTGTTAGCGGGTATGTGAGTAGCTGTATGAGTGTTTGAATAGCTGAGTTACTGCTGTATGGGTTAGTGGTTGTGTCAGTGGCTGTGTGATTGAGTGAGTGGGTGTGTGTCAGTAGTTTTATGGGTCTGTGAAGGCGTATATGAGAAGTTGTGTCTGGATGTATGAGAGTTTGTATGGGGGTATGAGTTGGCGTGAGTGGTTCAGTGGATGATGTCATCATTGATGTCATTTGAGATGTCATTAGTGATGTCACTACCCTATGTAATGAGTGATGTAATATGTGAGGTCATTAGTAGCACATTACGCTGGCGCAAGTTATAGTTAGCTCAGGTAACTATAACTGCTGAATTTCTTTAATTTTGTACATTTGAAATGCGAGCCTAACTATAACTCTCATGTAATCTTTGTTTTTTTAAGTGAATATATAGATAGATATCACACCAATTTGATTTCATGAGTAACTAGTTGATTAGGAAAGAACTCTTCCCTTTATCTGTTTCTCTATATTGCACAATTAAACGTTGTTCATTATATTTTCTCAATTATTTTCAGGTAAATGGTTTTCCTCAGTTTGGTAACACGGCTCAAAGGAGTTCCCCCTTCCTTTACTTCAAGCTGGAGTGCTCCTTTACCCTCCCATGCAGAAAAAACTACAGTCATTGCTTGATAGAAATAGATAGAAATATTTGCCCAGGGTCCAAAGGTCCCACATGCTCCCACAAAGGAATATGCAGTAATCCCAAACAAATTAAAGATCTTGGAGCTTCGTTTAGAATTTGGCGGATGGATACACCATCACACATGTGACAGATCTCTCGTCTGCCTTATTACAAGTGCAAGTCATTAAACTTTCTTCCGAGTACTCGTAATTGACTGTGGTGGTGTATGAGAAATGGAGGAAGGAAGTAGGATTTAGCTCTTTTCAACGACGCCTCCACTGTATGGAAGCCCGACCACTAAACTGGACAGAACCAAGAGGGCGTTAACTATAGGAGAGGTGGTGGTAGTAGAGAGGACTACCCAAAGTCAATGGCCGAACCCTCTTCTGCAGTCCTCAGTGGAGAACTTAAGAGTTTGAGAGTACTCTTCCCAGATCATTCAGATAAACAGATGGCAAGCTCATCGGCTGGGAATATTCCCTTAGCTGCACCGACTCAAAGAAACTAAAAACCAGGAAACTTTGAAGTAACTCTCCATGCAGCTACCAACAGTAGATTTCCAGAAAGCCAGCAACCCTTCTTTGCTCAGTCCCTCTCTGGAGGTGCTGCCCATAAGGGGTTTTGATGTGTCAGCAACTTATTTCACCCTTCACTGCATGATCCTCTCGGTCATAAGGAGAACAGGCACTCTCATACTCCTTTGGTTCCACACGTTTTACTTTCAGTCTGAACCAAGCACTTTTTCTGGAGCTGAACTGGCAGCAATTACCCCTCCCAGAACCCCCGACTCGGGCGGCATCTTAGAGGAAAGCTTAAGGGTGAAAAAGTTGAATAAAACCTCTACATACACCCGTTTTATCTCGGATTAGTAGTGTATGCTTTACATGCAGTGAAAACGAGCTGAACTGGTAATCGCAAATGTGCAACAACTCATTTCAAAGATAGTATGGCAAGTAAAGGAGTCTAACAGTAGGCGACATTTCTTCTGTTAAGTAGAGGTAGGATTTATTTTTAGTCAAGCTTTTTTTTTTTTTTAATATGCCACTAGTGGCAGAAAAAAATCCATAAATATTCTCTATACCTTCATAGCTCAGTTCTGAACTTATAAACATTCTTCTCTAGCCTTTTAAAGCTCAGTTTTCATCAACAATACTCAAAGTCCTTCCACTTTCTCTTCAAGATGCCCGAAGTATTGTTGTACTGAACATCTTTAGGTGTTCCGCAGATCACAAGAGGATGCTGATGGACTGTTAAAACTTACAGATAGTACGTTTTACACATCATTTGAGCTGCAAATCTCTAGCCTCTCTGGTTTTTTTGCTATTAAAGGAATATTGCAATGATACTGGTTAGTGTTACTTGCTACTGATACACGCAAGCTACAAAAACATGCTCTGCAATGAAATCAACATAATAAATACTATAAAAGGCAACATTTTGGAAAAAACAATTCGTTTTCAGCTATTTGTTTCTTAAAACTGCACAGAGGGCACAAATTAGGAATGACGCAAAAGGGTTTCTTCTCTCCCTTAGATCACAAAACAGAAATAAAGTGAGTGCAAGAAATCATAGCAATGACATGATATCCAGTAACTGTTCTGTACAATTATCAACTATTATCAACACTTTACACCAAACACAAAATAATTAAAAACACTCAATAGACGAGAGCATTTGCAAAGCAACATATTTCTAATGCAGACTGGTCACGTGTTTTTCTACAAGGAAATTGTAGTAATGTTTTTGTTGGTGCGCCCATTGTTAAATAGTAGTTACCTCTTGAACATACTGTTTAGTGAAGAGTAGTGGAAATTGCAAATTCCTCACATCAGTTAATATCTAAAATAAACATAAAACACTTGTTAATGCAAAGCATTCAATGAAAACAGCAACGCTGAAAGACAATTCAAAGTTGTCATCTTGAGCTGTATGGATGTATATATAATGACTGAAGATGCAACAGAAGACGCAAACACATCATAACAACCTGACTGACCACCAAGAACTGCATCAGCATTTAATTTCACAGCATGCTGCTGAGAAGGGACATAAATCCCGACCCCCACCCCACCAGCAGACATACAGCACTTTGTTCATCCAAGTCACCACTTTAGATTTACAGCAACAGCTAAACACATTCACATAATATTACAACACGATTTTGGAAACCAGGAGAAAGAGGTGAACTCTACCAGATTAAGAGTGCTGTGCTATATGTTAACAACAAACAACTCTACAACTTATTAAGGACTGCATGGCAAACCCATACACCCCAGAGCCACCAATATTACCAAGCAGTATACAGTGCGAGTACAGTTATTTAACACTGGTGTCGCAGAGCCACCAATATACCACACTCAAACTGGAAAACAAAGGTACTCACTTTGAATACAGGGCTTACTCTAGGAAGTGGTAAGAGTTAGAAACTCAGTCAAACTACAAAATACTCAATAATGCTATAAGGCTGAAATGGACTATTATTTTTTATAAATAGTAAAGTTAAAGAAAACAGTTATAATGATGACACATAATGAACCTCATGAGGTGTTAGAATTTTCTGTAGCAAAGACAGGGATTCTCAAATATTTTAAAATGTCTATACACTAGACTTTCTATTACACTGGAGATAGTTAGACAATGTTATCCTGTGAGACAACATTTGTGAGCTTTTGGTTATTGTGGGGACTCTTTAGGGTTCCTCTATTATTTGCAAAAGTGGTTCGGTCAATTCACAGTATGGGAAAGGAAACTGGATACGAAATAGCAGGCTGGCTACAGTAAGTGTTGCCTTCTCTTTCAATTGTCTCTGGATGAGGACAGTTCACAAGGCCGAAGAAAGAGACAGCATTTTCAGTCAAAAAAGCTTTGGCTGAATACCCTTGACTGAGAGAAAAAAAAGATTTCTATCTAAGAAAAGACTGAATGACTACTTTAGCATGTCAAGACTCTCAGTATAGTCCCTAGTGGGTAACAGCGAGCTTGTAGTGAGAGACCTCTAAGGACTGAGATTTGTTGAAGACCCAAATAAAGGCTCAGTTATTAAAATGGGGCAGATGTAGTAGTGGGCCAACTCGCACAAGGATTTCCTAACTTAAAAGCCCATATCTCAGAAAAGACTGGTTGTGGTCAAGGCTCTTCACCAGAATGAATGGACAATGAACCAGTAGGATTGATCAGTCTAAAGCAGATACTGCACATATAAAAGTGTTCTTAGCCAGATTTTAAGGTGAATGTAGGCGAAATCGCACACTTACTCTAATCCGCTCCATTTGAGTGCTGAATGGATACAAAAGTTCAAACAAAATCAGCCCCAAGGAAAAGATATCCACTTTGTGGGAGTAACTTTGTCCATAAATCTAAAAGAATAAAATAAATCAAGTTAATGAAAAGTGTACTTTGAGAAGGATCGAAGACAGAAAATCAGATGCTTAACGGTGGAGGGAAACCAAAGAAGCTATCAATTCATATCTCTGAGGCATGCACCAATATTTTCACATTGGATATCAAAATGTAAACAGTGCTTAATTGATGTATTAAAGCAAATGGCCATGAAATGCAAAACTCTGAAATTCTATTTTCTGGAGCAAAGACCCCTCCTGAAGTTACAAAATGGGAATTACGGTCTGCTCCAAAGACACCTTGTTTTCCAAGAAACATTGGAAATACATTTTATACCAATTTATAATTTTCACCACATATTCAAAAATCAGTCATTGGTCTATTTTACAAATCCTAAATCTTTGGAAAAACAAAAAATTATTTAATTAGTTCTGAATAAAACCCGAAAAATCACTGTTCACTCAATAGTTACATCAAGGCTGGAATATGTCACCATCCTGTATTTAATACTCTCAGCGCATTGGATTTATAGACCACAGATCATTCAAAAGGCTGCTGCAAGACTGATTTTAAGTTACTTCTTATTTGAAACAGCTGTACTGGCTTCCGGTGTCTAAACAAATGGAATTCAAGGCTTTAGTCCTTGCTTATAGAGATTTTTATCAAACTGGCCCTTTTTTTAAAAAAAGGAACAGACTTGAGTCATATTATCAATCTAGAGCGCTCAGATCTAATTGCCATCTGTTACTACAAGTTCCAAAAACACATAAAGCCAGAAAGGGCCGGATATCCTTTGCTTTTCTAGCATCAAAACTGTGGAATAGCCTCCCTCTAGCCATGCAGAAGTCTCAGACGATATCAGAGTTTAGGAAGAAATTGAAAACTTTTATTTTCCAGTAAGATTTTATCTATTCTCTCCCACCAGGTTCTGCTCTAGTTGAGTGCAGGGACGCATCTTTGAAGCAGCTCTGCTCTTTTTTATTCTATTTTAGGTTCAGCAATTGAGGCTTGTAACCTTCACATACACAACCTTTCTGACTTTGGCTGGACCACGACAACTGGAATAAAACATACAATAAAAAAATAAATGAAAATGACAATAAAGGCTGCCAGGAGGTACCATGCAAATCAATAAAGTGCTACCCCAGACATCTACATGTATGCGCAGAGGACACCCTAACATTTCAAAATGTGCTTTTACTCCCTCAGAATAAGACTGGAAAACAAATTGTGAAGAAAGATTTTTGCACGTGACCAGAAGCCATGACAAAGTAAGCTTGTGTTTTTCATGTGGATATTTTTGGTCGTGACCCACAAAGACACATAATAGAGCTGGCATGGTTGGTACAAGTCTATTTCCCACAAACGAAAATCATTTGATAGCTAAAACACTATAAAAGTAACATTTTAAAACCTGAAAATAACTCACAATTTTTTGCAAGCATACTTAAAACTATCTTCTAAAAAATTCAAATATGTCCCTGGTATTTTTCCTTTCGTTCTCAATTTCAGTACGTAAAATGCAAGTGTTTACAAGCTCAACTCCGGACACAGGTCAGGCCCTTCCTATTGATCGCCTCGCCATGCTCCCCTCCCCAAGGCGTGAGCCACATTTCTGCCTCTGCCGGCACCTAGCAGCTGACTTAGAACTGGTGTGGGCAAGAGGAATCTGACTGATTCATTAATTAATGTAAAAGCTGAAAGCACCTGTGCTACATCTCTGCGCTCTGTCATGCTCCAACAATGGTTTTAGATATTATGCACTTTTATAACAGGCAGAATTCAGCCATGCAAAATACATAAGATCACTACTTAACAGTTGTGCAAAGTTTACCTGTTCAGGGCTCATATAAAGTTTTGTTCCCACTTGTCCAGTGTGCCGAGCATAAGCGGGCATTGGTGTAAGGACAGTCTCGTCATCTTCATCTTGGTCCATAGCAGTCACAAGGCCAAAATCCCCAACCTTTACAATATCATCTATTGTGAAAAATATATTGGAAGGCTGGAAAAAAACACATTCAATGTATTAGTGAGGAACTACCCAAAATGCAAAAGCTCATGTTAGGTGCTGGGCACCTGAGCACCTTAATTTCAGAAAGGGATTGACTGGAAGGGAGTCAGACAGGCTACTGCATTTAGGGTAAACACAAAGAACAAGTAACTTACTTTCGGTAATGCATTATCTGGTAGATAACATCTAGCCAAGAATCCTTAGTCCACGAAGAGTTGGTTAGCCAACCAGAACTCTTTTGTGCAATCAATGTAGAAAAACAACGCTCTTTTTAGGTCCATACGGAGTCGCTCCTCTTCTTTGGAGGGATGTGGAGGAGCACAGAAAGTGGGCAAGGTGACAAATTGGCCCACACAAAATGATGTCACCACTTTTGGGAGGAAAGATGCTCTAGTGCGAAGCAGCAGTTTGTCTGGGAAAATAGACAGGAATGGAGTCTTGGATGACAAAGTCTGCAGCGCACTCACCCTCCATGCAGACACTATTGTCTCAGAAAGGCTGTCTTGATGGTGAGCAGCCAGAGGGGACAATTATGAAGAGGCTTGAAAGGAGCACACATCAAGAAAGTGAGAATCAAATTAACATCTTACTGTGGCATCATGAAGGGTGAAGGGGGAAACATATGCACAAGTCCTTTTAGGAATCTATTTACAATAGGGGACATAAATAAAGAGGGCTGGTCAGGCAGCTGCAAGAAGGAAGACAGAGCAGAAAGGTAACCCTTATGAGTACCGAGAGTAGAGTCCTGCTGAGCAAGGGTGAGAATAAAGAGAATAACATCAGAAAGAGAGGTAGAAAGAGGGTTGATAGACTTTTCTGTACAGTGATTTAGAAATTTCTTCTATTGGCAGGCTATACAGTCTTGGTAGAAGAACGCCTGGCAGCCAGAATGACATTACAAACGTCAAGAGAAAGGCTGAAAGCTGTCAATTATTGCCTCTCAATCTCCAAACTAGAAGGCGGGAGTTGATAGGTTCAGGTGGAGGACCCTGCCATGCAGCTGCAACAGAAGATCATCCTGAAGGGGCGGCCTGATCAGAGGGTCGAACGCTCAAGTACAGAAGCTTGGGATACCAGACTATCCATGCCCAGTCCGGAGCCACAAGGATTACTTGGGCCTGGTTGGTCCTGATCTTCTTGAGAACTCTGGACACGAGTGGAATGGGTGAGACAGAGTACAGGAGGCCTGAGTTCCATTCAAGATGAAAAGCGTTTTCAAGCGGTAGACGGCTTGGGAACTCCAGCACGTAAAATTGCTAACATTGTGTTCTCTTCAGAGGCGAACAGATCTAACCAAGGCTTTCCCTACTGCTGAAAGAGATCTTGCGCCCCCACCCTGGATGGCGATGCCACTTGTGATCCGCTAGACATTGATGATGAGTTTGCCATCCCTGGCATTTAGAGAACTTGCCAGGTGTTGATATATTAGGGATATGACGTGCTGTTCCAGCTATGTCCAGAGACGCGGGCCTCTTGACAAAGGGTCCACGACCTCAGTCCGCCCTGTTTGTCGCAGTACCACATGGTGGTAGGTTTGTCCATGAACACCTGCACTAGCTTTCCCTTGATGCAGGATAAGAAGGCTTTCAACACCAGTCGGATTGCTCTGACCTCCAGCAAGTTGATGTGGAGTCTTGATTCAGCCGGAGTCCAGATACCTTTGATCTCCACCTCTCCCAGATGGCCACCCCATCCCAGGAGTGACACATGTGTTACTACTGTGAGATCTAATTTGGGAGGAAGAGGAGTCTGCCTCTGACCCAACTGTGGTTTGTTAGCCACCACTGCAGGTCTTTTGCAGTTCCCTCCGAGTTCTGGACCATGTCCGAGAGATTCCCCAATGCTGCAACCACATGATCTTCAGGTCTCACTGCAGAGCCTGCATATGCTATCTGGCATGCGTCACTAGCAGGATGCAGGAGGCCATGAGGCCCAGAAGCTTCAGATTCATTCTCACTGAAGCCAAGGACAGAGGCTGAAACATCGGTATCATAGCCTGAATTTCCTTGACTCGCTAGGAGGATTAGCCTGAAATTTCACTGTGTCCAGAACAGCTGCGATTAAAGGGAGGGTCTGAGAGGTAGTCCGGTGTGACTTTGGCACGTTTATAGTGAACCCCAGAGAATGCAGGAGGTCTGCTGTATTCTGGAGGTGGGAGCCCGCCATCAACAGCCAGTTGAGATAGGGGTAAGACTGACACCCCTAATCTCTGCAGATGAGTTGTGACCACCACCATCACCTTGGTGATCACCCAAGGGGCACTGGACAGGCCAAAGGGGAGCACAGTGAACTGAAAGTGCTTGTGGCCGACCATGAACCGCAGGTAATGTATTGGGCAGACAGGATGGAAATATGTGTACTGAAAGTCCAATGCTACGACCCAGTCTCCCTGCAGGCCTGTGAAACCTCCTCAGGGGGTCCATGACTGTGTAGAAAATTAATTAATGTTAACAGATTAATTAAGTGCAATATAAATAAGGTGGCTAAATTTACAATTGAAAATGTTAAATCGTACTGTAAATGTAAAGGAATTTGAAATTGAAGGCTAAAAATTGAATTCGTATCCTCAGATTGATTTGTGGGAGCAGCGCAGGTGCATCAAACAGACTATAGTATGGACAATGTGTGGCTTCAATTGAATTTAGGAAATCTCCAACCTTCCTATAAAAATTATTTTTTTTATTGTATTTGTTTGCAAATTAAATAAAATGTGTTATCATTTGTGTACGTGTTTGATGAATGCTTATTTCTTCATTTTTTGTGAACTGTGTTGTGTTTCAACTCATCGACAATATGTAGGCCGGTGTACCTGTCTTCCATTAATGACTCAGTGGTGAGTCCACAGATTCAAATAATGATTCGGTGTGGGTTCCAGTAATGATAAAGTGGGAGTCCACAGAGGTCAAAAGGTTGGGGACCACTGGTCTAGGGCGGACAAGACCTGAGCCAAAGCGAGCATCCTGAATTTCTCCTTTATGAGGAAGAGATTGAGGGTTCGGAGGTCTAGAATAGGTTGAAGACCCGTGTTCTTTTACGTTATCAGAAAATAGCAAGAATAGCAAACACAGCCTACTTCTGATATCAGAACTCTCTTTATGGATCCCTTGGCCAAGAGAGCCGTAACTTCCTCGCGGAGCAAGGCTAGAGAATCCTCTGTCAGCCGATCGTGTGTTGGAGGTATAGGGGAAGGGGAGGATTCGAAGGAGAGGGAGTAGCCGATCTGAATAACCTGCAAGACCCACATGTTCGATGTTATGGACTGCCAGTGGTGGAGATGATGGCAGATTCTTCCACCAACTGGACGCCCATGATCCTGTAAAGCAAGATTAGGAGGACATGGAGGCTGCAAATGCCAGGGGTTGGTGGCTGTGGCAGACCGCTGGCTACCTGCCCTATGGGGCAGATATGCACCGCTTGCACAGGACATGGCTGGCTTAGGGTGGGCCCTGTGGAACGTCCTTTCTGTATACATGAAAGGCAGACTGGGGGTGTGGGGCCACTGAGAGGCCCAAGTACTTGGTAGTAGCCCGTGAGTCCTGAAAGCCTCCAGTGCGAGTCTGCCTTTTCTACAAAGAGAGGGGTACCACTGAAGAGCATGTCCATGAGGTTCGCCTGGACAGCCCCTGAAAAGCCAGATGTTCTCATCCAGGCGTGGTGTCAAAGAACCACTGTTGAAGAAAACGTTCTGCCCAGTGAGCCAGTCGAATCCAAACCACACCTAATGGTGAACATGGCTGCTTCTCTCTCATCCTTGAATGCTTGGCGGAGAATGGCCCAGGCCTCCTCCGGGACCTGTGGTAGCACTTGCGGAACGGTGTCCAATAGGGTGTCGGAATAGCGGTCCAATGTTGTGTTCACTGATTCTCAATGACAGCTGGTGGAAGAAGACATCTTCTTGCCTAAGGTATCCTGTCAATTGGATGTCCCATCCATGGGAGCAGCAGGGAACACGTCATGGGAGGTGAAGGCTTGGACAATCAGGCTCTCGGGGGGGTTTCATGGAGGAAAGACTTGTCCCAGATGTGGGGCGATGGCGGCAGGCAACTGTCCTGTTCACAGGAGCCCTTGTGCTGGGCTTGGGCCAGGTTCAAAGTAGGAAATTAGTAAATGCTTTATTACAAGAGAGTAGGAGTTTGGATGAGGAAGCTCCTGGTTGATGAACTTAATTCGAGGTTCAGGACCTCTCTTGCTCTCTTCACCACCATAGCGTATGATGCCTTCTCTTCCATAGCCATGGTAGAGGGAGAAAGCAAACCAGTGTCTGGTGAGCTATCCAGTCCACTGGCATCAACCAGTTCCTCATACCAGTCCATGAATTCCTGGCCTTGTAGCTGGTATTCTAAAATGTCCAGTGATCCCCTCCCATTTTTCCCTGAGGACTAGCCCTTCAGAATAGGGCTCAGGCGTGGGTCTTGTCGGCAACGGAATCAGACTCCGTTCTGGCTCTCTGTTGGATTTGTGAATCCAAATGTGACTGGCGCCGGAGCATCGGCGTCTGGAACGGCATTAGGAAGGGTTGCGGTGGCACGACCTCGGCCGGTCTTGATCCATGATCGGATTCAAAGAGGCCCATTGGAGCCAAGGCCAAAGCCACTGGTGTGGAACCCGCTGGGGCCCCTTCTTACCCTGCAGGGCCCAAAGGCACTCCAAAGGGTTTGACCTGCTCAAATATGCGGCCCATAGTCACAGATAAGCAGAGAGGTGCGAAGTTGAACCTGGCAACTGCTCTGCAGAACCATGCCTTGATTGCCAATGCTCCGTTGTTGCGTCGGCCAATGCACAAGGAGAAGTCGAAGCGCGCTTCTGCTTCTTGTGCTTCTTATGCCTTTTTCCGGAATGTACCGACGACTTGAAGTGGGAAGACGACGACTTGGGGCTCACTGAGCGACCAGCGACCTTCCGCTCTATTGGGACCGAGACCTCCTGGGAGTCGCGCAGCATCACCTGCCAGGCTGCTAGCAGCTCCAGGGACTGCTCCCTCAAAGCCTGCAGTGCCATGGCCCGGCAGTCCGAGGACGACTTGGAGTCGTGGTTGCGCCAGAGACACCACAAACAGGCCAAATGGAGGTCTGTAACCAACATGGAGCTGTGGCAGGTGCCACACTGTTTAAAACCTATCTTCCTTGAAGATATCCTCGACACACCAGAAGGTAAACCTCGAAAAAGAATTTGAAGAAATACTGAAAAAAAAGGCTGTCAAAAAACTACAGAGGGGTAGCTCTTCTCTGTAACAGCACTAACTGGCATGGAAAGAAAAGAACTGAAGTCAGTGTGCTGAGAAGCTACCAGATCGAGTCTGAAGATTGGGAAAATTCAAAGGTAAGAATCTGTGGCTATATGTCTCTTATCAGAAAGGCAATCTTACTAAAAACGTAGTACAAAAACTCAAGATGACCGAATGCTGGTACTGCAGAGTTTCTGTATTGTAGGTTTGGGCAAACAAAGAGGGCAGTGGCATGAGAATTAAGGCTGTTGCAGGTGATGGAATTTGAGTGGCACAGAAATGACCTGGTACAGGGACAACAAGTAGAGATATTCTTATATTCCAAAGCTTAACTGTGCACAGAATGATGAGCTGGTCAAGAGCTCACACTTCATACAGGTATAAAAATGTATCCACAAATCTTACATGACGTGGATGAAAGGCTGACGCAGGTTCACTCACAAGTAATAAACATCTCAGGCAGCCATAAAGCTGCAGTACTCTTGTCAACATCTAAGCGTCTTTGTTAGTTAAAGATATTTTTTTAATGGTGTGTCAAAGGAAGCTATTTATTGAAGGTATTCAAGGTAATAAGTCAAACTATATTTTGAATTTCGAGACAATTGCAAGAAAAAAGGTTTTACTGGCTAGGCACAATCTTTTTTTAAATTTGTTTTTACCATATATTTTGTCCAAGGCGTGTGGAGGACACCCACAGTGCACGGCATACTTTTGCCCGTGTGCTCTCTCGACCATGGTTTGCAAAAAGCTCACTAACGGTCGGAAGGAGGAACCAACTCATAATTCACCTCATTATCTCCTTTCAGGTTACAATGTCTATAAGCAATCCTCATGTTAGGATGGAATAAGATTATTATGCATTTATAATGTTCGAACAACTTTGGCCAGTTTTTCATCAGACATGTGATCCAAATGCCTTGGTGCAAGTCTTCTGATCACTGCCTCACCTGCTTTTGAAGACTCAGTTCCCATGCCAGAAACAGTAGACAATCTTTTAGTCCGCAGAATACTTTACTCCATCAAGACTTTATTCCAGGATTATGGACAGAGACAGACTGGTATAGCAATAGAGGAAATGGCACTTAAATTACAATGTAAATGCTCATTTAGAATATCACTCCCAACTAAGGCAATAAAAAGTGCCTCTTTCAGGACACAAAATACAAATAAAATCCAATCAATAAGAGATCTCCCTAGCTGAAAATTCAGCACAGACACTTTTTGGGGTGGTTAGAGGTATGGTTAATACCAGAACTGTAGCTGCGTCAAGCATGTTGCACACAAGGGTTCTCTGCCAGACTAGCTGCTTTCTGCAATGATAAAGTTCAAAGAATCTATAAAAGCATAATGTAGAACTACATGACTCGGCCTCAGCAACTGCCTTTTTCTACATGTTACAATGGCTATTAAGCACAGTATTGTCTTGACTACAGGAACAGAAGCAGTCACGTGGAAGTTGAGAAGAATGGCACCTAGCTGGGCATGATGGATGAAGAGTCACTCCAGAAAGCTTAGTAACTCCACTGTCTCTAATAGGTTTTCCTTCAGAGTTGGACCACTGGAGTATAAACAGAGGGCACCCACACTCTTCCTGTTCATGTGTGAAGGAGCAGGACACGTGTGTCTCCAAAACAACGTGCCCAAGGACACGAGCCTGGAAGACTGTTAGGTTTGCTTCTCAGTTGTACAGAAAACAAACAGACCCACACACAGTAACAGGCTGAGAGCGTTTAAACATGCCCAAGAGTGCTACATCAATTTGAGGTGATTTTTAACGATATCAGTGCCCCAATGTCCTATGTGAAGGACTCCATCAATTCTAGCAGTCTTAAACAATGAACTAAAAATACCTGCACCACTTAGAAACTAAGATAACATACTCTCTCTCTTAATTTTCAGTGACTCTTCTCTTCCACTTCTTACTTCAGGCCAAAGCCTCTTTATCTTGCATACATTGCTGGTCATGACAAACCATCTCACATTATGCACTGGAAGCTCAAACCCCCTGTGCTCTGTAGAAAACATAGTGTTTTGGTTTCATCATGTAATATTGCTTTGATTCCTGTATTGAATTAGTAAACATGAGAGGTGTTTTCATTTGATAGGGAACTATACAAATACTACACACAGTGAATGGGTGATAAATTAGACAAAGGTTTTCATCAGCAACAAAAAACACATTACTCTTCATCGAAAGGTGCTAGCACCACATCAACGAGGAACTGAAAAGAAACCCCAAAAATACTGATGAGATTCAAGGATGGGGAACTGAAAAGAAACCCCAAAAAATACTGATGAAATTCAAGGATGGATAATCAAAAGACTAATGTCCTACCTACCTAATCAGGCGAGTTAACCGAATAATTTCCAAGACATATGGTACCAAGTAAAGCTAAGTTTACACCTTCCTAGCTGAGGACATGCAGGTTAACTACACCTCACTAAGTAAGTTACTGAAACAAAACCTTCAGTTATGTCTCTAGTTGCTGGCTGTTACCACAGATGTCAGGACCCAACACATCTTAGGCTACTATAGCAGTTTTCTAGTAGCTTATATCTCCTCATACAAATCATACTCACCCCATATGCTGTCAACGAGACTCAGACGACTGTCCAAGACACCTTAACACATTCACAATTAGCATCATTTTAAGATCTTTAGTACAGACTAGTGAAGACTCTCAGTAAGAACATGGCTAGGAGTAACAGATAATGCCTTGTCACCATGTCTGCACTAAACAAATGTTTTTGCATGCCTGCTGTGAGATCCTTGTGCAAAACTTGTATTAAGGTGCACACACTGTCTTGGAGGCATGATGCCTGAGAACTTTTTCTTTTAAACAGGGCTAGGTTTGTGGTGTGGGCAGGAAAGTGACTAACAGGTGGGGTGGTTAGGCACAGGAGGAACATAAACATGTAGGCTTCACACACATGTTTTGATGGGTGTTCCCCTCCCAGGATATACACTACAACTAATCCTGCAAAAAGCAGGAGTTTGCGTTACTCGGTGAGAAAGAAAAAGGAACATTCACAAATTTAAGGAGGGAGGAGACGAGGGCAGGAGAAGGGGTTTCTCAGCTGGGAAATACCTTTCCACAGTGAAGGCAAAGATCCACTACACTTACTATTATGAAATGCCAAATCCCCAAATAACCCACAAGAACATTTAGTGGACTTCCATGCGTATTCTGAGATTTTTGTGAATACCTTACAACCACCCCCCAAAAATATCAGACATCTGCACAAATTGTTGTCTTCTCTATACAATACACAGAACCCCACTACACATTAACAAATCAAGCTGTCACTGTTTTGAAAAGTACACTTGGCACAAGTAGATCCAATCAATTCAATTCTTAATCCCTGCACTACACCATGCATACAGCTATTGTTAAAAGCTTTAAAGTCTGCTATTTGCTACCTTTTATTCGAATCTGTACTAACAGTTCAGGGAACTTGACAAATGCATTTACCATCAGTAGTTACGTCAGTATGCCAACAGAGTAGTTCAGCCGTAAAACGTAAAACTCTCTTGCTGAACCCAGACAACAAATGAAGAAGAAAGGATTATTTGCACCACACAGGATGTTAAGCAGTCTGAGCAACACTTAAGGATAGTCCTTAATTTGAGTTGTGACTGTCTCTATCAAACATTACACAGGAACAGAAATGCTACCTGGTTATTGAGACTCACTGAAGCATGAATCACACTTATTTTTTTTAGGTGTCTGAGCTTGGACATTCATAACAAATACCACCAATAAAAGGTATTCAAAAGTACTTAATGAATGAATGTATACTTTCCAATAGACAAATAGAACAACCTTAATGAAAACACACCTTGAGATCCCTGTGCATTAGTCCTTTGCTATGCAAAAATTCAACAGCTTCGGCAATCTGCAAGAAAATCTGCAGACTGTCCGTGCGTGGCCGATCCTCTAATGTACACCGCGAACTCATCCAGTCTTTAAGGTTTTCCTTTCGGCAGAGCTGCATCTGGATGTAGAGGTAAACTTTGGGTGAATTTACTTTCACTTTGTCCCCAGTGTGTTTGGTCAGGTCCAGGCTTAAAGTTTTAGGCCTGGGAGGAGAAATAGACATAGGGCTTTCAGATGTGGACTTTTGTTCAAGGGATTCACTGGAACATGTTTCTTTTGTTACCCACTGATTACTCAAATGGGGTTTAAATACATGAACTCTGTTTTGATTGTTACAGGAGTTATCACAACCCGAGTCTTCAAATACTATGGAGGAAGAGGTCCTCTCTCGCAGTTTCTCACCCGAGACCAGGGGTGGACAATGTTCATATGACTGTTCTGTATCGTTTCCATGGACAGGACTGCCACAATCACTACGGAAGCTGTCCTGAAGATGAAGCATTGGGTCTGTGGATTGGTTTAATTCCAGATTTTCAGTAGTAGACGATTCAACTGGGGAACTCAGCCTTTCCACTGATCCAGTTTGTAGAGCGGAGAAAGAGCCAAAGCTCCCTGACGAAGGAGTGATCACTTCCACATGTTCTTTTAAAGAGTCGGTCCCATGATATTTGATAGAAAGAACATCAAAAGGCGTTGGAGAACTTAGCGGCCAGTCCGTGCTAGAAAACAAAATAAATATATTAAATTAGTTCAATTACTTTTTTATAACAATGCAGCCAAAGTGGGTATTGCTTTAAGAGTGTTTACTCAACCGAACAAGTTAAGCTACATCATGTAACTCACAAAAATCTGTTATTTGGAGCGTAAGAATACAAACCATAAAATGTAATGTCTAGTTTACATCCCATAAGAAAGGCCCCGACCGCACACTCACCCACACACACACACACACACACACACACACACAGTTCGACCCACAGTGGACATGTGTAGGAGGCTGGACTGGCTTGTAGTGAGTACCAAGGGGTACTTGCACCTTGCACCAGGCCCAGTTATCCCTTATTAGTGTATAGGGTGTCTAGCAGCTTAGGCTGATAGATAATGGTAGCTTAGCAGAGCAGCTTAGGCTGAACTAGGAGACGTGTGAAGCTACTACAGTACCACTTCGTGTCATATGCACAATATCATAAGAAAACACAATACACAGTTATACTAAAAATAAAGGTACTTTATTTTTATGACAATATGCCAAAGTATCTTAGAGTGTACCCTCAGTGAGAGGATAGGAAATATACACAAGATATATATACACAATAGCAAAAATATGCAGTATAGTCTTAGAAAACAGTGCAAACAATGTATAGTTACAATAGGATGCAATGGGGAAACATAGGGATAGGGGCAACACAAACCATATACTCCAAAAGTGGAATGCGAACCACGAATGGACCCCAAACCTATGTGACCTTGTAGAGGGTCGCTGGGACTATTAGAAAATAGTGAGAGTTAGAAAAATAACCCTCCCCAAGACCCTGAAAAGTGAGTGCAAAGTGCACTAAAGTTCCCCTAAGGACAAAATAGTCGTGTTAGAGGGAAAATGCAAGGAAAACACAAATCAGCAATGCAACAACGATGGATTCCTGACTGAGGGTACCTGTGGAACAAGGGGACCAAGTCCAAAAGTCACAAGCAGCTCGGAGATGGGCAGATGCCCAAGAAATGCCAGCGGTTGGTGCAAAGAAGCTCTTACTAGGCTGAAGAACTGTGAATACTGCAGGAACGACAAGGGCTAGAGACTTCCCCTTTAGAGGATGGATCCCCCACGCCTTGGAGAGTCGTGCAGAAGTGTTTTCCCGCCGGATGGACGCCAACAAGCCTTGCTACACGCAAATCGTGCGTTTGGCGTTTTTGGACGCTGCTGGGGCCCAGGAGGGACCAGGAGGTCGCAAATTGGACCTGCAGAGAGAGGGGACGTCGAGCAAGACAAAGAGCCCTCACTGAAGCAGGTAGCACCCGGAGACGTGCCAGAAACAGGCACTACGAGGATGCGTGAAACGGTGCTCGCCGAAGTTGCACAAAGGAGTCCCACGTCGCCGGAGACCAACTTAGAAAGTCGTGCAATGCAGGTTAGAGTGCCGTGGACCCAGGCTTGGCTGTGCACGAAGGATTTCCGCCGGAAGTGCACAGGGGCCGGAGTAGCTTGCAAAGTCGCGGTTCCCAGCAATGCAGCCCAGCGAGGTGAGGCAAGGACTTACCTCCACCAAACTTGGGCTGAAGAGTCACTGGACTGTGGGGGTCACTTGGACGGTGTCGCTGGATTCGAGGGACCTCGCTCGTCGTGCTGAGAGGAGACCCAAGGGACCGGTAATGCAGCTTTTTGGTGCCTGCGGTTGCAGGGGGAAGATTCCGTCGACCCACGGGAGATTTCTTCGGAGCTTCTGGTGCAGAGAGGAGGCAGACTACCCCCACAGCATGCACAAGCAGGAAAACAGTCGAGAAGGCGGCAGGATCAGCGTTACAGAGTTGCAGTACTCGTCTTTGCTACTATGTTGCAGGTTTGCAGGCTTCCAGCGCGGTCAGCGGTCGATTCCTTATCAGAAGGTGAAGAGGGAGATGCAGAGGAACTCGGCTGAGCTCATGCATTCGTTATCTAAAGTTTCCCCAGAGACAGAGACCCTAAATAGCCAGAAAAGAGGGTTTGGCTACCTAGGAGAGAGGAAAGGCTACTAACACCTGAAGGAGCCTATCACAAGGAGTCTCTGACGTCACCTGGTGGCACTGGCCACTCAGAGCAGTCCAGTGTGCCAGCAGCACCTCTGTTTCCAAGATGGCAGAGGTCTGGAGCACACTGGAGGAGCTCTGGACACCTCCCAGGGGAGGTGCAGGTCAGGGGAGTGGTCACTCCCCTTTCCTTTGTCCAGTTTCGCGCCAGAGCAGGGGCTAAGGGGTCCCTGAACCGGTGTAGACTGGCTTATGCAGAATTGGGCACATCTGTGCCCAACAAAGCATTTCCAGAGGCTGGGGGAGGCTACTCCTCCCCTGCCTTCACACCATTTTCCAAAGGGAGAGGGTGTCACACCCTCTCTCAGAGGAAGTTCTTTGTTCTGCCATCCTGGGCCAGGCCTGGCTGGACCCCAGGAGGGCAGCTGCCTGTCTGAGGGGTTGGCAGCAGCAGCAGCTGCAGAGAAACCCCAGGAAGGGCAGTCTGGCAGTACCAGGGTCTGTGCTACAGACCACTGGGATCATGGAATTGTACCAACAATGCCAGGATGGCATAGAGGGGGCAATTCCATGATCATAGACATGTTACATGGCCATATTCGGAGTTACCATGGTGAAGCTACATATAGGTAGTGACCTATATGTAGTGCACGCGTGTAATGGTGTCCCCGCACCCACAAAGTTCAGTGAATTGGCTCTGAACAATGTGGGGGCACCTTGGCTAGTGCCAGGGTGCCCTCACACTAAGTAACTTTGCACCTAACCTTTACCAGGTAAAGGTTAGACATATAGGTGACTTATAAGTTACTTAAGTGCAGTGTAAAATGGCTGTGAAATAACGTGGACGTTATTTCACTCAGGCTGCAGTGGCAGGCCTGTGTAAGATTTGTCAGAGCTCCCTATGGGTGGCAAAAGAAATGCTGCAGCCCATAGGGATCTCCTGGAACCCCAATACCCTGGGTACCTCAGTACCATATACTAGGGAATTATAAGGGTGTTCCAGTAAGCCAATGTAAATTGGTAAAAATGGTCACTAGCCTGTCAGTGACAATTTGGAAAGAAATGAGAGAGCATAACCACTGAGGTTCTGATTAGCAGAGCCTCAGTGAGACAGTTAGTCACTACACAGGTAACACATTCAGGCACACTTATGAGCACTGGGGCCCTAGGTTACCAGGGTCCCAGTGACACATACAACTAAAACAACATATATACAGTGAAAAATGGGGGTAACATGCCAGGCAAGATGGTACTTTCCTACAACATGTAATATATGTAAATGTTGAAACATGGAATCTGAAAACAAAATGCGTACAAAAAAACTGAATTCAAGTGTATCATCTTAAAATCAGACTCTACTTAAATATGTTTACAAACATTCATTTTCTTATAAATCAAGTTGTAAACATGATACACCAATAAAAAAAATCAAACATTTACAAACAGAAGTAATAAAAAAATTCTAAAGAAAAGCAGCCGAGGGCACCTTCACAGCACACCATCACCTCAAAGGCAACACAGATGATCTTCTCATACCTCATATCATGCCCACTCAACTTCCCAAGCGCCTGTGTGTCTAAACCAGGTCTGGCAAAAAAAGCCCACAAGCTATAAAGGGAGCCTCCCATCTACTGCTTTTTATACAGTTCAGAGTCCAGTGGATGGAAGGAAAGAAAGATCATCTCACATGCTGCTTCAATACCAAGCTTTGCTCTTGGCTGTGAAAGGAGAGCAAACATACAAGAGAGCCGTCACAAAGGCGGTTAATAACTGGAGAACACCTAGGGTCCAATGCTCTCACCTTTTCCAGTCTCATACGCGAGTAGCTTTTACGTTGCTGCTTTTTTTCTCTGCATCGTCTTAGGCCTATATACCCAATTATGAAATCAGAACTACAATTTCCTTCATGCAAAGAAAAAACTGGGCCCGGGAAACCTGAAAGTTCTGTTTTGGAAAGTCATGCACCATTACACACACAGCATTCTATCGGAGGTAAATACAGATTCACACCATGGCCAAGACATGATCCAGCCACCCCCACACAAGCTTCTCTCTGCAGGTTGCATCTTTCACATTTCAGTCCTCTGTGAAAAAAGAGAACGGGAAGAAAATCCCTGCATTCCATTAAGAACGTTATTAATGCTATTTAAAAAATAGAGATCTGTTATATCAAATCTTCATTCACTCAGTAAAATACCTCGTGCCATGCAAATATGTTTATTTACATTAATTAAGAGTTTCTCAGGATATGCAGGTCACACACAAAGATCTTTAAAACAACCGAAATATTCCAGAGAGCTCTAAGATCAGGACTGGAACATTCAGCTTGCAAGTTACATCAGGCATTGCTATGAAGAATGCATATTAATACTGCCACTAATACGCAAGACTGAGACAACAAGTTGAATGAAAAAAAAAAAAAGCACAAGTGCACTAACATTCATGAAAGAGTGAATATGGCCAAGTGGATGGGGAAGCTGAGGCTAGCAGACTGGTGCGAGGTCATTTGCACTGCGACTGCCAGAAAATTCCAACAATGCACTCAAAAACAACTTCTGTCACATAAATGTGCTCTCACAAAGCACCCTTGTCCTCAAATATACGGATTGTCCCTTCAGAAATGAGGTATTGATCAAACGCCGGCAAACTGGACTGGAAAATGCAACATTTGTCTACATTAATTTTGGTGGAGGGAGATGCCTCAAGAACCATTATCTGGAGGATCGGCTCTTTACCTCGTGGCCTACTGGCTAACAAAAATATTGTAACCTGGCTCCCTTCTTAAACAGTTGAAATTCCTACAACAGTAACACAAAAGGATGATAGAGGGACTGTTGAAACCTTTCACTCTCTCCCAGTCACAGATCTGGGCTTAATTCACCATACTTTTGCTCATCATGCCACCCCAGTTTGGAACCAGCCATATGCAAATCAGTCTTGACCCTGTTCCTCCCTGGACTGGAAACAAACATCCTGGGACAGGTTTCAGGGTATCACCCCTCATCGGCCAGGCTAGCTTGAATCCAATGGCACAGTGAGCAAGGGACAACCATCTTTACTCGCTTTCTACATAAAGGCAGCAGTAACGTATACTACTGCATGACCACCAGCAAATTCACACTAACATCATATTGGAATAGGCACTAAACATTCTCTGTAGTATGGGGTCCATTAAAACTGCAAAAGAAGGACGTGAGATCAATGCCAAGTCAGGTATAGTCAGAGGGTTCAATGATCAGCATCAGTACAGTAATGAAGTAGGGGTAGATTGCAGGTTACAAGAGCCCCCCCACAAAACCCATTTACAGATGGGGAAAAAACAAATCCACTTAACACCACACTAATTAACTGAGGTCAGGGATTGCCCTGAGGACTCCCCACTTCAGACTATGACAAATAAGGTTTGCACCAGAGTGCAATAAGACCAAGTAATCGCCAACAGTGTGCTACATAAAAACACAACATAGCAGCAACTGCAAAGACACCTTGATTGAGGGTCCCATGCTCTATTGGCAAAAAGTATTTGGACAGTTTCATGTAGTATTTACAAGCAGAGCATGAAAACTATTAGGAGATGCACGTTCAAGATTAATTATCACCTCAATACCATCTGTACAATGGCTGAGTTTGTGAAGCAGAGCCTTAATTTTGGAAACATCTGCTAAATAGGGGCCACACTTTTGAATACCGCAGCTCTTCCTCACAAAGCTGCATCTAAACAATGATCTTCCAGGCCATCTAGTAGGTCAAACATGAGCGTAATGTAACAAAATGGTAATGGTTTAAGATAGGCAGGCTAATTTCAATGGAGTCCCTGCCAACACTGCATGTGTATTGCAAGCTCAAACTATGTGTAGCTGCAGAGTTCATGCGTGAGGTCCATGCTTAGGTAATGTCTATCAACGAACCTGAGGAACTCTACCCTCTGATGAACTCCAGCTTCTTAACGCCAAAAAACAACCATTTCCACCATCTGTGTATTAGAGTTTCATTTTGATGTTTGCATAGTTACATTTTTCAGCACAATAGGTGTGGAAAGAACTTGATTTTTCTTGAGTAGCCCAGGTGTGCCTCACAAGAAGGTCCACGGCAAAGTAATGTAGCAACATGTGCCTCCCTCTGAAGAGCCTTCCAGTGGAAGCATCTTGAGCATCTTGAGGTTGAAATTCGAACGAAACACGGCAAAACAAGTTGCGCCTTCACATCTTTACTATGTTTATTTTATTTAAGAAGCACACATAGTGCCCAGAAATGACAGGTTCACACTTAAGGATTCAAACAAGAATAATGAACCCGGTTTTTTTACCATTATTTTTAAAGAGAGAAATAAAGGATGGATTAGAGATGCAGTATCCGAACTGGTTAGAGCATCCTAAAGACTCACTCTATTTATATCGCCAAAGGAAGTTAATAAATCCATATATGAACTATAATGTCTCTTGGTCCCTTCAAAATGCAGAGGGGCTTTTGCTCAGTTGCTTTAACTAATACTCAATGAGGGTCGTTCAAACTGGGGCCTCATCTATCCTACTAAATAACTCAAGTAAAAATTGCATCAAAATGGTGTCAGACATATCTTGTTGTTGATCTCCCTTATCAGTCAACAAAGGCCCAGTGCCATATGACAAGAGCGCCCTTAGGTGCAACAAGAGTGCTGCCCATATTTGCACACAGAACACTTTTGTTTTACAGAAAGGGCTGTAGGCACTTGCACATCCCATTCTGAAATACTGATCATGCTCGTGCACACTGTGCACCTAGGCACTCTCAATGGGGTGCTGCCTTATTTGCATGGGTGTGCGTGGTTCCATGAGCGTTCACCTTTGCCCCTGCCTTAGCAGTGATGCCGGCACAGGGACATCCAACCCCTCAGGAGGTGCACTGACCATGTGCCATGTAGTAAGTCTTTTAGGAATGAGCTCAGGTTCTTAGGACCGACCTCTAAAATACAAGCAAATGTGTTCACAAGTCACCTGTGTGTGGGTGGGGGGTGTTTCTGCACACTATGCAAACACTACTGAACTAGTGACCGAAGTGTCATACGGGTCAGCGGCTTGAAGCTGCAGCTCCTGCATGTTACTGCAGTACTGCACCTTAGCTGGATGCAGCACATTTTCTTCATAATCGGGTTCACTGTCCCAGTATCAGGCGAACACGCTGTAGGGACACAAACGGGGCAGATCAGTGCACCCAAGGCAAAATACGGCTGCTGGTAATCCTTTCTCTTAATGACGTTCAGAATTTGCTCCACATTCTTAATTACATTTCCATTCTTCAATTTCACAATAACTTTCAAACAAGGTTTCATTTTGTTGATTAGCTACATCAAGTAACATTGGCCAAAAAATAGCCTATTGTCCCTATACCTTCTCTATCAGCAAGATACATTTTCCTTTTTCTTGAAAATCGTAGACACATCAAGTTGGTAAGTATTTCTGCTTTCAATTTGTATATTTTTCCAGGACTATGTAGCACACACTTTTTACCAGGTGTAATTAATTAATCATCCTGATCAACACACCTCTGGCCAGAACAGATTATGGCTTTTGAACCTCTGGATATTTAGAGTGGACTCATTTGAAGTAGTAGCAAAGAAGAACCAATGGGATCCCACAACTAAAGTGCTGATTCTGGGCCAAGATAGTCTGCTGACCCATACTTTCAGGCCAAGCCTGATAGGTATGGCTTTCTCTTAATGAACAGCAGCATTTGCTTCGATGTGTGGTTGTTTCTGGTTGAACAGGTGAGTGAGGTTTGTGGTATAGTCATGCTTTTACCAAATGAAATTGCTGAAAAAGATACTTCCCTCCAGTCTGCATCATTTGAGGTGGAAGTCATAAGCCCAGAATTGACTAAACCGTTATGTTCATCATCTTGACTATGTGTTTCCTTTAGTAATTTCACAAACAGCTTTTAGCTCAATGTGTCCTTTGGGAATTTGGGCTAGGTCTGTATTTGGGCCAGATTACGTTAGTATGCTCCCTCAGGGTTGATCATGCCCCCTCACCTTCAGGCCTATAACCTGTTCTACATTTTAAGCATCTGGCAATTCAATAATCTTATACCCAGACGACGCATCTCCACTGCACTGCTTGTCTATGCATTCTTCAAACAGTCCCTCACTCAGTTTGCACAGTTTTCTGTAAAGCCCTGCACTGCCTTCTCCAGGCCAGAACTGTGCTATCTAAATTCCCTAAATATAAAAAAAACATGCTTTCAATGGCGAAACATATTTCACTGGTTCTGACATGAAATGCATTCATGTAACGGCCTTTAAATCTAAAAGTAAATGCTGGAGAGCACATATCCACATGACCTGGCTGTGAACACTTTTCTAAGGCAAGAGTCTCTAGTGCCTTTAAAAAATGTCTTCGTAGCACCTGAATGTTCAGTCTTAACCTGTATATTAATGTGCCATTATTAGAAGCATTTTTCCTAATTACCCTAACAAAGCTCAGTTTATTTTAAGTTTCCACATCAAATTAACATTCTGTCTAAAGTTGCAACTCACTATGAAGAGTTTGTACAAACTCGAGGCTTGTGCGTTTACAGCCACAGACGTCAGATCATCCATTGCTGTCTGACGCACGGTGCGCAAAGGTAGAGTGTATCAAAGGTGCTAAGTACTTGTCTTTATTAGATCACAACCTACTAGACAGCACAGCTGTCTGATTTGCAAAAGGCATCTTGGGGACTTTCAGAAAGTTGACCTAGGAATACATTCCACTCGATTACCATTGGCTTTGTCCATTTGATCCATTTGATCGCTTTATTTGATTTAGGCTCTCCATGTTCAGTTTGTCCAACCCGTTGCCTAAAGTGTGTTTTCTGTATTCTTCCATGAACTCGTTTCTGTTAACAGGCCTTTAAATCTTGTTATCTCGCCACATTTGCTTTGCATTAAAAGACTGAGGTCAAATGTCAGGCACCGTCTTCCAAGGGCACTTGGTTAATTTTCCTTCCCAGACTTCAAAGTGAGAGGATTTATGTGACAATCTTGCTGGATACTGGGGGTAGGAAGGAGTCTCTTTTTCTAGCGCACAACATTTAAATGAACTGTGTAAGTATTTCAGAATATATCAGAATTATGAATGCACAAGTGAAGCATGTTTTTTGTCACTTCTGAAGTGTTTGGAAACAAATACATTAATATGACCAAAACTAATCACTAAGCTAGGTGGTGCAATTGCCACACATTTTCGTCTGTGCACTGTATAGTTTTATTAGTAAAGCTGAATGCCTGTGCAACTGAAAAGAAAATGTTACCTACCCAGTAAGCATCTGTTTGTGGCATGCAGTGCTGTAGATTCACATGCTCTGCATGCTCATGCCATCTAGTGTTGGATTTGGAGTGCTGCAAGCTGTTATTCTTCGAAGAAGCATTTTGAGAGCCACAGGATCGAGTGACTCCTCTTTCTCAGTGATACTGCGCATGGGCTTTGACTCCTTTATTACTGTATTTGCCCGCAGGCGGGTGAGAAAAAGAGTGTAGAGGAGGTACAGAGAACAAGATGTCCATGCAAATGTAACTACATATGTACAACTATATACAAGTATAAAGTAACTGAAATGGCCACAGTTGCCCGGGGAGGAGAAAGGGTGCATGTGAATATACCGCACTACAAACAGATGCTTACTGGGTAAGTAACATTTCCCGTTCAATGGCATGTGTGGCTGTAGATACACACACTCTGCATAGACTGTAAAGAAGCCCCTTCATGAAAGCGGTGGCTAGCCTGTGGGAGTTGCAGCTGTCTGGAAAAGTGTTCTTAGTACTGCTTGGCCTACACTAGCTAACAAGTACATGTACACAATAGTGTTTTGTAAATGTATGTAGTGTAGACCATGTAGCTGCCTTGTAAATGTCAGTTATGGGTATATTTCCAAGCCATAGTGGCCCCCTTCTTCCTGGTAGAGTGTGCTCTGGGAGTAAGAGGAAGTTGCCTTTTTGCTTTAGCATAACAAGTTTGAATACATTTTACTAACCAGCAAGCCATGCTATTCCTTGATATTGGATTGCCTTTATGAGGAAGTGAGAAATCAACAAAGAGCTGTTTAGTCTTTCTAAACTTTTTTGTTCTGTCAATGTAGAACATTAATGCATGTTTAACGTCTAGAGATTAAAGGTCTATTTCAGCAACTGAGACAGGTTGCGGGAAGAAGACAGGCAACTCCGTGGATTGATTATTATGAATTTGAGGGACCACTTTAGGAAGGCACCTTGGGATTGGTGCGTAGAACCACCTTGTCCCAACGTATTTGGAAGAATGGTTCTTCAGGGTTAGGGCCTGGAGTTCACTAACCCGTCCGAGATGTGATAGTGACTAAAAAAGCTCCATTCCATGAGAGGTACTGAAAAGGACATGATTCAAAAGGAGGACCCATCAGTCTGATAAGGACAATGTTTAGGTTCCAAGATGGTGCAGGGGCAGTCTTGGTGGAATGACCCATATAAGACCTTCCATGAAAGCTTTAATTTATTGTCTGCTCTGTAAGTATGCAGTTATAGCTGTGAGATGTAGGCGAATGGTGGTATATGCTAAATTAGCTTCCTGTAGATGAAGCAAGTAGCAGACAATGTCTTGGACAGTAGCTTTAATGGGATTAATGTGCTTGGATTGAAAGTAGCAAACAAAGTGTTTCCACTTTGCAGCATAATATGCTTTGGTAGTGGGTTTGTAAGCTTCTTTGAGAATGTCCATGCATTCTACAGGGAGGTCCAGGTAACCAAGCTCTGACCTCGGGAGCCATATTGCAAAGTTGAGTGATTTGGGATCTGGATGCCTGACCTGACCTTGGTTTTGAGTGAAAAGGTCTAGCCTGTTGGCAAGCCTCTCATGGGGAACTACTGAGAGATCCAATAGTGTGGTGAACCAGGGGTGGCGTGCCCATGTGGGAGCTACAAGGATCATGTTGATACAGTTGCCTGATCCTTCGTACTAGAAATGGAATGAGAGGGAGAGGAGGAAAAGCATAGGCAAATATCCCCGACCAGCTCATCCGTAGAGCGTTGCCCTTGGTTAAAGGGTGTGGATACCTGGAGGCGAAGCTTTGGCATTTTGTGTTTTCGGCTGTGGCGATAAGAGCTATTTGCCCCACTTACAGAAGTATTGCGGATGGAGTTCCCATTTGAGGTCTGCAAGTCGTTTCCTGTCCATTCCTGGTAGATACTCTGCCGCTAGGTGTATGTGATGGTGAAAAGCCCATTTCCTTATTGATTGAGAAAGTTGTGATAACTGGAGTGACTGTGTCCCCCTGTTTCTGAAAGTAGTACACTGCTGTCATGTTGTCTTTGTGGACTAGGACAACTTTGTGAGAGAGGTGATGAAGGAATGCTTTCAGGACTAGAAATACTGCCTGAAGCTCTAGGAAGCTGATGTGCAGAGATTGATGAGGATCACAATGCCCCGATACTTGGAGCTCTTGAAGGTGAGCACCCCAGCCTGTATGTGAGACATCTGCCGTCAGTATAATCTTGGGCACACGGTCCAGAAAAGGTAGCCCTTTTCCACCAGTGCAGACAGCGGTGAATATGGCAGTCTAACAACATTACATCTTCCCAGTGACCCTGTGATTGAGCCCACTGGCGAGACAGACAGTGCTGTAGGGAACGCATGTGAAGTCTGGTGGGGGGGAACAATGGCAATACAGGAGGCCATCATCTCTAACATGTGCATCATAGACCCGACGGTGTATGAAGAGTTCTCTCAAAACTGAGGGAGGAGAGACTGAAGTTGTGAGCACGAGCTGGATTGGGGTATGCTACCCCCAACTGTGCACTGAGTATGGCTCCTAGATATGGCTGTATATGGAGAGGTTGAAGGTGGGACATGAGAAAGCGGAGTGTGAAACTTAACTTGTGTAGAAGGTCCACTGACATCTGAGTGTGACCTTGACATTGTGTCAATGTGCTGCCTTTGATGAACCAGTCATCTAGGTAAGGGAATGCCTGTATGTTGCGTCTCATGTGATGTACTGCAACTACTGCTAAGCATGTTGTGAAAACCATGGAGCCGTGGTAACCCGGAAGGGAAGAACTTTGAATTAGTGTTGATTTGCAGCAACCACGAATCTGAAAATATTTGCGATGTGGATGGGAATATGGAAGTAAGCGTCTCTGAGATCGACGGCGGTCATGAAGTCGCCCTGTTGAACGAGGGGAATCACGTCTTGAAGAGTGACCAAAGTGTTCGGAAAGAATGTATTGGTTTAAGGCCCATAGGTCCAGAATGTGCCTGAGAGAGATGTCTTTTTGGGAATGAGGAAGTATAGAGAGTACACTGTTCCTTGGTGATGTAGCAGAACTGGCTCGATGGCCCCTTTGAGAAGCAGGGATCATACTTTTTGTTTGAGAAGAGGAAGGTATTCTTGAGAGAGCCTGTGAGAGCAGGGAGGAATGTTTGGAGCCGGGGTAATGAGCTCCAGACGTAACCATGTTGGATAATGTAGAGGACCCACTGGTCCGAAGTGATGTTGATCCTTTGCGTATGCAAATCTTGAAGTTGTCCCCCGACAGGTAAGACGTAAGTAGTCATTGTTTAGAGGTTGATGTAGATGCGCAGGTGGTGGCGCTCTTACCTCTACCTTGTGTGTTGTTACCTCTATCGGTGCCTCTACAGAAGCCAAGTGAGTAGAAGCTTGAAAGCTGCCTAGACTGAAAGGTGGAGGCCGCCGACGATGTTGGTTGTAACCACTTGCTGACTGTGGGGTGACGGAAAGTACCACTTTGGGAGGGGGAAATGTAAAGCACCCATGGCCTTGGCGGTATCACTGTCTTTTTCAGTTTCTCAAGGGTGGAGCCACTTGAGGGTCGAAAAGTGCTCCTTATCGAAGGGCATGTTTAGCACTGCTTGTTGCACCTCAGGTTTAAAACCTGAGCATCTAAGCCAGGCATGTTTCCTTACAATGACGCTAGTGTTGATGCCACTTGCAGCGGTGTCTGCAACATGGAGGGCACGTCTAACAAAGTTTTTAATGATGGTCTGTCCTGCTGTGGCAATCTCTTGTCCCCTTTAGCAGTGCTCATCTGGGAGATATTGGAGGAGCTTCTCCATCTCAACCCAGTGAGCCTGATTATATCTTGCAACTAGAACTTGTGAGTTGGCGATGTGCCAGCGGTTAGCAGCCTGTGCAGCCGTCCTCTAACTTGCAGCGTCTATCTTTTTACTCTTCTTGTGTGGGAGAGGAGAGTGTCCTGTGACCTGACTTTTGGCTTGCTTGCATCTGATAGTAGCCACAATGGAATCTGGCGGGACCAGGGACTTTATGTAGGGTGGATCAGAAGGAGCGGGTTTGCATTTTTTGTCAACTCTAGAGGTGATAACCCTAGAGCAAATTGGTTCCTTAAAGATTTTATCGGCATGACGAAGCAGGCCAGGGAGAAAATGAATATGAGTGGGGGCTGCTCGAGCTATCACCTGCTGGTAGGATATAGCATCCTCTGGCGGTGAGGGTAGTGTGGGGTATAGATCTTGGTCTGTGGATAACATGGGACCAGGGTCATAAGTATCTCAAGGATCTGGGTCCTTCTGCCTCCCACCTAAGTCACGCCCCGTAAACAGCGGGGAAACCTGTGGTGTGGAAGCGCCTACAACAGCAGAGGCAGGTGAATAAGAGGGGATGCTGGTGGAGGAGAAGCAGGTGGTGGAAAAGATGAAGGGGGGAAGAGGAGGAATAGGCTTGTGTATACGAGTAACCTTGCCCTTGGCCCGCTTTGGTGGAGGAGGGTATATGTCCAGGGCCTCCTGAAAAGTGAGTTTCCATTTAAAAGTAACAGAGGAGAAGCAATGATGTGTCCTGTCCCCTCATGGATGTGGAGTCGGTGCTGACGAGCATCCATGGTCTCCAAAATCGGTTCCACAAGGGAAGTTGAGGCAGAGTATTAGCCATAATCTTTCGGCTCTGAAGCGGTGGATCCCCTGGATTTCGAGATGCTTTCTGTCAGTGCCCTTTTGTAGGTGCCGAGGCAAGGGTGGAAGCTGACCTCCGAGCTGAAGCGGTCGGTGCTGAGGTTTGGATCAAAATGGCCACAACGTTTCAGACCGAAGAAGAGGAGGTGGTCAATGGTGAAGCCAGTGCCTTGACAGGTTTCAGGGATGAGCCAGAGGGCGGGGTGTCCGAGCCTGGTTTTCGGAGCCAGATATGGCCTGGTGGCAGTGGTGGTCCGGGGACCGCGGTAACAGGCTTTTGGAAGTCTTGACGGGGGCAGGAGGGACCACTGTAGTCACAGGTTGTGCTGATGTCACCTCATGCCTTTCAATATCCAACTGAAGTCCTGGATGGAAAAAGCCTCGGCCTGGGCCTGCTCCTCCCCAAAAATGTCCAGAGTCTTATGTGCCATCTCTAGTCGACGAGCTCTCCGATCCCAAAGTGTCTTTTTTGATCGGAGGATCTGCAAGCATCGCAGGTGGCTTCATGATGGTCGGGGGAGGGGCACAGGTTACACACAAGATGTTGGGCTGTGTAAGGGAACTTGAGGTAGGCCTGAATGGGCCAGGACGCCCGAAGGGCGTTCAGTCGGTCCCGGATCGATGGAGTGAGATGGGCGCAATAGTAGAAAAGTGCAATCAAAAACAATACCTTTGAGTTTAGTAAAGCCAGAAAAAAGGTTGCGAAACCAGAGCGAAAATAGAATGGAGTGAAGAGACACATGCCCAAACCAGACGGCGGAGAGAAAACAATCTAACAAAGGAGTCGATGCCCATGCGCAGTATCACATTGAAGGGGAAGTCACTCAGTCCAGTGACTCAAAAAAATGCTTCTTCAAAGAAAAACAACTTGCAACACTCCGATCCCAACACTAGATGGCAGGACCATGCACAGCATGTAAATTTACAGCCACGTTATCAAACTGGTCCTTTCAATTGAAAATGTCTTGTCTATAATGGCATTGTGCAACAACACAATGAATACTACACTCTACACCACTCCACTGTACACCACTCCACACTATGCTTCTCTACTCTACCTTCTACCACTCTACTCTATGCCAATGCACTTTTCACCACACTACTCCTACGCCACTGCTCTGTTTGCCACTGCACTTTACACCACTCCTGTCTAGGACACACCAATCCACTCTATGCCACTCTGCACCACTGAACTCTACACCACTTGACTCTATGCCATTACACACTACGCAACTGCACTCTACCCTGCACCATCCCACTCTACACCACTTCTCTACAGTGCAACAATCTACTTTAAGCCACTGCTCTCTATGCCACTCTACTCCACTCTGTCACTACACTCAACCACTACATTTTACACAAATGCAATGAACATAACTGCACCTTGTCACTGCACTCTAGACCACTGCACTGACATTCTACTCTGCAACACTGCACTCTACTACACTACAACACTGTACTCTGCAACACTGCACTCTACTCAACTGCATTCCGGCATTCTACTCTGCAACACTGCACTCTACTCCACTGTACTCTATTCCACTGATCTGCAATACTCCACTATGCTAATCAACTCTACACTCTGTCACTCAATTCTGCTCTCTATGCCACTGGACTCTAATCCGCGCCACTGCAGTCTACTATGTACCACTCTACTTTATGCCACTGCATTCTATGACGCTGCATTGTACACGGCTGAAATCAAAGTCACTGCACTCTACACCACTATACTCTGCAACACTAAGCCACTGCACCCTACACCAGTCTAATCTACTCTACGCAACTCTACACTATGCCACTTCAATACACCACACTCTCTGCCACTTCACTCAAGAACATTACTCCACTCTTCGTCATTGCACTCTACGACACTCCACGCCACACTCCTCTATGCCACTAACTTTTAGACATGCTAAACAACATGGCTAAAACGCATTGGCAAAGCCAATGGCTCTTGCATAGCTGAGATAATTGGCTTTGGCAATGTTTATTACTACAGCGACTCATGCAGCCCTGGGCAGCTTCAAAGTCTGTGGTTGTGAAACATCTAATGAGCTTTGTTGGGTGATCTGCTACATAGTCTTCAGAGCATTCCTGAATTCGAGACTGCCCTAACATGTGCGGAAGGGCATCACATGAATGGGGCCTATTTAGCAAAGCAATGGCCTCTACCTAAATATGTATGTAAAGCAAAAGTCAGCTGTTGATATTGTAGCTTTTCGTGTGAGATTTTCCGGTGCTAAAAAGTCAACAAAAAATACCAAGTGCTTGCAACCTAGAGCTTTACCATCTGTCCCAATAAACCACTGGGTGGACTTTTTTTTTTTTTTTAGATTTTAAACTCAGTCCGTTGTTACATAGAGAGAGATGATGCTGTGCTACGCTGGAGCAATCCTTACAAAGAACAAAAAAATCTCTAGAGTGACGCTTAGAAATCGAAATTGTAAACTTTGTCTAAAACCAAAAAGGCCTCATCACTATATAAAACGAAGTTTAAGAATGATGATGAAAATTTTCAAAGTAGAGAACATTGTTCATTTGTGAAAGAAAACGGAGAATGAACGTATTGCTAATGTGTAACGACTCCTAAAAGTTTAGTGTCATCCCTTTATCAAATGAAGCCCTATTCTTCAACAGTGACATTATGATTTAGGATTTATACCTTCAAGCAAACCAATGTTAAGTAGCAAGAAGGAAGACCGTCAGTATAACAGCACAAAGGTAGAAATAAGTTTATAGAAAATTATCATCCATCCTCACAACAGAAAAGGAGGAAGGGTGATGAGGAAACTGCATGAAAGCAGAGTAGATAAAAAATACCTGAATGTAAATAACTCATTTTTCTATTTTTTCTGTTTGATTCCTGATTTTTTGTGGAAGCATAAGTGGAACATCAACATCTAAGAGAGGGACTAACAATAACTGCAGAAGCAGAGTAAAACCAACAGACACATTACAGACAGAATTGTTTTTGATACCAAAGCAGTAGCTTGGGAAATGTCAAGCACTGGTACTTGATGCAAGAATGCAGTGCTGTCGCTCTGGTTTCACCTGACTTCTCCCTAATGCCTCCAGGGGATTATGTGCATAAACATATCATAAACTGGCAAATGATATAATACGCATAACTTTAATACAAGTTCTGTTCATTTTTAAAATACTATCTCAGGAATTACTGATGCACTTGAGCTAGGATGCCTCCATGTTTCGAGGGTATCGAAGAGTAAAACATTTCTACAGCCAGTCACCTCCCAGGGAGGTTTATAGTGTGTCTATGCTCTTGCGATAATCAGTTTAGCCACTGTAAGCTCATACAAAAAAATATAAATGTTGGAATCTAAATATATCTTTTCTATGTCAAAAGGATTCTTTGTGCAGATTGAGTTCCACCAAAAAGAAGCATCATGGAGCCATGATTTTGCAAAAAGATAAAAGGCATTGTCGTGCAGAGCAAGAACTCTTCCTTAAGCTTTGAAAGCTCTGAAAAATATTTCGCGTTTATGACAGACTGGCATAAAGCCATTTAATGAAGAAATGCTGCATTCCTTACTGAAATCATGCCAGATTCTTGCATGGAAATGGAGGTCCTTTGACTATTTTTAAAAGTCACTGCTGATTTTCCTGATTAGAAAAATCCATAGGCTTTCAGCCCTTGTAAAAATCATTTTAACTAATATCTGGCAGGCATTTTGCTGCATCTCTAAATTCGTATTCCAAGTAGATCCTTGACCAAGTGAAATCCACTGTAGACTGAAACTACCCTGTCAGGACTTAAGCCTTAACCATTTCTACGATCTTTGTGGGTTTTACCCCTAGATAAATCTTGTGATAGTATACGTGGTTCCCTTACATATATAAAAAAAAAAAGGACATAAAGGGGAATGCCTTTCATAAAAGATTAGGGAAGGTGTGAGAATCCTCATTTTAACAAAAAGTGCGCTCCTCTAATTTTGAAAAACTAATGATGTCTAGTTGTCTGTTCAAATCTTTAAATTTCGTAGGTGCAAAGTACTGGCTGAAGGTAGTGAATGTTGTATGAATGGTTTCAGTATCAGGACAGTGGTAGGATTCCAAGACGTTGTCCGTCTCAGAAGCACACACTTAAGATAAGCTCCCTGGCCTAGGAACAGATGTCCACTGCTGTCAGCTGACATGAGTTCCAACCATAATAGTTATCTTTGGGACAGATTCCACGGATTACAACAAGATTGTCTTCAAAGCATGTGGAACCAATAAAATAATAATCACCAATAGGCCCAGAAATTGCAGAGAGGTCACTGCATAAAGAATTGTCCCAGTGAAAAGATTTTGAGTGCTGAGTATTTGGTCCCTTTTCTGCATACAATGCTACACTACTACTTCTGTGATGGAACCAGCTAATGATTCTTCAAGCACAGCAGCCTTCATTTGACCTTGCTGTCCTCTTTATCTAGACAGTTATGTGAGAGGAAGAGAAAAAGGAAACTGATGGCTTTATCTTCTAAGACAGTGGCTACGTCTACTGGTGATCTCTATAGACACATGCCAGTGATGCGAAGTACTGTTGAGGTTGAGCCAGCCGGCTTGGCAGGGTGAAAAACGGGCTACTTTTACCCAATGAATTTACAGTCCTATTGGTCCCCAGGCAGATGGGGGAAAAGCAAAGTCCAACATACATTCTAGGTCTACTCTACTTAATGTGTATCATTCACTGGTTCACTCTACCACCAATAAACCCATGAATGCTAAACTCAAAGTACTTTAATTAGACTGGAACATCTCGGGAGAAGAATGAACGGGTTACAAAACAAAGCAAAGCAAACCTCAGTGTAAAACCAAGCTAAGCTTTCAGCGAGGTGGGTTAAAATATTTAAGAGGAAATCATGTTCAGTAATCTCACATGTGGAATCTTAGTGACCCTTCTTCAGGGGGCCCTTTAAACTGTGAAAGTGCTGCACTGTACTTCTTGAATATGCCAACATTCAAATCCTCTCTGACAAGAACAGTTGTACAATCCAACACAGAGACTATAACAAGGCAGTTTTAAAAGGCAATATGTAGACGATCCAGTAAACAGTCCAAATGTCGCCATAGAAAAAGAAGCGGGTTACAAGTAAGGGTCTAGTTCTGAGAAGAGAGGACTGGAATGCTACTTCAGGCATTTCCTGATACACAAGAAATGTTGAGATTGTTGTTCAATTTAGAACCTTAAATTGCTAAAAACAAAACCTAAAAAAATGAACAAAAACTTTACACTCACCCTACCTCAGGTCGCTAGAAGTGTTTCTGTGGGAAACTGTATTGTCTCACTAGATCTTCAAGGCATTAATTGCCCTAGTGAATGAAGGAAACTGATGGGTGTAAAGTCTTGGATTTATTGTAATCATGGCAAATGCTCTGGATGCATTTCGTACCACTGTGAATTGCTCCCTGTTGCATTTTTACTATAGGTCATCATCAAAACTAAGCTGACAAAAACAACGCTAACACCCGCGATTATCACTACAGTCAAGCATATGTATTTCAAAGAAGGAATGTAGTGCAATGTCCGAACCAAGGGTGGTGCCTTTAAATCATGTTGGTGTCACTTCCACTGATGATACCCACACAGCTCGTTGGACCAAAGTGGCCGTCGCACCACCTAGCACCCACTCTGCAAGTTAAGCTAATTAAGACCCATTCTTTGACTGGGGATCCCTTCAAGGTAATTATTCGTGGTATGAAGAGACAAATACAAAAATATTTTTAAAGATTTGAAATAAAATACTGGTTATTTGGAATCTTTTAAAATGTCTATAAATAATACACATTTTACTTTCATAAACATTGTGCAACTATAAGGAAGGCCAATTAATCCATACGGATCTCAGTTTTCTAAATTTGTTTCCAAATTCTGTGAATAATGTAAAGAATCAACACTAGAAAGTGATTTTAAATTTCCTGTGAAGGAGATAGTCAAAGTTTTTCCTGATAAGCAAGTCTATCCAGATGGTAGCGAACCCTAATGCATGTCTTTCACATTAATGCCATAACGAAAAACAATCAGTAATTTATTTCACAAATTACCTTTCATCCTTTAACCACATCTCATCCATCTTTTCCTGCCATCGTTCTGGTGGAGCTTCCAACCAGGCATTAAAATAGCGTACAATGCCCGGGTGCTCAAGCTTAGCTAATGCTTTAACTTCACGCATTACTTTTTCACGAGCCAATTCCCTGTGATAAAGAGAAAGATATCAAAATTAAACATTCCTCAAACATACCTCAAGCAACAAAATCACACGATTTCATGGCAGCTACCTTTTTTTTTTGCAAAATTATGGGGTTGTCACACGTCATATAATTTAAAATCTGATGCATAATTTGCTGTTTTAAGGCAAACATGACTCCAAGCTCAAATAGTTCACAAAAGTACTAACCCTGCTGCAAATGAAACACAACGACGTTCCCAAAACTCAGCAAAGTTAACCTGCAACCCTCCATAGGGAGGTTTAAAAAAAGAAATCACTCTTGATGAGACATCCTTCTAGCCTCTTCTAACTTGGAGACTCTTTAATGGAAAGTTGTTTTAGTAGTAGCCATTACAACAGCAAGAGGAAGCAAGATACCAGGTCTGTGCTTTCATGACAATAGTTCATCTGGAAAATGAGTCTGAGAAGGCTTCCTTTGCTTGCCTGACCTATTCTTTTCTGATGAAAGATTATTTTACATCACTGATGCCTGCCTAAAGAGCATGCTGATGTAATTGTGACATGATAAAAACCAATAGCATATTCAGACAACATATTGCTGATTGTGTTGGCATATGTATAAATCAAGGGCAGTTACTCAAGTAGGACACAGCTCCGTTAACATGTGTTCTTTTTTGCTTTCCTCATGTTTTTTCCCTGATTGGTTCAATCTTCTGTATATCTGAGCCAATACAATAATCTCTTCTACTACTGATGAATAATAAAAGTGCTAGAAAAGTTACTTATTTTTAAACCCGATGTTCTGTCTGGGGTACTCCATAAAAGTCATAGCAGACATAATGTAGAAGTGAGTTATACCCTCACTGCTCACATCTGTGACAACGGCAAGCACGAGTCTGAATCATGGCAAAGTCATTTTAATGTTTGATCTTACAGAGGTTTTTGTGAAAATGAACAATGTTAAACCGGGTCATTGCAAAAGTTGAAGTGGGGCTGCTTTGACGTGGGACATAGGACTAAATGACAGTCTTTGAACTTTTGTTGTTCGTTTCTATTTACAACTAGAGTTTAAAAAGAGCGTTTTGTAGCAGAAAAGGTCCATACCGACATGACTAATTAAAAAAATGAAGCCCATCTGGGCATCAATAGTAATTTTGCAATGAGGTTTGACACTATAAAATATCCTGAAATGAGGCATAAAAAATTAGCTACTGTGTATGAATTTTATGTATATTCAAGCATCAGGCAAATGTCATTGATTATACAAAGATCAACAAGCATTGGCTAGGCCACTAGGTCTCATCTTTAGGTGAATGCCAATATATTGGCTTTGCCAATGCTTGCTTGTAAAGAATAGTTCAAAAAAAGTAAATGATAAAATACTCAAAACACTCGAGGAAAAGCAAGCATATTTTAAGGTATCTCAAAACTGTACATCAAATTCAGTAGTTTCTATCTTTATTGTCATAATTACTTTTTTTTATTTTCTGTGCTTTTACAGACAAGCTGGGAAGGGTGGGGAGCAACATAAAAGGTAGAGGAAGGCTTTGAGAGGGGAACAGGCAGTCGAGGGAAAGAGCTACAAAAATATACGCTCTCAGAGTGCTGAAAGGAAAAGTAAAAAAAAAGAAAAAACGTCATTTAATCAAATGGCTGCTAAAGAGACTAGACTGTGCTACGGGGAGGAACAAACACAAACAGAGGCAAGGAAGCCACTGAATACAGTGATGATAAAGCCAAACACTGGGAAGAAATGATTGGGTTGTAAGCCCACTGTATGTTTTTGGTATGGTCCACAACAGGTATTTCCCAACCAGGCAACAATAAGTTGTCTAGTAGGCAGGACGACAAAAACCATTGTCAATAAGCTGCAAGTTACAACCATTCAAGGACATACGCAATGAAGTGATCGGATTTGGGAAGAAGGTCAATATTGTTAAGTTCTGGTTGTGCACTTTTTTAAATTTTTTAATGAAGGGATCCTTTTTCTGACTCATAGTTTTTTGTTACTGCAGTGTTCTCTTTGTTTTTGTGAACTAGGTGCAATTTAACCTTCCCTATGCATTGCTCTTTTGAAAACATCAGAAAGCAGAAACATTGGTTTTGTTTCCAAGTTTGATTGTTTTATATAATACCTGATTGTTTTTCCTCGATTACACAATTCAGAAACAAATAAAAGAACTTTAAACATCTCTACCACACACATGCACATGGCATATACCTCTCTAAAGTTAGCAACACCACTGCAACAGCTCTTAAAAATTAATTAAATTAGTAAGGCATATCAAAAGTAATTGTGGTAGGTGAAGGGTTAAGTGGTTAAAATATTATATTACAAAATATAGAAAATATGCAACGCCAGGGCACAAATCTAAGAATTCATCCAAGTTTTCTCCCAGATCTTATACTCTGCTCCAGGTGCATATACTTTACTATACATCTCTTAAAATCAACAGAAACTGCAAATCAAGCTGTAGCGAAGTTAGAGACATTTAGTTATTTCTGTTTCAAGCACATTACAGAAGACCCATTACATGCAACACTGCAAAGGAAGAAAATATAAAAATGAATTAATTTATAAGAGTACTTCAAATCAGTTCCAGCTCAGGGTGTTAGAAAGAAGACAGCTTTGTGGTGAGAGTTCAAGGACAAATTCCAAATAAATAAAATAAACATCAGTCTTTGGATTACTGAAAGACCACTGAATATTTTCTGTACTTCCATGCAGTTGGACTTACAGAAGAGGTACATGGCCAGACAGTTTTGGTAACCTGAACAAAGAAAATAGTTTTTTAAGGTGATCTAAAATACCTTGCCTCTGCCACCTCAATCGCAATGTATTAAAGACGTGTTGCACACATCACCATCAGCGACTGGTATTCACTACATTACCTGTTGGGAAGGCTGATTCTCTTGATAGCATAGTTACAGTCATCAACTTTATTTCTGGCTTCGAAGACCACACCAAACCCCCCACGACCAAGACACTGAACTGGCTCAAAATCAGTAAGGTATCTGTGAACACAAGTAAATTATTTATTTACTAAATAACATTTATTTTTTTAGTTACGTTAAAGTAGTATTTTTTTTTTTTTTAGGTACTCACAATTATATTCTATAAAAACATGTACAGATGCATGGGTGGCTTTAAGGATGGGTCTAATACAAGAAGTCAAGCCTAAGATGCTTTAAAAAACACACTAGAGTAACTCCACAATAAGAGGATATGGCTTGTGCTTAATACTGCAACAAGAATGGTATTTAAAACAATCAGGACAAAATAAAAATGGCCTTGTTACATTGTATTTTATATATATTTTTATGCCATGAGAATGAAAATAAATGTGGGACATTTACAAGTTTTTAACAACAACTGCACTAATACATTCACACATTTAATACTGGCAAATTAGAGTTCATTACCACAGTTGTAACAAGATTACAAATTAACCTGAGAAAAATACTTTTTTTTACAGCTTCACAGATTGCATGTAAAATTAAGTTATGCAGGGGAACAGGTATCCTGACAGATGCAAAGTCTCAGGGATTTTGCCATACTGCACAAATGTAAGCCCTGGCATTCTTGTTGAATTTTTGATAAAACAAATACATACAGACAAATATCATGGCATGCCACGAATTATATATGCATAAGCGCAGGACCATCATAATGAGGCACTGCTTCTCAAGATTATATATATATATAAATAAAAAAACAGAATATTACCCAAAATTATTACTTGTTTTTGGGGAGGGGGGCGTTGAGGGGTCTCTGAGGGACCCCTCATGGGCAAGAAATTACCCAAAAATGTTTTTGGGGGGTTGGAGGCACGTGAGGATCACCCACGGGGGCTCTGCGCGACCCCAGCGCCACGGATCCAGACCCCATTTAAAGCAAAAAATCATCCACTCAGGATCATCCATGGGGCTCAGCGGGACCCCAGTGCCACAGATCCAGACCCCACTTAAAGCAAATAAATCATCCACTCACACACCCATTCTCACACACACACACACACACACACACACACACACACACACACACACACACACACACACACACACACACACACACACACACACACACACACACACACACACACACACACACACACACACACACACACACACACACACACACACACACACACACACACACACACACACACACACACACACACACACACACACACACACACACACACACACACACACACACACACACACACACACCCACTCACAAAACTACCACACCCACTCACAGAGCCACTCATACACCCACTCACACACCCAGTTAAAAACCCACTCACTCACCCATAAAACCACACACCCACTCACAGACCCACACAGCCACGCACACATGCACTCACACCGATTCATACACTCACACACCCAGTCACACACCCTTAGCCAGTCACAAACCCACAGCGTGGGGTTGGCTGCATGTGGGGGTTTGACCACAGGTCCTGGCTGCAGGCTGGGCCCTAAAGGCCAACTCACCGCTGCACATTGCTAAAGGCCGTGCACAGCATGGAGTTGGCTGCAAGTGGGGGTGTTGGCCATAGGCCAGGCCCTGAGGTCAACCCCCCACTCACGGCAGTGGTTGGATTAACATATGGTAATATGTTAAATAAATATTAAATATTACTTTATGGAGAAAAAAAAAATAGAAATTCACCAAAAACCAAAGGTTACAGGGATGTTATAGTTAGGAAATGGAATTTAAAAAACCTGAGAAATTCACTAAAGAATTATACACGTGCCCTAAGGTAACTATAACTCACGTCCTCGCCATGCCCTGCTAATTACCCCACATATTCCATCAGACATGACATCTTCTATGACATCATTGACAATATCACTGCAACATCTGCAATAAAATGAGAAAATTGTGCAATGTGCGGTTGTGAGTTACAGTTACCTTAGGTCATGGGTTATAGTCTCTTCAAATAAGAGAAACTATAACTGCTGGATTTCTATGTTTTTTCTGTGTAAAATCTGAAACTAACTATAACGTCCCTGTAACATTTGTTCTTTAGTGAAAGTCTAAGGTTTTTTTAATTCTATTTCCTAACAATAACAATCTGTAGCCTTTGTTTTTATATTGAAGAAAAAAAAAAAACAGTGTACATCTGTTCGTGGCATGTTCCGCTGCAGATTCAAATGCTGTGCATTATACTTCTGCCATCTAGTGTTGGGCTCTGAGTGTTACAAGTTGTTCAAGTTGTTTTTCTTCGAAGAAGTGTTTTCGAGTCACAAGATCAAGTGGTGACTCCTCTTCGGTTCCATTGCGCATAGGCATCAACTCCATGTTAGATTGTTTTCCCGCAGAGGGTAAGGTAGGAGTGATAGAGTATATAGGTGAAAAGAAAAGAGATGTCCATGCTAATGCAAATATATATATACACACATATATATACACACATATATATACACACATACATATGTACAAATGTTTTTAACTTAAACGACTACAGGCTCCCGGGGAGGTGGGAGGGTGCATGTGAATCTGCAGCAGAACATGCCATGAACAGATGTACACTAGGTAAGTGACATTTTCCGTTCGGTGGCATGTGTAGCTGCAGATACACATGCTGTGCATAGACTACAAAGCAGTTTGTCCTCCCATAAAAGCGGTGGTCAGCCTGTAGGAGTTGAAGTTGTTTGAAATAATGTTCTGAGTACAGCTTGACCTACTGTGGCTTGTTGTCCAACTAAAACATCTACTCAGTAGTGTTTAGTGAATGTATGAGGTGTTGACCAAGTAGCTGCTTTGCATATTTCAGCCATTGGTACATTTCCTAAAAAAGCCATTGTAGCACATTTTTTCCTTGTAGAATGTGCTTTAGGAGTAACTAAGAGTTGTCTTTTGGCTTTAACGCAGCATGTTTGGATGCATCGTACAATCCATCTTGCCAACCCTTGTTTTGATATGGGGTTACCTGTATGAGGTTTTTGGAAAGCTACAAACAGTTGTTTAGTCTTTCTGAATGGTTTTGTTCTGTCTATATAGTACATTAGTGCTCTTTTAATGTCTAATGTATGTAAAGCTCTTTCTGCCACAGAATCTGGCTGTGGGAAGCAGACTGGTAGTTCCACTGTTTGATTTATATGAAAAGGCGAGATGACCTTTGGTAAACATTTGGGGTGTGTTCGTAGTACAACTTTATGCTTGCGTACCTGTAAGAACGGTTCTTCAGTAGTGATGGCTTGTATTTCGCGTACTCTTCGTAAAGACGTAATTGTGACTAGGAAGGCAACCTTCCATGTTAAGAATTGCATTTGGCATGAGTGCATAGGTTTAAAAGGTGGGCCCATAAGTTGTGTAAGCACTATGTTTAAATTCCAAGAGGGAACTGGTGGAATGATGCGTTTTAAACCTTCCATGAAAGCTTTAATAACAGTAACTCTAAATAAGAAGCTGTGCTGTATATTTTGTAAGTATGCTGAAATTGCAGTAAGATGTATTTTTATGGAAGAGAATGCTAAATGTGATTTTTGTAAATGAAGTAAATAGCATACAATATATTGTATTGATGCTGTAAGAGGGGCAATCTGTTTAGGTTGACAGTAATATACAAATCTTTTCCATTTGTTAGCATAGCACTGTCTAGTAGTGGGTTTTCTTGCTTGCTTAATAACCTCCATACATTCTGAGGGGAGTTGTAAATATCCAAATTCTATGACCTCAGGAGCCAAATCGCTAAATTGAGTGTTTTGGGATTTGGGTGCCTGATTTGTCCTTTGTTTTGTGTCAACAGATCTGGTCGGTCTGGGAGTTTGAAGTGTGGTAGTACTGACAGGTCTAACAATGTTGTGTACCACGGTTAGCGGGCCCACGGTGGTGCTATGAGTATCATATTGAGTGAGTTTTGACGCAACTTGTTGACTAGAAACGGAATGAGTGGGAGAAGGGGAAAAGGGTAAGCAAATGTCCTGACCAATTGGTCCACATAGCATTGCCCTTGGATAGGGGATGTGGGTGTCTGGATGCAAAGTTTTGGCATTTTGCGTTTTCGCTTGTGGCGAACAGATCTATGTTTGGTGTTCCCCCTTATTGGAAAGTATTTTTGAAGTACTGGAGGGTGAATCTCCCATTCGTGTGTTTGTTGGTGATTTCTGCTGAGAACATCTGCCAATTAGTTGTGTATCCCTGGAATGTATTGTGCTAACAGGTGAATTTGGTTGTGGATTGTCCATTTCCAAATGTTTTGGGCTAGAAGGGAGAGTTGGGACAAATGTGTCCCTCCTTGTTTGTTTAGGTAATACATGGTTGTCATGGTGTCTGTTTTGATAAGGACATTCTTCTGTGTGAGAAGAGACTGAAAAGCTGAGTGCTAGGAAGACAGCTAACAACTCTAAGTGATTTATGTGTAGCTGTTTGTGTTTGGCATCCCATTGTCCTTGAATGTTGTGATTGCTGAGGTGAGCTCCCCAAACAATCATTGATGCATCTGTTGTAATTATGGTCTGAGACACAGGGTCTTGAAATGGCCACCCTTTGTTTAGATTTATGGACCTCTACCACTGAAGGGACATGCATGTTTGGCGGTCTATCAACACTAGATCTTGAAGTTGACTGTGTGCCTGTGACCATTGTTGTGCAAGGCACTGTTGTAAGGGCCGCATGTTTAGTCTTGTGTGTGGAACAATTGCAATACATGATGCCATCATCCCTAAAATCTTCATGACAAATCTGACAGTGTACCGTTGATTTGTTTGTGTCTGTGTGATTATATTTTGGAATGCTTGTATTTGTTGCGTATTTGGACATGCTAGCGCCTTTTTAGTATTTAGTATTGCACCCAAATACTGATGTATTTGTGCCAGTTGTAGATGCGACTTTTGGTAATTTATTAAGAACACTAGCGTGTGCAAGGTTTGTATTACGTAATGCGTAGGTTTTGACACTGCGTATGACTGTTTGATTTTATTAGACAATCGTCTAGATATGGAAAGACATGTATATGTTGTCTTCTTAGGTAGGCTGCGATGACTGCTAGGCACTTTGTGAATACCCTTAGAGCTGTTGTTATTCCAAAGGGTAACACTTTGAATTGATAGTGCTTTCCTTGAATGACAAACCTGAGATATTTTCTGTGCGCAGGGTGGATGGATATATGAAAATACGCATCCTTGAGGTTTAACGTTGCCATGAAATCGTGTTTTTGGAGTAGTGGGATAACATCTTGTAGAGTTACCATGTGAAAATGTTCTGTCAGGATGTAAAGATTGAGTGTCCTGAGATCTAATATTGGTCTGAGGGAGCCATCTTTTTTGGGAATGAGGAAATATAGTGAATAAACTCCTGTCCCTATTTGAGCTTGTGGTACGGATTCTATTACTTGTTTGAGTAATAGAGATTGGACTTCTTCCTGTAACAGATTGATGTGTTCTGTAGATAGTTTGTGTGACCTTGGTGGAATGATTGGGGGAGTTTGTAGCAATTCTAGGCAATAGCCATTGCGGATAATTGATAGTACCCAATTGTCTGTGGTAATGTTTTGCCAATTTGCGTGGAACTGTTGTAGTCTTCACCACACAAGAGAGGTGTGGAGTGGAAGGGGAAGTCACTGCTTAGGGTGCTGTGGAGGTTGCTTAGAGGTCTGAAATTTCCCTCTATTTCTGGGATACTGCCCCCTATATGTGCCCCTAAAACCACCTTGTTGGTATTGTGGTTGGTAGGTTGGTTTTGCCGTGCGATGTGGATGCTTCTGTTGTCTGTGGTCTAAATCCACCTTGAAACTGCGTTTTCCGAAAGGATCCCCTGTATGGTGTGGAGTATTGTGAACCTATTGCTTTTGCGGTTTCTGAGTCTTTGCGTAATTTTTCAATGGCTGTGTCAACCTCTGGGTCAAAACGTTGTTTCTTATTGAACGGCATACTTAACACAGCTTGCTGTATTTCGGGTTTAACCACCAAAGACCTGAGCCATGCATGCCTACGTATTGTCACTGCAGTATTGACACTTCTAGCAGCGGTGTCTGCTGCATCTAGGGCAGATCGAATTTGATTATTTGTAATGGCTTGCCCTTCTTGCATCTCATCTCAATGGGCCCTGTCGTATCAAACTAACAATGCTTGTGAGATAGCTATCCTCCACTGATTCCCTGCCTGGGATGCAACTCTCTTCTCTGCTGCATCAAACTTTCTGCTTTGTTTGTCGGGTGGGGGAGCATCTCCTGATGACTGGGAGTTTGCCCTTTTCCTAGCAGCGCTGACCACTACCAAATCTGGAGGTACTTGGTGTGTTATGTAATCAGGATCAGAGGGAGGAGGTTTGTACTTCTTCTCTATCCTGGCCGTTCTTATACGTGCCTTAACCGGCTCACTGAATATTTGATCGGGGTGTTTTAACATGCCTGGGAGCATGGGGCGGCACAGGTATTTTGAATGCGTTGAGGATAGGGTATTAAACAAAAAATCCTCTTCCAGTGGTTCAGTACACATGGTGACCCCATGGTATGCTGCAGCCCTAGCTATAACCTGATTGTACATAGTGCTATCCTCAGGTGGTGAAGGCTTAGAGGGATAGCTGTCTGGGTCATTGCTAGGAATGGCATCTGGATCATAAAGATCCCATGGATCTACATTGTCCTGTTGTGAGTCAAAAGTGTGTGTGGGTGACTGCACTGGTGTAGGACTAGTAGGAGGAAAGGTAGGCAGGTGTGGAGTGTGAGGAGGAGAATGAGGAGGAGAAAATGGAGGAGGTGGCGGTTTCTCCTTCGACTTTGGCACTTTAGCTGGAGGCTGCATAGTGTCCAATTCCTCCTGAAAGGCTAACTTTCTCTTTGGTTTTAGAGGAGGTGCTGTTAGGATCCAGCCTCTTTATGGATATGAATCCTGGCTTGCCTTTCGTCCATAACTTCAAGTATTGGCTGTACTTGATACTCCTCTTCAGAGGTTTTGTGGCTTTCTTTTAGTCTCTTTGAAAGTCCATGCTCCTCTGTATATGCTGGCCTTTTCGGTATCGAAAAAGATGATGCAGTGGATGATCTCAGCTCCGAAAGGGATTTCCGAATTTTCGACTCTTGAGTCAGACACTGAGCCTTTTATTGCCTCCGATGTTTTGGGAAGTGTGGCCTTTTTCGATGCCGAACTGGTAGTCTGGTCACCGGTAGTCTTTTTCCGGGCCGAGCAATGGCCTTCCGGCAGTGGCGTACCCAAGGCCTTATATTTTCGTTTTTGTGAGGGTACAGAGGCAGGCGTACTCACATGTTGTCCCGTGGTGACTGGTCTGTCCCCCTCGGATTCCTGTTCGGAGTTGGAACCTCGAACGGAAACTGCTGCCTGCATGATTTCTTCCTCCTCCACGTCGAGATGTTCGGTGCTTCTGGATGCCATCTCGAGTCTTCATGCCCTCCTGTCTCGAAGAGTCTTTTTGGAACGGAAAGATCGACGGGCCTGATGTTCCTGATGTTCTGGGGAAAGGCAAAGATTACAGACGAGATGTTGGTCTGTATAAGGATATTTCGTATGGCACTGAGGACAGAACCGGAATGGAGTCCGATCCATGAGGCTTCCACGCGGTCGGCCTCACTAGGCCCAAGTTGGGCGCGCGCGCCTCGAAGAGCAAGTAGATGTGTCTTCTCCGACAGTATTGATGTGTCGATGGAAGATGTAACCCGATTGATACAATACCAACGAAAAGAAAGTGTTTTCAAAGTTTTCCAAATCTAGATCTCGGAGCAAGAGGAAACACGTCCGAACCCGACGGCGGAAAGAAAGCAATCTAAGATGGAGTCGATGCCCATGCGCAATGGAACCGAACAGGAGGAATCACTCGATCGCGTGACTCGAAAACACTTCTTAGAAGAAAAACAACTTGTAACACTCCGAGCCCAACACTAGATGGCAGAAGTATAATGCACAGCATGTGTATCTGCAGCTACACATGCCACTGAACATATAGTATATATACAGATTAATCTATAGCTATATAGATAGATCTGGAGATATAGGGATAAGTAGAGAGATAGAGAGAGAGGTAGACAGACAGAATCAGGAAATAAGGTAAGCATTTCTTGAGTTACTCTTCAGCGATGCGAGTTATTCAAGCCATGACGAATCTTGACCCCAAGAGGTCTTGTTCACATACTTGTGCCACGAAACAAATTGCAATTGAAATCGTGGAAACAAACATTAGACTAATATTACTCCTTAAACCCAAATTAGTGTAACAACGTGGACAGCATAATTAATTGAACATTAACCTGTTCATCAATGCATTTTTTTTTTTAAGATACTTGCAATTCAAACTAATTACTGAAATATTAGTATACACAGCACAAATGACAAAATGTATTATTAAATTCATTAAGTAGACAAATGGTGTCTCTAAGAGGAAGTTATAAGACAGACTTACACAGCATTCACATATTTGTATCAGGACGCCCATAAATCACGTAATCATGCTATAGATGCTATAATTCCATTAGTGGACCTAATTCATGGAAACAAGCATGATTTCACATTCACATTGACAAGTTATTGCCCCTCTAATACCATTATTGAAACTGCAGTCAATAAGCAACAGGCATGTGTGGGATCCTCTGACATGGTGTTGTGACTGATGTGTGTCAAGCAGATATACTGGATGGGTTGGACCTATTAATTATCAATTAGGCCGAAAGAAAAAATATATATATCTTTGGTGAACTACGATCTCAATTTGATCTGTCTGGTCCCACCTCGTAGAGGTCTCATGAAGCACCATGACCAGCTACTCTAGTTAATAAGCTCTAGAGGTTCTTACTGTGCCTATTTTCTTTTGCTACACCATAAATTCTGCTCCTTTTCACTCTTATTGTCCTTTCTTACCTTCAAAGCCAGAGTTTCTTACCTTGACACATATCCTGATATTTTATATTCATTCCAGTTATTATCTCTCAACTCTCCACTAGATGAGTCATATTTACTGTCAGTTTGGCACTGGGTCTCTGACTCCTTCCGCTGCTGAAAAAGACATATTAAAATGAACACCTTCATATCTTACATCTTAACAAGATTTAACACTGTTAGTAGTGTTTAAAATCTTCAAATGTCAAGACTTTTTTTTTTTTTTTTTTATTTCACATGCCTATATGTGTGACCCAATAACTTATGTGTGTAATGATAATAAGTCTACAAATACAAATATATTGTAGGATTACAAAAAGTTTTTTAAACATTCTGTATGCTGGCCTAAGGAAACATCACCCACACACAACAGACAATGTAAGCAGCTTTTATCTATTAGTTGTTTTGGTTTCACTATGCTGAAAAAATTAATTATACAGTATCACCATTGCAAGAGCGGGGAGAGGAAGTTGCAGTATACTCCACTTTTTCTGCTTTTCATTATTATAAACCATGCCACAATACATACTAAGAAAAGCATTACAAATTAGGGTGGTTTAATGCAAATTGATGCTTAGTAAGAAATGTCATGTCTTGCTCTTTAATTTTGTACCAGACACTATTTTAAAGAAACGGACAAACTACATATGTTGAAAACACTCACAAAACATACAAAAGCTCACAAGCAAACTACATTTCCAAAGATGCAAACTAGAATGTGCGCACATAAAAAAAAGAGCAAAGCTGCCCCACAATCCAATACCAAGCTGGCCACACCGGGTCACCCGATTCTGGCTCCACTCATCCAACAGGGGCAACTAGCCTCCACAATCTATCGCCTCTCTAGCATTCACTAGGCCAGAGATTCAAAAGCCACTTAGAATCACTACCTACAATAGAATCTCTTGTGCTGTGGGCCCACTGTTCTGGGGATCTTCTTAGAGCCATGACAGCAGTCATTTCATGTAGTGACTTATTGATGCTGCTCTTTGTAGCCGCCAGATGTCTATTTCCCTGGATGGTCTGCGCCTTGTGTGTGAGGGAATCTACTGTTACTGTGTGTATTTAGGTGGCACCCTGCAGGTCGCAAACAGAGACACCGGAGGACTGCAATGGAATCCATTTTGCACTGGTTTGTGCTCAGTATTTTGGTTTAAAAGTTGTTTGTTACAAAGATCAAAAAGGGAGGCAAGAGATCATCAAGTTAGAAATTATAGTTATGATTCAGGCTTGCCCCGCATCTTTGACTGTGGCTGAATTAAAGTTGAAAAAAAATTATAAAGAGCATGAATAAAACCAATACTGTTTCATGAGGCCTGTGTTCACAGAAAATTGATAAGAGATGAACAGTGATAAGATTGGACTTATTATAGAGCACCTGCACCCCAGCAGAAGCTGCAGAACTATAGGCAGCTTAGCATAACAAATCCTGCTATGAAACACAAACGTAACCCAGAGACCCAAAAGAATCTGCAACAACTATGCAATCATGGAGCTGTGCTCTAGAAAAAGAGCCATAATCTCCTTGAATTACTACACTATTTCTGGAGGTTATCAGGTTTGTAAATTATGTGATGTCGTGAATGGCCACAATAGACTGTATAACCAAATTCTCCTCTGCAATACTAGAGAGGATGTTAAGAAGTACAAATCAAACATAAAATTAAAGAGTATCTCGAGGACTAAGGGAAGACCGGATATAGCAAGCTCTTGGGAGAACATCCTTGCCATCCTGTTGAAGACATCTTTGGAATTTCTTCAACAGCTGAAAGACAGTATTTTTGCAAAGACACACTGGCCTGCATTCAGGCGAAACAGTAGTGTCTTGTGTAGTTAAAGCTGATTCCCTGATGAAATGTCCTAATAGCTGAATGATAGGAATATGGAAACATGCATCCTGAAGTTTCACCAAGCATAACTGGACCTTGGTCAGAATAAGCTAAAAGTTCTGGTCAGTCTCACAGAGTCAAACAAACTGAAAGGCTTCGTAAGTAAGAAGTTGCTCCTCCACATCTGGATGTTACTCCCAAATAGACAGAGGCAAAGACTGCCTCAGTAGCTTCAGTTGTGAGAGCTGCAAATTATAGCTGCTGAAGTCCACAAAGAGGAGCCAAGGGGATTTGCATCCAATTGTAATGTAAGAGATAACCCTCCCTGGCCAATGAAGTGGTACAGTTTCCTGTGATGGAGGAGCAGCATGTGGACCAAACGTTAGTTCTCGTAAAGCACGTCATACTGTACTGAGATTGCGGTACAGGAAAAGAAAGTATTCGCCAGATTGGAAACTTTCACACTGAAAGACTGACTAGCTTTAACTGACAAAGTAGGTTTGAGTTCTGACCAGGAAAGCTTGGATAGAGTCCAAGAGTATGTCAGATATTGTCCCTATTTTGAACCACTGCAGCACCTCATCTATTGAGGAATTCAAGAGATTCCCCCTCAGACAGCTTCCTGATTAAAGTCCACAGACTTAATCCATGATGTTCCAGGTCGTTGGCAGCCTTGATCGGCCACTTTCTATACGGGAACTTGGGCATGAACGTCTGTGTTTCATGGACACGCTTGACTAGCACAAGTCAAGTGCAGTCTGCAATCCTGTACATGAAAGAGAGAGATAAAGCAAACGGAAATCATCTTTCTGTACTTCAAGATATTTGGGCACATTGTCCATGTGGGATGACTACACATTTCCCATCAATGAAGTTGCCATGAAAACAGCGGGCTGTGTTAGGTGACTCCCAGACACAAACACAGTGTCATGTTTAGAAGCTCTATATTTCTTGACCAGAGACTTCAGAATACCAGGATTAGAGTTTCCTGTACCTGCTTGAGAAGCTCCAGCATTAAAAAAGGCAGTACTCAAAGCATAATGCCCTCATTCTCCAGTGTTTTTTGTTAATTTTTTTTTTAAGAAGTAAGGTACACCTCATTGCTGAACTTACATCTATATCTTCTTCACAATCGTTAGAACCGAGTGAAAGGCAAGGTGGAGTTATACTAACAGGAGCATTCTTGAGGTTCAATGGATCCGCTGGAGAGATTTGCCAGGGCCAGAAACTAGGAGAAGCTTCAAGAGGATCATTATCAGGTGAGCCAGACCAAGCTGAACTAGCATGAGAGATATCAATGTGAATGCTAGTTTAGTTTGACACTCAAGGCATCCATGAAAATATTCGATAGCAGACAGAAAAGTGACAAACTGGAAAAGCCAATTCATTGGTCATTATAGACTGACATTTATAGATCATCTTGATCTCCGGCCGGATTATCCTTGCAATCTTCTCTTCAGGACAAAGTCAGTCAACATAACCCTTGTACCAATGGATTTTCATGAAGACTGACTATGGATACAGATTAGGTACTTAAGAATTCCTGCTTCTACCTTCCATGGAGTGGTTTCACAGTGCTAAAGGTAAATAAGGGCCTCAATCCTTTGAATCCATATCAGGGAAGATGGTGAGTCATGGGTGTGAGAAGGTAGCCTCTTTCTAGCCTTGTTACCCCCACTTTTGGCCTGTTTGTGAGTGTATGTCAGGGTGTTTGTCACTGTTTTCACTGTCTCACTGGGATCCTGATAGCCAGGCCTCAGTGCTCATAGTGAAAACACTATGTTTTCAGTATGTTTGTTATGTGTCACTGGGATCCTGCTGGTCAGGACCCCAGTGCTCATAGGTTTGTGGCCTATATGTATGTGTCACTGGGACCCTGTCACACAGGGCCCCAGTGCTCATAGGTGTGCATGTATATGTTCCCTGTGTGGTGCCTAACTGTCTCACTGAGGCTCTGCTAACCAGAACCTCAGTGGTTATGCTCTCTCATTTATTGCAAATTGTCACTAACAGGCTAGTGTCCAATTTTACCAATTTACATTGGCTTACTGGAACACCCTTATAAATCCCTAGTATATGGTACTGAGGTACCCAGGGTATTGGGGTTCCAGGAGATCCCTATGGGCTGCAGCATTTCTTTTGCCACCCATAGGGAGCTCTGACAATTCTTACACAGGCCTGCCACTGCAGCCTGAGTGAAATAACGTCCACGTTATTTCACAGCCATTTTACACTGCACTTAAGTAACTTATAAGTCACCTATATGTCTAACCTTTACCTGGTAAAGGTTAGGTGCAAAGTTACTTAGTGTGAGGGCACCCTGGCACTAGCCAAGGTGCCCCCACATTGTTCAGAGCCAATTCCCTGAACTTTGTGAGTGCGGGGACACCATTACACGCGTGCACTACATATAGGTCACTACCTATATGTAGCTTCACAATGGTAACTCCGAATATGGCCATGTAACATGTCTATGATCATGGAATTGCCCCCTCTATGCCATCCTGGCATAGTTGGCACAATCCCATGATCCCAGTGGTCTGTAGCACAGACCCTGGTACTGCCAAACTGTTCTTCCTGGGGTTTCACTGCAGCTGCTGCCAACCCCTCAGACAGGCATCTGCCCTCCTGGGGTCCAGCCAGGCCTGGCCCAGGATGGCAGAACAAAGAACTTCCTCTGAGAGAGGGTGTGACACCCTCTCCCTTTGGAAAATGGTGTGAAGGCAGGGGAGGAGTAGCCTCCCCCAGCCTCTGGAAATGCTTTGTTGGGCACAGAGGTGCCCAATTCTGCATAAGCCAGTCTACACCGGTTCAGGGACCCCTTAGCCCCTGCTCTGGCGCGAAACTGGACAAAGGAAAGGGGAGTGACCACTCCCCTGACCTGCACCTCCCCTGGGAGGTGTCCAGAGCTCCTCCAGTGTGCTCCAGACCTTTGCCATCTTGGAAACAGAGGTGCTGCTGGCACACTGGACTGCTCTGAGTGGCCAGTGCCACCAGGTGACATCAGAGACTCCTGCCGATAGGCTCCTTCAGGTGTTAGTAGCCTATCCTCTCTCCTAGGTAGCCAAACCCTCTTTTCTGGCTATTTAGGGTCTCTGTCTCTGGGGAAACTTCAGATAACGAATGCATGAGCTCAGCCGAGTTCCTCTGCATCTCTCTCTTCACCTTCTGATAAGGAATCGACTGCTGACCGCGCTGGAAGCCTGCAAACCTGCAACATAGTAGCAAAGACGACTACTGCAACTCTGTAACGCTGATCCTGCCGCCTTCTCGACTGTTTTCCTGCTTGTGCATGCTGTGGGGGTAGCCTGCCTCCTCTCTGCACCAGAAGCTCCGAAGAAATCTCCCGTGGGTCGACGGAATCTTCCCCCTGCAACCGCAGGCACCAAAAAGCTGCATTACCGGTCCCTTGGGTCTCCTCTCAGCACGACGAGCGAGGTCCCTCGAATCCAGCGACTCTGTCCAAGTGACCCCCACAGTCCAGTGACTCTTCAGCCCAAGTTTGGTGGAGGTAAGTCCTTGCCTCACCTCGCTGGGCTGCAGTGCTGGGAACCGCAACTTTGCAGCTACTCCGGCCCCTGTGCACTTCCGGCGGAAATCCTTTGTGCACAGCCAAGCCTGGGTCCACGGCACTCTAACCTGAATTGCACGACTTTCTAAGTTGGTCTCCGGCGACGTGGGACTCCTTTGTGCAACTTCGGCGAGCACCGTTTCACACATCCTCGTAGTGCCTGTTTCTGGCACTTCTCCGGGTGCTACCTGCTTCAGTGAGGGCTCTTTGTCTTGCTCGACGTCCCCTCTCTCTTCAGGTCCAATTTGCGACCTCCTGGTCCCTCCTGGGCCCCAGCAGCGTCCAAAAACGCCAAACGCACGATTTGCAGCTAGCAAGGCTTGTTGGCGTTCTTCCGGCGGGAAAACACTTCTGCACGACTCTCCACGGCGAGAGGGATCCGTCCACCAAAGGGGAAGTCTCTAGCCCTTTTCGTTCCTGCAGAAACCTCAGCTTCTTCTGTCCAGTAGAAGCTTCTTTGCACCCGCAGCTGGCATTTCCTGGGCATCTGCCCATCTTCGACTTGCTTGTGACTTTTGGACTTGGTCCCCTTGTTCCACAGGTACCCTAGATTGGAAATCCACAGTTGCTGCATTGCTGGTTTGTGTCTTTCCTGCATTATTCCTCTAACACGACTTCTTTGTCCTTAGGGGAACTTTAGTGCACTTTGCACTCACTTTTCAGGGTCTTGGGGAGGGTTATTTTTCTAACTCTCACTATTTTCTAATAGTCCCAGCGACCCTCTACAAGGTCACATAGGTTTGGGGTCCATTCGTGGTTCGCATCCCACTTTTGGAGTATATGGTTTGTGTTGCCCCTATCCCTATGTTTCCCCATTGCATCCTATTGTAACTATACATTGTTTGCACTGTTTTCTAAGACTATACTGCATATTTTTGCTATTGTGTATATATATCTTGTGTATATTTCCTATCCTCTCACTGAGGGTACACTCTAAGATACTTTGGCATATTGTCATAAAAATAAAGTACCTTTATTTTTAGTATAACTGTGTATTGTGTTTTCTTATGATATTGTGCATATGACACTAAGTGGTACTGTAGTAGCTTCACACGTCTCCTAGTTCAGCCTAAGCTGCTCTGCTAAGCTACCATTATCTATCAGCCTAAGCTGCTAGACACCCTATACACTAATAAGGGATAACTGGGCCTGGTGCAAGGTGCAAGTACCCCTTGGTACTCACTACAAGCCAGTCCAGCCTCCTACAATGGGGAATTAATTAGAATTTACCTTGCTGGTAAAAGCTTGGATCACAAAACTCTCAAGATAGGATGCTGCGCAAGAAGAAATCGGCAGACACTGGTGTGTGGCATCTGGCCACCTGTTCACTGATGGACAACAGCAAGGCTTATTCCAAGTGCCCATAATGATGTCAGTTTGGGCTTCATTGACCATAGTAAGGGCTCAGAAGAAGATGGCTCAGGTTGAAGAACCCTCAGTAAGCACAATTGTTTTCTCCAGAGAATGAGGTTGTAAATTCAGGTCTTCAGCAGCACATCTTATAATTACAACAAAGGAAGCTCTATCTCTTTAGTTGGCTGCCCAAAGGTGAAAACCCCGTTTCAGGATAAGGATTAAACCCACTGGCCTCTTGTAAGTCCATGTATAAACTCTTATCATCATAATGTGTATATTAGCCTCACAATTGTCATCTCCAGGTGGTGGCAAGCTCTGGTCAAACACAAAATGACTGTGGACAAACCAAGAACGTCTCTGTGGTATAAAAACTGTTTTGGCAGGAACTAGGTGCACTAAAGGGGAATCAGAGAGAAATATTTGTTGAAATGCATTCGCCTCTGGTAACTGTGACATAGAGGCCAATGCCTGCCTTGGAATTTGAGGCAGCTTCACGAGGCACAAACGGTAACGAGGATAGACTCACCAGCAGCAGCCCAGCTAGAGGCCCCTGCAGATCTGTGGGGGCCAAAGCAGCACCAGAGAAAGTCAGAAGACTGCTATAAATAAGCAGCATGCCCCACCCTAAAGACAATGAACCTGCTGTGGTGTTACCGATGACCCTGGAACTCAGGCGCATCAGGATCAACTGTGGGATCAGTTCCTGAATGGAAGCTCAGGAGCGAGACTGAGTGACACCTTGATGCCACTGCGACTTCTCTTTATAAAGTGGAGGGATGGAGTTGAGTCCCACTTTCCATTCTTGTGTTTCTGCTTTTACATGAACTTATCAGATGACTGACTGCGAAGAGTACCTGTCACAGGAACGGCCTTGACAGCAGGAATAGGTCCGTGCCCTCAACTTAGAGTGGCAGCAGGACTTTCAAGGCTTCTTTTGACGGTTCGTGATGTACAGCTTAGGTTGACTGTCACAAATTGCCTTTGTGTGCATGAAGAAACACTCATCACACAACTTGAGAGCTGTGACCCAAGCTCAAGCATTTGAAGCACAACTAGTGTAGATCCATCACCAACACCTCTTTAAAACAACCATGGCCAGGTTTCAATTCTGTAGTTTTGGTGGGGACATCTTTCCCTTGCACAATGGAATTCAGTTTGAATAAAACTCAAACTGCGGAAAAATGGAGTGGAGCGCCAGATCCGAGTTCAAAGGGGAGAAAGAAAGGAATTCACATTGACGTGCATCGGTGGAAGTTATATGCATCCCTGTAGCCAACACAGAGCCGTACAGAATAACCAGGTGGAGGGTAGTGGTACTACTAGGAAAATTTCCAGATTCAGTGAGGTACCTGGGTGTTATACTAAAGGTGAGAAAGCTGAGATTAGAAATATCCTTCAGAACCGCCGCTAAAACGCATTTTGGTTAAAGTAAGTAAAGCGTTACAAAAGTATTTCTCACTTTGTAATGCAGTTCCCCTCTTAAAGACAGTCCAGAGTCAGGTTCCAAAGAAGTATACAGCCAATGTTAATATTGAGTCAAAACTTACCTCCTACCACTGCTACACTGTATTTGTTTGAATATTTTCAGAAAGGTTTAAAGCCCGGTGCTTGTGCAAAGTCATTAAAGAAAGCCAGACTTCAATGAATTCAAGAATGGCAACCTGAATTCATAACATTTTTAAACTGTTCAGAGAGTAAACTTTTTAAAAATATTTAAGCCTTTTAAATGTTGTGCTTTTTTTTAGGTCGAGCGTGCAAGCGCTTTGACCTGTTGTGATGTATTTGGGGGCTTTTACCAATGCACACCGCACACACATCAATATCACTTGTTCATGGACTTACCTTTCAAAATTCTTTGTTATCTTTGGTAAATGCTTTGCGTTTATTCCCTGCTTGGGGCTGTTTTGTTACTGCCTTGGACACCAACCCTGTTACGTGGATAATTGCACATTTGCTGATACGTTTGACTGCAAGCAAATTTCTTTTTCCTTTTGTGTGTCTCCTTCACACTCATGGTCAGGGCATCCGTGGCGCTTTGAATCGGCTCGCTTATGTCAACTGTTTTACTTTTCAATTCATATGGCACGAAAAGGCCAGTATGAATTTACAACCCCAATAGCTCTAACTCGAGCAAACGTGTGACCCATTGCATTGCATAACTAGATATTTAAGTTTTATGATTAACAGACTAACTTCTTGTGTAATTTTATCATTTAATCACTGTATTTAGACAACAGAAACATACATAACATTCTATATACGGTGAAGATTGTTGTACATAATAGGACTGCTAAAATAAAATGGCATTACAAATGTAATGTTTACAAATGTTTTACTAGAGTTACGACACTGTTCTAAAGGCATACTTACTCTAGCGTCCAGTGGATGCGGATGGAAAAGCTTGCGCACAACGTAGGTTGTAGCTGTTATGCAGAGAAGAATGGTGCCTATGATTTCTTTCCACCAGTGCAGAAGCAGGACCGGATCTTTTTTGCGCATGTTCTTATAATTTGGATTTTCAAGAATCCCAACAGTGATCTGTGTGCCACGTTTGTTTCTCTCTCTCTTGTAATACGGTAAGTAATAACCATTATCTTAAACAGGAAAAAGAAGGACAGATTAGCAGCTATACTAACATTTGTATAAATAGTAAAGGGATTAAATCTGGCAATTAGCAGAGACATCAACATGTGTGATTCCAGTATGAAAAGCAGAGTATCAATAAACATATGCAGCACCAATGGGTGTATTCTCCTGCTTTCTCATTTTTGGAAAAGAAGCAACATTTTTATTTTTGAAAATCAAGCTATTGGTTTCGAGCACAGGCTCTTAAACCAAGAGCCAGTGACTATCCACAATTAACCAACAGTTTTGTCAGGATAATGAACTTCTAAGTATAGATTATTCCACCACGATTTCAGTTTGTGCTAATTTCTCTGAACATCTAGGAGTGGCATTGAACGAAAAAAGTTCCACTTCTGGAATGAGCAGCATTTTCCCATTAGAGCATTAAGACTTGTCTAATATAAAGATCAATTCTATACTTCATTATTTTGGGTGTTATTTTCTACAGGTGTGGTGTGCATTCAGTTGTTGCAACAAATCATATCCCAAGTTTGGAGAGTGTGTCCAGGTCACACAAAGATGTAGTCTAAAAATTTTAAAAAAGACCAAGGCAGTCTCACCTCTTGATTTGAGTCCCAGTCACACTTGCCAGCAACGTTCACTGATTTACAAATATTTGTTAGGATTCGATGATGCAAAGTTGAATGACGCTTATGAAGGATTGTGTCATTCCAAAATATAGAGAGATTAACCCACTAGGATCATAAAGCACGCATAGTCAAAAACAAAATGTTACCTTGGGAGTATAGCAATGGGTGGAGGAAGGTGTTGTTGATAAATAAAAACAGGGCACTTTAACAGATTTTAGAGTCTATGTGGATCTCAAAATAAAAATCCCTTGTGTGAAATTACTGATTCTGATATTGTTCTCACACAATCAACTAGTGGCTAAATCCTTTAAACTTTTAGGGGAACACCTAAAACTTACCGATTCTGCCTCAAGATCCCCCTGATGGCATCACTAGACCGCAGTCCACATGTATCCATTTTCTAGCCTTTCTCTCTCTATCTAATATAATGTTGAGGAGGAGATCAAATTTTTCTCTATCTGCACTTCTGACAGGGAAAGCGATTTTTCGATAACATAAATCAATTTTTCCCAATCTCAGTAGGTTGTAAACACCCAAAAGATAAGTGTGAAAAGAAGTACCTTAAAATTACTATACTTGTCAAACAAACTTCCAGACTGCTGCACAATTAGGAGCTATTGTCAAAATGTAAAACACATACGGTCACATTCTACTCTGCTGGTTTAAAACAAGGAACACATTTGCTGGTGAAAAGCGAATACAAAACCTTCCTCATTCCCGCCCTTTTATGCTGTCAATAAATCGATCTGCCTGAACTCCCCACAAACTGTGCAGGTAAATGTAATCTATTGGGGATGGAGCTGGGAGTCTCTGCCTGGTATATTTACACAATGGGGAAAAGGTTGGAGTTGGGTTCATGTAAATAGAGCCACGCTATAGCAAAAATAAAATGGTTCATTCTTTCCAAGGGGAGCATTAATTCACAATGTAAACAGAACTCAAAGGTGATTCATTTTCAAACTATAAATCTTCAGAACCAGTGTCTGACCGCAAAGGTAGCTGCCATAAGTGGTCAGAAGAATCAGGCAATAAGATGCTCTTCAATCAAGTCCATATCAGGAGCAAGCAAGCATCTATACTGCATGCGACAACCCCCCTCCCAGCAAAGATAGCATAGTTCAAAACACTGACTGTCAATTAACGGAGGAGAACTTTTAAAGAGGAAAATTGACTGCCACAAGATATCCCAATCTTGCAAACAACAGATTGAGAAGATACTACTCACATATGTTCACTGTCTTACGTCTTTGCTCAGAGCTGCCCATTAAATGTGAGAAACACAGACATAAAAGCCAATAGTGCATTGTCAAAATAAAGCTACTTTAAAAACCAGCAAAACCAGGTAAATAAGGCTGGCTGCAAGATACATGACTCCTCCCATTAACCTGCATGGCACTGCCTGAGGCAATTATCTTTCTGGGAATACAACACAGCTATTAGCAGGGTTCTGTAGGAATCCTACTAGAACTACCAAATGCAAAAAATGTGGACAATGAATTGTAAATCTTCTCAAACTTTTTGAAAACTTGCAACACACAAACGGCACAAGACAACATTAAACATGGGATTGGTATGCAGGAACAGCCATTTGAATACAAGTGGAATGTACCTGGTTCTCTTAACACTATGTTGAAGGGCGGGAAAAGACATTAGATGCATAGCAAGGCATACAGGCAAATTGCTCTGTACATGTGTTATTTAGATCCATCTTGCTCGTCTCATAACCTGTACAGTTGTGGATAATGAACTGTCTTTGAATAAATGCAGCTCTTTTAAAGCATTAGCCGCACAATGGTTAAGTTTGAGGATCTGAACTGAGAAACAAAAGTCTAGTTTGGAGACGGCAAAATGGGTCTAATCCCGATGCCTGGGTCTACACCACAATACTTGGTTCTATGCACAAATATTCAGTAATCCTAATGTGTATGTATAGACAGGATGGAACAATGGAGGGTGGAGATGGCACACAGTACAGGTCTGTACCAGTAAGCATTGCTGGAATAGGGTGGGAAGGTCTTCCCGCTGAGCTGACAGGTGCTACATTGGGCTGTGGGAGTCTCAGCTTTTTCTGCCTTGGCTTTCCTTCAAACTTTGGTAAGCCTGTAAGTGCTGGAAATAAGGTACACATTTCAGATGGCATTCTTCAAAGTAGACCACATTCAAAGAGAACCACTGATGATGCAATGGCAGTGTCTGAAATCAGCAATTAAAATCTACATTGTGACTGTACACAAATAATCTTAAAACTAGTTCATATTACAGTGATGGTGAATGTACAGTGGTGGAGAAAGCTTCTACCGTTGGTACTATTTTTTTGTGTATACTCTGTGTTAGAAATGGGGTCTTTGGTTGGCAGTCAGGTTACCCCATGTCCAAGCAACGACCCTCACTCTAGTCAGGGTAAGTCCCACACAATCCAAATTATCCTGTGCCCACCCTCTGGTAGCTTGGCTCTGAGCAGTCAGGCTTAACTTAGAAGGCAATGTGGAAAGTATTTGTGCAATAAATCATACAATAACACCATATAGCACCACAAAAATACACCACACAGTGTTTAGAAAAATATATAATATTTATCTGTTAAGATGCAGGTCAAAACGATTAAAGATGAAATAAGTAAATGTTGAGATATCACTGAATAGTGATATAAAGTGTCTTAAATCTTTGAAAAACAAATAAATGTCTCTTAAGAACAATAAAGGTCTCTCGCAAGCACAAAGTACCTGGTTCGTGTTCAAAATCTCCGCAAGGGACCGCAGAGGAGTCGATGCGTGGAAAACGGGGAGGTGTGCGTCGGTTTCGCTCCTTCGCACACTGACTTGCGTCGTTATTTTCCACGCAGGGGAAGACTTTGCATTGATTTCCGGCGTGCTGACTTGGTTCCTCTTCGGGCGGCGGGGTTTTCGGACGCCCCGGTGACTGTGCGTGGAATCCTGGGCTTGCGGAGCGAAGTCACAAGTGCTGCGTCAATCCAGTGGGCGTTGCGTGGAAATTTCTCCAGCATGGCAGGCGCTGCATCAATTCCTCTCTGGAAGTTGGGCTGCGTCGTCCCGGGTCGGCTGTGCGCCGAAGTTCCAGTCGCAACGCAGGCGCTGCGTTGATCTTCTCCTTGCGAAATCGCGATGCGACGTTCCGGTTTGGCGTGCGGTGAATTTCTAACCACGGGGCAGGCCCAAGGAGTCCTTCTTGTAGAGATGAAGTCTTTTTGGTTCTGAGATTTCATGGAACAGGAGGCAAGCTCTATACAAGCCATTGGAGAGCACTTCTTCACCACAGCCAGAGAGCAGCAGAGCAGCAGGGCAGCAGCAAGGCTGCAGTCCTTCACAGAAAACAGTCAGGTGAGTCCTTTGGGCAGCCAGGCAGTTCTTCTTGGCAGGATGCAGGTTCTGGTTCCAGTTTCTTCTCCAGGAAGTGTCTTTAAGGTAGAGTGCCTACCTTAGAAGTGTCTAAAGTCTGTGGTTTGGGGTCCTCTCCTTATACCCATTTTGGACTTTGAAGTGGGCTTGCTTCAAAGGAAAGTCTCACTTAGCAAGGCCTCAGACACACACCACGGGGTTGGAGTCTGCATTGTGTGAGGGCAGGCACAGCCCTTCCAGATGCCAATGACCACTCCCCGCCTCCCTCCTAGCACAGATTGCTCATCAGAATATGCAGGCAACTCCCCAGCCCACTTTGTGTCACTGTCTGGAGAGAGGTGCAAACAGCCCAACTGTCAAACTAACCCAGACAAGGAATCCACAAACAGGCAGAGTCACAAAAATGGTTCAAGCAAGAAAATGCCCACTTTCTAAAAGTGGCATTTTTAAACACACAATCTTAAAACCAACTTTACTAAAAGATGTATTTTTAAATTGTGGGTCCAGAGGTCCCAAACTCCACAGGTCTATCTGCTCCCATGGGGAATTTACGCTTTAATCATGTTTAAAGGCAGCCCCCAGGTTAACCTATGAGAGAGATAGGCCTTGCAACAGTGAAAACCGAATTTGGCAGTATTTCACTGTTAGGACATATAAAACACATTAGTATATGTCCTACCTTAACTATACACTGCACCCTGCCCGTGGGGCTACCTAGGGCATACCTTAGGGGTGCCGTATATGTAGGAAAAGGGAAGGGTTAGGGCTGGCAAGTAGGTATACTTACCAAGTCGAATTTACAGTTTAAAACTGCACACACAGACACTGCAGTGCAGGTCTGAGACATGATTACAGGTCTGCTTATGTGGGTGGCACAACCAGTGCTGCAGGCCCACTAGTAGCATTTGATTTACAGGCCCTGTGCACCTCTAGTGCACTTTACTAGGGACTTACTAGTAAATCAAATATGCCAATCATGGATAAACCAATCAACAGTACAATTTACACAGAGAGCATATGCACTTTAGCACTGGTTAGCAGTGGTAAAGTGCTCAGAGTTCAAACGTCAACAGAAACAGAAACAGGTCAGAAAAAATAGGAGGAAGGAGGCAAAAAGTATGGGGATGACCCTGCAAAAAAGGGCCAGGTCAAACACTCTGCATCAGATCAAAATGTAGAGGCTTCTTACTGTGGCCTAATGTTTGTTTAAATGTGCATGAGAGGCTCAGATCTTAAAGGCTTAGCTCATCAAGGACAATTTTAAGATCTTGATTCCCTTCATAAAAGTGACTAGGTGGATAACACCATTTCAAAAGTTTCTCTTCATCATAGTCCTTTTTCAGTGAGACCATACAAAAGCAGCATGCAGTCACGATTTATGGAGGACTAGTGCAGGAGCACTTATAATTCATCAAAGGATACCCCACCTGCAGTATGATTGTCTGTCTTTCTAATGGTGGTGGGCACCTCAGTAATCAGTATTTCTACAACATATTTCCCAAAGAACGACAAAATGCTCTTGGAGGATGGAAGAATACTTGAAAAGAGCTTGCTGGTGGCTCACTGGTGATGCTGTACAACATTTTTACAGCAGAGTCACAGCAATGGCCAGACCAAAACAAATTAACCCAAAACCACAACATGCAATCAATCATCAACACCACCACAATACAGATATCCATACCTTGCTCTAACCAAAAATAAGCATGTGTCAGCAGTAATAGCCAATAAAAGTACTTACATGTCACCAATCACACTAGATCTACTAATAATCGTGCAACCTTCGTAGGTTTAATCAAGGATAGCCAGAAAGTCGAGATGGTGTTTTAAATATTTATTTAGCTGCCAATACACAAAACCTCCAGGGCCCAGCAGTTCAGTGTAGTGTCGCCATACTGTAAGCACAGTAACAAACTGTTCTTCTGAAAGAAGATGATCTCTGCCACAAATACCTGAGATTCAAATATGGATCAATGAAAGGCAATATGTTTTTATGAAGCGTGTCTTTGTCCAAAGATGTGGACCAAGAGGAGGTATTTTGTTACATACATTTCTGGTTAAGAATTGCTTCTTAATTTTTCCAATGGCTGTTCTGCAGAATGGACTTCCAGATCGTCCCAGAAGGCTAACAGGTTTCCATGAGAACATTAACCAATGAGACCATGTCCTGCTGTTTCAACAATGGCCAACAGCTGTTACTTTAATTAGTATCTGTAGAGTCGCCTTTTCTATAAACTTTACCTTTCTTCATGCATGATTTAGGCCAGGAAGGCTATCAGGCAGTTCCTATGAATAAGCCACCATAAGAAGCTCATACCATCAAATAACCTCTAAGGACAGACCAAAGTAGATGAATAACTCAAGCTCAATTTTAGATGTGCTGCAATCCAATGAGAGCCAGCCACCTGGAAGGAGGTGAAAAGAAACATTGTGACCAGCATGCAACCCACTTTTCAAAAGATTGATGACCGGTCTGTATAGACAAGAAACCTCAATATAGTCTTTTCAACAGACATGGAGGTATGACATTAGCATATGTCATCAGGGAGTAAGCTGCCTCATATGAGAGACTACCATTTAATTAAAAGAGGTTAAGTCACCAAACTGGCTGAAATAGAACAGTGCAAAGAATGCTTTTAATAAGCTATGTGCAACAGTCTATCAGTCAATTACTGCATAGGTTACTTGAAGGCACAAACATGAAGGGCAGTGACCACATGGCATGACCAAAGCAACTTAAGAAAAGATTGCAAGACTTCATAAATGACTATTCTGTAGAACAGAAACATAAATAATGTAATCAATGTTGCTTTAGTAGACATAGGTGCTTCAGTCATGCTCACAAAAGCACGACTGAAGCACTGATGAAGAAAATAATCAAAACTATTAGTAAATTGTATGAGTGGAAAAAAAAGAATGAGCACATTGTTTCAACTATAAAGATAATAATTGAACAAGAGCTGACTTTGGGATATTCGCACAGGCGGCAGGGAGTGGTGAAGGTAGTGGTTATATTATCCATGGACATAGCAAATTTCAAAGTGCTGGTGAAGTCACATATGAGCAGGACTCAAAAACTCTACTCGCCCACTTGCCTTGGCCAGTCATATTTAATCAGTTCAAGCTATTTTAAGGACCTATGCGCCCCTTCTGGCCAGTTGACAAAGAACAGGTGTTCTGTTCAGTAAGAAAGTGCAGGAATAATAAAGATGCCTTTAGATCTTGTCATATTAGCCTTCTGACTGCAGAGTTCCAGGATTTTGTAAGGTGAACTCTCTGACCTGCTGTACAAAGAGTTATTTAAATTTTGTGCCTGCAAACATTTCATAATATATTTCAGTAGTTGTGAAAGGCCATTTTTTGTATTTGTGTGATGAAAAAAATATTTTAAAAGGATGAAAACAAATCACAACACCTTACTTGATGATTTGGAAATGATACATATGTTTTCTGAAACCCAATTTTCGCAACTCATTGTTCATACACTATATAGTATTATCTTTATCAGCTGCAAGTTAGTGGAATGGTTATAGGACATTTCTTTAAAATTTACTGTCTGTAAACGACAGTGTGCTGCTACATCATCCTTTAGTAATATATTTATTAAAAGTGAGCGTTTAAACATAAACTGAGAAACACTCCTGCTCTGATTGCAATGTTATTAGTAAACTAAGAGGCAATTCATGGATCATATGTCCCCTATATGTGGGCTAGATTTGTATTACACATGGAGGAAACATTTGCCTAATCACGAGTGAGTAAAACATTTATGGTGAAAATTACAGTTTTCAAAACAATCTTGGTGCTAAATGGTAGTATTTCTTTTTTTAATCATCAACTGAATATTTTGTCTGTACATCCTATGAAACGGAAACAAATGTTAAGCTGCCATTAAGGCCAAACTGAGATTGTAAAAAAATGTATCCTGCCCTGATAAATTACAGTAGATCTATTTTTCCCACAGCCCATAAGGAGATTCCACACAAGATTTTCATTGACACTTACCATAAGGATACTGTAGCACTGAGAGAGCACCATTGCTGTACTCCTCATGAGAATATTTATCATTGCTGAGGCATTTATCAAATTCATCAGAACCAACCAACACAGGTGTCCTAGAAGGAGAATCTGGAAACAGAAATACTGCCATCAGGCATGGTAAATACTTTTTCGCTTAATAAATATCATCTTACTCCAAGCCAATTACATTGTTCATATACCACCCTAAACTATATTGTTGAGAACATATGTATCAGTCACTTATCTAGAGCAGAATGTGAAGTGTGGCTAGAAAAGAGCTTTATGGGAATTTCTAAATGTATTGATTTACCGCCTGGTGAGAATGGGATTGTATCTTATAGCTACGACATTCCACAAATTCGGTGTTCTTTCCTTTTGACTGTATACACAGTATATGGAGACTAGGCCTGCGTGGAATTTACATCACACTGGTGTCATCTGTCTAATTTTGGGAATTTCACTTTATGCCTAATTCGAGAAACAACACCATTATACCACTTTGTGTAATTATGCATTATTCCCAGCAAAACAATTACCATTAACACACAGGAACAACAAAACATGCGCCACTGTTGTTTATAATGCTTTTTGCTCTACCTTTTTAGTCAAATACATCCTTGTGACAAAGATTGACATGCATATGCATTTCACACAAAACATATAGCACGAAATGACAAATTTGCATTTCAAATAATTATGCAAAATTCTGTTGAATATTCAAGTAATTACACAAAAGCAATTGCATGCATTTCACACACCCTTAATAGAAACCCCCTAACTCTGGTGTTCAAAAAGTGAGCATAGAGTGAAATTCTGGAAACATTAATTTTGCTGTAACCTGGCGGAAACTGCCCACAATGAAGGGGGACAAATAGTATCTGCAGAGCTGACATTTGGGGCACAACGTCTGCGATGCTGGATGATTCCCTTACTTTCAAACGGGATAACAGTTACTCACGGATTAAAGGTTTCCATCTAATCCTGGGCAAAGTAACAACAGAATTTTCATTTCTTCTTGTATCAAGAGCGGTTGGATTCACAGGAAACTTTTCTGAAATTCTGACAGATGACTGTAGATAGAGTTGGCCCCTGTACATTCCTGTGTAAACAACCAATGATGAATAGTTATGAAAAGAGTAGCATCTCCACTATCCTAGGACTTGTGAATACATAATTTATTTTTATACTAAAAACACAATAAAATACTGAATGATTTTAGATAAAACAATGTGAACATAAATGGATAAAATCAAGAAAATACAGTAGAGGAGAGAGAAGAATGCTTAGGCCTTGATGAATTACCATTATCAGCAAAGACTACTTTCTCTAAAAAGAATCGTTTAGAAATGGAGCCATAGATGTATATAAATATTTAGGAGATGGTCAAAAAGAAAAGCAGAACGTATTGGCAAAGTAATGACACCTATTTGATGAAGACAGATATTAGCTTTCAAATCTACAGGCTAGTTAACAGATGGAGTGCCCTCAATCACCACAAGGCGTAATGAACAATTACAACTAAATCAGTACAAAATTTCTTCCCTGGACAGTATAGGGAACAATCTTTAACAGTCATAGCCTTTCTTACAATTCTCTATGGAGTACAGCAACAGCAACAAACAATGATAACTTTAAACACAGAAGCTATTTATGAATTCAAATGCACAACGATTTGAGAACTTTCTCACCCAAATAGAAACTGGATTCTGTGGCTCCCCTAGCAGCTTCGATAATATCTTCCTCATCCTCCAAGATCTCATCATTGGAAGTATAGCTGGTGTCATCAAAGAGACTGATGGGGATAATCTTCCCATTTGTAACCAACCAAGCAGAAGCAATTGGAGTGCAAAACTAAACAAAACATAGTTTTTTTAGATTTATACAGCTGCTGTACTACTACTTTGTAGAACAAAAAACAAGCCATTTATGTATACGTGAGTACTGTACTTTCAGACTTACACTTAAGTGGATTTCATAAAACATTAACAAATATAAGAGCAGCACTGAATTATAAAAACAAAAGGTTTAAAAAATAAAAAAAAAAGAAATTCCATTACCAATTTGAAGGTAACCAGTGCAACTACTAAACTCAACATCCTGCCAATGAAAACACAGACGTGATAATATTGAGCTTTCACTTCAGAAATTTTGGACGATGTCATAGGAAAAGCAAAATAGAACATTTTCAGCTTGGTTATAATAAAGAGGCTTATTGCCTACCTCCCTTCGTTTTTCTGACCTCATTTTTGTAGGTTTTAGGACTCTGCACACTTTACCACTGCTGACCAGTGCTAATGTCCATAAGCTCTCTCCCCTCAACATGGTAACATTGGTTCCTACCCAAATGGCATATTTAATTTACATGTAAGTCCCTACTAAAGTGCACTACATGTGCCCAGGGTGTGTAAAATAAAATGCTACTTATTAGGCCTGCAGCAATGATTGTATCACTCACATAAGTAGCCCCTTAACCGTGTCTCAGGCTTGCCATTGCAAGGCCTGTGTGTGCAGTTTCACTGCCACTTCGACTTGGCATTTAAAACTACTTAAAAGGTAGGATATGTACTTATGTGTTTTACATGACCTGGTAGGGGAAACCTAAACATTTGTTTTTTTACTACTGTAAGGCCTGCTCCTCTCAGACTAGCATTAGAACTGCCCTCATATACTTTTAAGTTATAGATTCTGATCTGGAAGGAGTAGCCCTGTCATGTTTAGTATGTCCAGAATGGTAATACAAAATCCTGATTACTGGTGAAGTAGGATTTAATATTACTATTTTAGAAATGTCAAGTATGGAAAGTGGGCATTTCTCTGCAGTTACTGCCATCTGTGCCTTACAGCCTGTCTCCAATCCAGGTCTGGTCTGTGCTGGTTAACAGCTCCCCATGTGCATTCCACCCAGACAGCCATAAACAAAGAACATTCTGTCATGTCTGCATTCATCTGCATACTGAACGGGTCTCCCTGGGAAGGAAGGGTGGAGGGCTCTCTCTTATACTTCAAAGGCCTGCCCTCACACAAAGGACTGATAACCCTCCACAGGGATCCTGGCAGACAGAACTGGGCTGAAAGGGGAACTTGTGCACTTCAAAACCACTCTTTGAAGTTTCCTCCACTTCAAAGGCATTTTTGGGTATATTAACTGGGTTTCTTACCACCACCAAATCAGACACATCTGGGTCTACAACCGGACTGTATCAGGGGGACTGCCTGGCTGCCCAAAGAAGTCATCTGGACTGCTTTGCTGAGAAGGACTGCTGCCCTGTTGGCCTCTGAATCTGCTGGAAGGACTCTGCTTTCCCCACAAGTGCTCTTTAAGGACTTGGATTGAGCTTGCCTCCTGTTCTGAAGTCTCAGGGCCACAAAGACTTTACCAAAAAGAAAAAAATCCCAGTGCATTGGAAAATCAACAACACCTGCAGAAATTGACGCAGCCCCTGCCTTGCAGCTGAAATTTCGCTGCATCGCCTACCAGCGAGTCAAGGATTTTCAACGCTTCACCCCTGGGTGTCACGATATACCTGCATCACAGTAAGGAACCAAGGCTGCACTCCTGGCAATCGACGCATCATTTGCAGCGTGGAAAGGAACAACATATCGTCTGTGCCACGCCGGAAAATCCGATGTAGCCCTATTTTTTCAAATCATCTTCTCCTCTTCGAACCCCGTGCATTGTCATTTTTAATGCGTCCTAGGTACTATTTATACAGCTACTGATCACCTCTCTGGGGGGACACCACCTCGGTCAGGGTTCCCAACAGAAGAAAGAGGGGGGGAGAAAAACTTGAAAATAACGAGTTCTCTAAAGGCCCCCCAAATAATCCCCAAGGGAGTAGTGATAACCAGTCCCAGTCTGATCCTAAGAAGAAAGGGTTATTTGATCAAAAAACAGGGAGGTGGGTTCCCCAATGTGCAGATTTCTCCAAGTATGGTCACTCTAAGGGCGACTTCAAATGTCCATAAAGGGCACATCCCCACCACTGGGGGGCAGACACCTGTGATGGTTAGTGTGGCGCTCGGGGAGGAGGTAGTCCCAGATAGCTTTGGGGAACAGACAGAGATAACCCTAGAATCCCTTAGGGATGCAGAAATGGTGCAAAAGCCCACAAGCATGCTAATACTTCCAAGTATAGGCAGTGAGTTACCAATAATGGGCAATGGGTGGAGGCTGTGCTTCACATAGGAGCCAGCATGACTACTGTCAAGGGTTAGCTGGTGTCAGCACAGTAGGACCTACCGAACACATCCCACCAAGTCATGGTAGCTGACAGTTGTGAGAGCCATCTACCGGTGGCTCTGGTTCCCTCTGAGTTGGGGGCAGAGAGGGTCTCTGTGCTCTAAGTAGTTGCAAGTCATGCCATGCCGGTAGACTGTCTGTTAGGCAATGACCCAGACCACACTACCTGGACGGAGATAGAGCTCAGGCCTCACCCGGAGTTGATGGGACTGGCTCAGTGGGTCTGTATGACCACACGCATAATGGCTGCCTATAAGGGGAGTCAAGGGTGTCTGGAGCCTGGAAGAATGGCCCAAACAACTGCCAAGGAGAGGGGAACGGGGAACAAGTCCCAGACGTTCGCAAAGTGGAGGTTGACGAGGTCCCTGAGGAGGAGGCCCCTGAGCCAACCGGGGAGGACACTGCCGCCATAGGTAACCTAATTGAGCTAGCTGGCTGGCAAGTTGAGGGTGTGCCCACCACAGAGGAATTCTGCAAAGCACAGAAAGTGTGTCCCACTCTTGAGGGCTCGAAGCAACAGGCCTCAGCCCATGCGGCAGGTGAAGCCTCTGGGGATCACCTGATTTACTGGGAGAATGATCTCCTATATAGTGAGCCTAGGGCTCTGGGTTCTGGGGAAGCAAGTGCTGGTGGTCCCCCAGTGTTACTGGGCCTTCCTACTGAGTTTGGCTCATAAAATACACCTAGCAGGTCACTTAGGGCAAAACAAGACCTTTGCCAGGCACATACATTCTGCAGGTCCTGTGCCACCTGCTGGGCCAGTGGGAAGTCAGGGAAAAAGCTGAAGGCTCCCATGATCCCACCTCTTGTAATTCCCCCCACCCCCCATGAAAGGGTGGGCATCAACTTCATTGGTCCATTAGACCCCAATACAGCCCTAGGCAACAGGTTCATCCTGGTGGACCATACCACACGCTACCCAGCGGCAATTCCTCTGAGGACAGTGACTGCACCTGTGGTGACCAGAACTTTGATGGGGATCTCTATCCTTGTGGGGTTCCACAAAGAGAGAGAGTGTCTGACATAGGCACTAACTTCATGTCTGCATACATGAAGTCCATATGGGATGCATGTGGTGTAACTTACAAGTTCACCACACCCTTAATCCAATGGTCTAGTTGAGAGATTCAACAAGACCTGGAAGGGCGTGACTGCAGACCTACCTGAAGCAATGAGGCGTATGTGGGCCGCTCTCTTGCCATGCCTTCTCTTTGCTTACAGATAGGTGCATTGAAGCGTGCTATCTCGTTTGGGAGGAGATGCCGGGGTAGGTGCCGACAGTAGGACTGCCACTGCCAAAATAGTGACAATCCTAGGCTTATACCTCTAAAGGAGCCCTTTCTACTGCTGGGGATGGGAGACCTGATTGTGCTTCAATGTAAGGGACTGCTTCGTATTAGTCTGACTATTCGTTTGACTTAAAGCATCAAAACTGATTTTGATAGGGATACTCCCCCCTTGATTCTTGACACAGGAGAAGTTTCTAATCATTAATGGTCCTGAAGAAGCGTCGCCTCATCTCTCATGACCGCCAGACGCGAAACATGTTGACCAGTTTTTAGAGGTCGAGTGATAGTTTCCACTCCTCTCCTTTTTTTTTAAAGTGTTTGAGCATCATCTCTCAATTTATCACTTTCTTGTTACTGCTTTTAATCTTGGTCTGCACCCTTTTTGATTATTAAACAATGATTCCTGACGGGGTACTGAACCAATTTAAATTTTTCTCTCCTGCCATTCGTCTGCCACTAGGTACCCATTTTCCATACTTGACCACGGCAGCTACTTTAAAAGAGCTCTGGCAAAGAGCCCCCTAACGGGGAGCCCGTCAGACATTGCAGTGTCGGTCTGACGAGGGGCACCCCGATGATGAAGCATGACATCCTAACGGATGTGTGAGGGCTCTTGCTCCTAACCAATAGGTCTCCCCCTCTACATGTTACAGGAACAGTGCACCCCCCTATTTCTGTTTAGTTTATGTCTAGGGAGACCGTGCACTGGACCTTAATTCTCCCTGTCCCTCCTTTTGTATTATGAGATGACACAATATATACAACCCATAACATTCTAGGTATATCCATAGAGGCTTCGGGGAGGCGGGTGTGACCGTGAGGAATCCACAGGTAGATAATGAATCCACCAGATAAAGCATTACCGAAGGTAAGTAGCTTGTTTTTCTGATGGATACATCTACCTGTGGATTCCTCACCTTTTGAATAGAATCCCAAAGCAGTCCCGCACTCCGAGATGGGTACCTGTCTGGCTATCCCAAGAAATCCTGCAGCACTAAACAGGCAAAATGACTGTCCCTCATCACTTCAGAGTCTAAGCAGTATCGCCAAAGTGTGGAGAGAGGCCCTAGTTGCTGCCTTGCAAATGTCAACAAGTACACCTCTAGCCAAGAGGTAGACTTAACTCTGGTCGAATAAACTCTAATCCCCTCAGGAGGATCCTTTTTTGCTAGCGAATAACATTTTTATGCAAAGAATGAGTTGAGAGTGTTCTTTCTTTTGTGAACGGTTTTGTTCTTCATCTTGCCCAGGTAACCAATGAAGAGCTGATTATCCACCCTAAAGTCTTTCATCCTGTCCAAATAGCAGCTCAGTGCTCTCTTGGGATCCAGACGATGCAGCCTTTCCTTATCCTTGGAAGGATGGGGAGGAGGGTAAAAGGACAGAAGGGATTGTCCTAAATGGAAAGGTGTCACTACTTTAGGGACGAAAGCCACCCTGTATTTCAAAATCACCTCATCAGCATGAAAGGTAGGAAAGCCACCCGGGTTTTCAAAATGACCTTATCAGGTAGTAAAAGTGTGTTTTACACTTAGCGCTTGAAGCTCGCTAATATGCCTAGCCAACATGACAGCTATTAGAAAAACAGTTTTAAACATAAGACGACTCAACAGGCAACTATGCAATGGTTCAAACGGTGAAACCCATCAGATATGTTAAGACTAAATTTAAATCACACTGAGGCATTAATAATTGAGTGGGAGGAAACCTATTATTCCATCCAACCTTTAAGAAACCTCAATACTATAGGGGACTTAAACAAAGAGGGTTGATCAGCTAAACAAATAAAAGGTGAAAGAGCAGATAGGTAACCCTTGACTGTCCCAACTACGCAACCTTGTTGCACTAAGGAAAAAGTAAATTGCAAAGCATTAAATAAATGGGCCTTTAAAGGATCAACATGTCTCTCCTCACACCATTTACCAAATGTTGCCCATCTGCCAGCATAGGCAGTCTTGGTGGAGTGTCACCTGGCCGATAAAATAACATCCACCACTTCGGGGGAGAGAAAAAACTCAGATTGCCCCGTTCAATCTTCAGGCATATAGGTGCAGGCTCTGGAGGTGGGGATGTAGAACCTGCCTCTGCAACTGAGAGGAGGTCTGCCCTGTGAGGGAGACAGAGTGGAGGGCACAGTGAGAATTGAAGGAAGTCTGTGTACCACACCCTTCTTGGCCAAGCTAGGGCTATTAATATGATTTAGGTATGGTCTTGGCGAATCTTCCTCAGAACCCGTGGAATCAAGTGTATGGGAGGAAACATGGAAAGCAGCTGGTTGCTTCAGCTCAACTGAAACACATCCCTCAATGCTCCATGCATCAGATACTAGAGGCTGCAAAACGATGGGCACTGCGTGTTCTCTTGAGTGTCATACAGGCCTATATGAGGGTTCCCCTACAACTGGAAGACGTGAAGAACCACCTCAGGATGGAGATGCCACTCGTGATCAACTGAAAAGTGACGGCTAAGACTGTCCGCATGTACTTTGAGAACTCCGGCCAAATGGTTTGCTATTATGCAAATCTGATGGTCCTCAGCCCAGGTCCAGACCCTACTCCTCCCTGTTTGTGGATGTACCACATCACGGTGGTGTTGCCTGTCAAGACTTGTACCGATTGACCGCAAGGGGGTGGGAGGAAGGCCCTGAAAGCCAGACGTATCACCCTTAACTCCAACAGATTAATGTGAAACATTTGTTCTACTGGAGACCAAAGACCTTTGGTCTCAAGGCGCGCTCTCCACCCTAGAGTGGAAACATCTGTTATGATTGTAGTCACGGCCTCCCTTGCAATAGGTTGCAGGCCATACTCCACCATCGCAGTGTCTCTGGAGATCGTTATTGACTCCTTGAGATCTCCTTTGTGTTGAAACCACCGCTTGCGGAGGCACCACTGGAGAGCCCTCATGCATCAACATGCAGGAGTGACCAGCAGAATACAGGAAGTGAACAGACCGAGCAGGGACAGGACCATCAGGACCGGAACAACCACTCCATCCTGAAACATTGGAATCATAGTCTGTATGTCCTGAATTCTTGAGGAGGAGGAAAGGCATTAATCAATGTTGTGTCCAGTACTGCCCCTATGAACATGAGGCGCTGAGAGGGCTCCAGGTGAGATTTAGGCACGTTCAATGAAAAGCCCAGGCTGAACAACAACTGGGCTGTCATCTGCAGATGGTGCAACACCAACTATGGGGACTTGGGTTTGAGCAGCCATTCATCCAGATAAGGGTATACCGAAATTCCCTTCCTTCTGTGATGCGCTGCAACCACGGTCATCACCTTCGTGAAGTCTCGAGATGCGGAAGTAAGACCAAATGGAAGAGCTGCAAACTGGTAGTTCTGGATCCCCACCATGAAATGGAGATACTTCGTGTGCGACTTCAGAATGGGGATGTGAAAATAAGCATCCTGCAAGTTGATAGAAACCATCCAGTCTTCCTTTCCCAATGCAAGACAGATCTGTGTCAGGGTCAACATTTTGAACTTCTCCTGTTTGAGTAACCAATTAAAAATCATCAGGTCCAAATTGGGCCTCAAATGCCCATTTTTCTCAGGAGTCATAAAATATCTTGAATAACATCCCGGACCTCTTTACTGCTCTGTAACCAACTCCATTGCGGTCTTTAACAGCAGATTTTGAACCTCCTGCCGAAGCAACAGCAGGTGCTCTTCTGAGCAAAAAGACTGCTGGGGAGGGAAGGGAGAGGCAAACTCCTGAAAGGGATGGGCAGAACTATTTTCTACAATGCTCAGCACCCACGAGCCTGTTAACTTCCACTTTTGAAGAAAATGAAACAAACCCCCCTACGGGCAACACATGCTGCTGAAAGGGGAGAGAACTAGGGCTGCTTCCCTGACAAGTACCCAGCAGAAGGGGAAGAGAAGGAGGAGGAGGAAGGCTGCTGGGTGGCACCACATGATTCAAGTCTTCCATGACCTCTGTAGGATCTGTAGAGGGGGTTGACAAGCTGTTGACCCTGGAACTGCTGCCTTCTTCGAAAGGAGGGGCTATGGCTAAATCCCCTGAATGTACAGAATGGTTTGTAGGTTGTGGAGAGTGCCTGAAGACCCAAAGATTTAGCAGTCGCCTTACTGTTCTTAAATCTTTCTAGGGCCGAGTCAGCCTTGGCATCAAAAAGTCTAGATCCATCAAATGGAAGATCCATTAAAGTGGACTGTGCATCAGATGAAAACTGCGATCCTCTGAGCCATGCATGCCTTCTGGTCGCAACTGAAGTCCCCATGGGTCTAGCCACAGAGTCCGCAGTAGCCAGACCTATTTCGCTGCCACCTGACTATCTTGCAAATGGTCCGTAAAATGGCCCTGAACATCCTGCAGCAATTTTGCTGAATCCATCAATGCATGACTGTGCCTGGCAAGCACACAAGTTGCACCGACTGACTTTAGTGCCATGCTTCCTGAAGAAAAGGTCTTTTTAGCCGATTACTCCATATGCTTAGATTCTCTATCGCCAGGAGTTGTAGGAACGACCCAGGAGCTGATTTAGATGAACAAGAAGCTTGAACCACCAAACTTTCAGGAGATGGATGCGGACTCAAGAACTGTGGGTCATCTGGTGCAACTCTGTACCTCCTTGTGATGGATTTAGAAACTGCAGGAGTAGTAACAGGCTTCTTCCATATATCTAATATTGGCTCTGACAGTGCGTCATTAAATGGAAGAAGGGGTTCTGATGACGAGGTAAAAGTATGGAGAACCTCCGTCAAAATATTAGATTTTAACTCTGTAGTAGGCAGAGACAAATCTAAAAGTTCTGCTGCCTTTCTAATTACTCCATGGTACGAAGTAAACTCCAGAGGAAGCATGCCCCCAGGGGATAACAATTCCCAATCAGGAGATGTATCAAGTCCACTCGCTATCTCAATTCCTTGAAAGTCATGGAAAGGCAATCTCTCCTTCCTCCAGCTCCTGCTGTTCCTCCAAATACTGCTATTCCTCTAACACCCTCAAAGCTTCCCTCCTTGATCTCAGCCTGTATTTCAGGCAGGGCGTCGAAAGAAAATGTACTGATGTCGATGAAGCCTGCTGTAGCAAAGGCAAAGCCGGATCCTTACTCTGCACCAGAGTAGATTGACTCAACACAGGTCGAGGTCTGTTGGTTGTCGGGACCGGCACCGTCATCTTCAACAGAGGTGGTGTCATGTTCAGAGCCGACCCAGTCCACTCATATGGAGTCAAAGGCAGAAAAGGCATGAATGGAACCTGCCTATATGGCACCAGTATTCCTAGATTAAATGCCAAAGGACCAATAGGGCCAGCAGGAGTACCACAGGGGACCACTGCTCCACACCCAGGATACTCTTGTTCCTTTTGTGCAGGTTGAACTTAACTTGTCACCTGATCTTCCAGCTCCTGACTTTGTGTGGATGCAGGAGAAAATTGAGACAAGGAACTCGAACGCTATGCCAATATCTCCACCAAAGATGGCACCGGTGACATCTCAGGTGACTTCTGTTGAGGAGAATGAGTGGGACTCACTTCCCAAATTGTGCAGCGCCGAGATCTCAAAGTCAGAGATACCAACCAAGGGCTGTCATCTCAAGATGAGCGATGCCTTGAACCATGACAATGTAGTTTCTGGTGTGATCTCAAAGATGTATGCAACAAACACTCCTCCCGAGGTCTGGATCGTCGTCTGCCTCTTTTCTCCTTCTTAGGCTTTGACAAGACGAGCATCCTCAGACGTCTTGGTCCGATCTCAAACACCAAAGACAGTTCTCATGCGGGTCAGTCACCAACATATGACTCCTGCACTCCTTACAAGGCTTAAAGCCAGACTTCCTAGGTGGAGACACTGTAGCAATAAAAATATCTCCCTCAAAACAGAGAGAAGTAGAAAAAAAACAAGGAACTGTCGTCAGCACGCCAGCGAGGACTTCTAATGGGTCCGATGACGTCAGACGAGTCGCGTGCGGAGCTGTGTAATTGTGACTTGGAGAGCTAGAAAGAAAAGATTCCCGTCAAATGAGGGCACATCAGGAGTATTCAAAAGGTGGGGAATCCACAGGTAGATGTATCCATCAGAAAAGAGCAATTACAAAACATACAGTTTCTGTGAACAGCACTGGTTATAAAAAAGGACAACACTCACATCAGCTGTCTGATTTACACCAGTAGGAAGGAGAGGGTAAAGTTGATGATGAAATGTAAACTACAGCAATAGACAATCACAACAGATCTACTCCCCAATACATGATTGCTTTATTTTTCAAAGATTTTTTTCAAGTTAAAAGGCTATGTGAAAAATTTAAATACTCTAAAAGTTTTAATTAAAAATGTTGTAAATAATAAAAGAGCAAAAAACGTGCCACACAGTTATAATTCTGAAACACACAAAGGCATGATGCTATACTCTTCCTACCTGGTGTTCCCATTCCAGACTGCCCTCCTTTCTGCTAAATGACATGACTTTCCAATCTGCCACTGAGACCTTGATGATGGAGTCTTTAATCACTGCTTCCTGCTCGTCTACCTCAGAAATGATTTTGGAGTCATCTGGATTTACACTTGGTTTAAAATTGCCTTCAATGAACCCTACTCTGGGTTCAACATCTGGAACATAGCGGAGTTCAAAATGGCCAACACTGAAATTCCATCTGAAAAAATAAAAAAGGTTGAAGAAAAGATTACCCAACTAAAGGTATGTGAACTGAAACTGACAACTAACCCTAACTTAAGTGTGAAAGACTTTTGCTGATTCTTACTGGCAAAGGAGAAACAGTTGGATCTGGCTCTATCCAACAAAGACACACATTAATTTTGTGGGAATTTCAAAATACACATTATGTTATGTTAACCACATCTGCACAGAGCTCAAGTGCAATGCATTTGGGTGTGTGCTGCATTGGGAGATCCGGGATGTCTGCCTCCACCCCATTCTGGGTTCCTTTTAGTTAAGTTGTCCTCTCATAAGAATTAATTTATTAGCAAGACCCTAGTACTTAGTGAAACTGATTTAAACTTTGGAGCAAGACAACAACTCTAGTATTTGGAGGCGAGGACCTGAAACTTTTATATTGATCTGAGCAGTGACTATGCCTAAAATCTCACATTTTTTATTCAGCCTATAAAATGAAACCAGTTCAGGTAATGGACTTAGACCCATGGACTATCATAAATTATATATTGTGATTAAACTAGTCTTTTGCCAGCAAAGATACACAAAGGTCCTATAACACTGCTACTTTAGCAACACAAAAGGATGATGAACAGAGTGCTGAAACTTTTCAAACACTCACCCCAGCCACTGTTCTGGGTTTAACCCTAGGTTTTTTTGCTTGCTCACCTTGCCACCCCAGTCTGAACCCAGCCATATGCAAATCAGTCTTGACCCTGTTCCTCATGGGAGCAGTCCAGCCCGCACTGCCCAGCCAGGTCCTCCCTGGACAGGAAAAAAGCACCATGGGACCGGTCAAGGGAGAAGGGTCAAGACTGATTTACATATGGCTAGGTCCAAACTTGGGTGGCATGGTGAGCAAAGAACAATGGATTTAACCCAGATCTGAGAATGGGGTGAGTGTTTGAAAAGTTTCAGCACCCCGTCCATCATCCTTTTGTGCTGCCTATCCCACTGCTGCACCATGCCAATCATGCATGCACCACTTCCCACATCCTGTGGCATACTCACACAATATTACTCAAAAACTGCCCCATTTTGCCCAATGGAAAACACGGTTGACAAAAAAAAACACAAGCATCCTACTCGCAGGTACACTCTGGTAATGCAGCTCTTAGCTTGTCACTGAATCCAAACTGAATAGCATGAAACACATGTATTAAAGTTTTGGAATCTAGCATAGGGATGCCTTGGATTGACACCTAGGAAAACTACTCAACCTGCATTCTTTTAAGAAAGGCCTGAAAACAAACCTCTCCAAGGGGTTATTCAGCATACAGACATCTTCCAGCGGACCTCTTGCTGACCCCTTCAAACCCTGACCAGGCAAAAAAAATATGCACAAGCTTCAACAAAACCAGTGCTACTGCTATGGAGCGTCAGACCCATGAAATATGTATGTTTTACCCCCTGATCCTCAAATATCAACCTGAGCTTCATCCCGACTCGTAAGCATTGTAAAGCAACTGATGAAGGCACATCTGTCCTTGACAAAGCAAATAAATAAGAATATAGAAAACCTGGGATTAGTATCAGATACCCACTTCTCAGAACCACTGCGTGGTCCTACAGCTCGAACAGTTTTTTGAGTTCTGTGCAAAAGCAATATGTCATCCTGTTCAATATCTTCTTCGTTCCAACGACGACACCCCATTGCTGAACAGATGTACTTCACCTGAAAAATAATACATAAAAACAATCATCATTAATTGTACATTAGCAACCTTATTTGCTTATAAACAGGATCCTTGTAAGCTCATCCTCCTCTTATGGATGAGCGGACCCTGGTAGTAATCCATATTATTACTTTCCAATAAATAATGATAACCTAGTAGCAGAATGTAGTGTATCTTGTCAATTTCTGATGGCAAGCTAACGCAGAGGCCTGCTTAATACAGATCTGAGATATTACAATAGGAGTTAGGACAATGCCTTTGAAATAGGGACAGACATACTATAAATGTGGTTTATTATTTGCGTGACTGAGAAGCAAACCACTTACTCAATACAGAGTTTTAGTTTAGCAATTAAAAAGTTAAGACTGACTTTTTGATCGAAAATGCACTTACTGTATTGCTAGTGATTTGGACGATTTCCTCAAGCTGAAGCATTTATGTTGGAAGAAGTGGGCAATTGGGGACGAGACAGGAATAAAGCGAGGTGATAAAGGAAGCAGGAAAAAGAGGGTGGGGTAGGGAGGGAAATAAAGGAGGGATAAAAAGTAAGATAGGAGATGGCGAGATTAAAAGGGAAAGAGGAAAAAGGAAAGAGAAAGGGAGTGAAAGAGTGGTTTTGCTCTTAAAAACGTGCTAGATATGTCTGCATTAAATCGCATGGTTTGAGATCCTTAAAGAACCTACTATCATGGTATAGCGCTACATGAATTCAGAAACACAGTTACAATAGGGTTTTTAAATCTACTAGAATTAAAAGAGGAAAAAATCTGTCAAAATATGTTGTTTGTGGCACACAAACTAGCATCCTTAAAGGTATAATGATTAGCATAAACCGGAATATCAAGTTCCTAAAAGGTTTTAAAGGCTTTGCTTTGCCACATTAAGAAAAAAAGTGTTACATCGAAACTTACTTTTCCACTGTGAGCACTCAACCCATAGGTTGTCAGAGACTTCCCTCCAACCAAAACAACATCATCACCAAATTTATAAGAAGATTCCAAGAGAGACTCCACAGTAAACGGAACGGCTTCCATGCTCTCTCGATCGCGGTCCCACTGGAATAAGTCCCCATCCAAGGATGGAATGATCATTTTATTTCCAAAAACCTAGAACATTTAATAAGACAAGATCAGCATTCTAAAATGAGGAACCTAAAAAAATAGTCAAGATGCCTGAATAGTCTGTTTAAGAAATTATACCTGGTCCATATTTTAGCAGAGACCAAGACATTTTGTGAACCTTTTCAGCAATACTGGCTCTGTTAGGTCTCTATGCTCAAGCACAAAGCTTCATGGAAAGCAGGATTTTTTTTATTTTTTATTATTACGAGGTTTTGAAAATGTAACCGTCACACCCAGGTGTATCACTAGAGAAGTAATCAGTAATACTCAGTTAAAATATAAATGAAACAAAATTAACAAAAATACAATTAAAAAAAAAACCTTTTAAGCAGAAAATAGTAATGTCAGTACTTAAAATGTACCGGTGTGATCCCAGGCAATGAACACCTTGCCAGCATAGGAAAACCAGCTAAAATAAGCATAATTTTATCAATTACAAAAGGACAAGGGTTGGAGTGTATCATAACAGCACACGGAAGGGCATTTTAGAAGAAGAATACCTAGCTCTGTGTTGTGAAATCTCGAAATGAAGCAAGGATTTAATGCCGGTAATAATACATGGGATTCTGCAATCCCTGCATGAAAACCCAGTCACTGATTTCTTTGTATGTCTCTCATAGAGACCCTCTATTATTTATTTTAGTTTCTGGACCTCGCTTTAAACTACAAACCAATAGTTGACAACAAAACTGATTAACCGCCATCCTGATGTTATTCCAGGTCAGGCTGACAGACCTCAATGGCCTGTTAGTGCAACTCTACTTGCCTGCTTTGAATGAAAGCAGAAAGCATAGCTGCCGGAGGGGGAAAGAACGCAGACAATGTGGGGTTTATTAGGGATTGCAGGTAAGGCTTTTTTTTTTTTTAAATGATGGCACAGCGAAGAGATGCTGTGTTATGCATGGTTCCCCATTAATCTTCAGCCCCTGTGCACCACCTGGAGAAGATGACCGTGGGGGCCATACATAACATTAAATTATAGATGGCTAACAATGAAACACAGGGATTTTTGGCTTCTGAGTGGCATTATAGATTACTCAACTTGTGACTTACAAAGAGATGATGACAGAGTTCAACTGCAATACCTTACTACTGTCAAGTTCTGCTGTCACAATGCCTGCTGCCAGACCCAGAAGCCGAAGTGAAAGACACATCAGGTCACGTAGCATAATTAAAGCAGCTGTTCAAGGAATGAGAATCAAAATGCTGCTTTTCTTTCGTCTACTGTTTTCCTACCTTACAGTGACAAGTTCAAAGGACATATTTACAGCAACATGCTTATGTTTTACACTCATCAGGTAATTATAGAAAATATAGACTATTTCTGCGCGTTTCTAGAAATTCTGAGCTACTGCAGCTTTTTTCAATAAAAAAAAACTGACTTGTATTAAACTGATTCTGAGATCTTTTTGCAAAAAATACCAAATAGCTTTTTGGATGCTTTTAATTTTGCATTCAAGATTCCACTTTTATCCTTCAGATTTGTTAATTTGCTTTCTCTTTCATATGAAAGAGCTATGCACCAATGATTTAAGTAGTTTGTGGGAAAGAGAATGGTGTGACCATCTATTATAAGTGATAAAGTGCCCCTGCCGCACATAAGGGAATTGCAAGTCACCATGGAGTTCAATAACCTTAGAAGGAACTTGGCCTTCGGCCTCAATCCTATATATGGTCATGGACCTCCTTGGTGACTTGCAATACCCTTATCATTTACAACAGGGTAAAGAGGATATACTCTATTGGAGGGGCATGCAAAAGTGGAAAGCCAGCCATTGAATAAGCAAGCTAGTAACTCGGTGGGCTTATAGCAAACCAATGTGTGTGCTGGGCTATAAACCCACTGTACGCATTTAATTTGGTTCACAATAGGTCTTTTGCAATCAGCAGTAGAAGAGATTTAAAAATGGCTAGATTCCTCCTTTTAGTAAATTTATAACCTGTTATTAATTCTTTGACGGTTTTGCATTTTGCTATATCAAAACTTTCTATTTTACCTAAGTGATTTTCACACGTTCTGCCAATTCGTTGAACACTTTGCCAATGTTCACGATTTAAATCTATTCTGCTTTCCCTAAATATTCTCCTCTGTTGTCATTTTTACTTGAGCAAAATTCAGTAGAACAACTTGAGTGTTCTACTTACCCACCCTGTGGTAATAAGCGCTACAACAATGAAATTACATTACAATACAATGCAATACATTACTAACTGTCCATGGAATGTGTTAGCATTTAGAGACAACTGCATATGAATGAGGATTTATGGGGCTGTGAAGGTCGTGATTCCAACACAAAACATCCAATATCTTTAAACCATATGCAGTTTTTTATTTTAATGCACAAACAGCAAAATATAACAAACTAAGCGAGAAAGCTAAAATGTACAAGCACTGCAATAAGAGGCAGTGAAAGAGTGGCTAGAAATTTGCCAGGCTGTAGGTGAAACAGACATACTGTGCCTTTCAGAACGTGTTTTAAGCTTGGATTGAAGCACAAATTATTTTACTGCTCAAAGCACTTAAAGGTGATGAATATTACATAATCTGAAAGACAAGCAAGTGCATTTATTCAACTCCCTATTATCAACCAGCCCAACTATCACAAAGAAACGCTAGCCAACTCCTTGCTCAATAATTTAATAACCTCCTAAAAGAAAGAATGACAATATGTTCGCGATTTCGAATTTTATCTACTCTTTACTATTATTTGTATTCTCCTCATACTTTCTTTTCCTTTTGAAAGCCACGTTATTCTAACCTACGAAAAAATTAATTGGTGCCTTCTATAGGCAGCGGAAAATAAATGTCGTCCAAGGTTTTTTTTTTTTTTTTTTTTAAATAGCATTCACCAGTGCCTTTAGGGTAAAGAAAAAAAAGTTAGAAACATGCAAGTGAAAAAATATCAAAACGGAAAGAAAAAATTTCACTATAAACAAAAAGCAAAAACTTCTTCGGTAGGTTAAAGTCCTTTACATTAAAGTCCAGTCACTGAACAACAATAAAAGGCCACAGTAAATGAGGCTGCAACTTATAAGGATTCACTGTAAGGAACAGATGATTCCGTTGGACTGCTGGCCTGGTCATGTCAGTCCTCCCACCAAGTTTTACACCAATCCTTCACGTGAAAGAGGCAACAGAGAAGCACTTTTTGGATGCCTGGCGTTCCTCAATGAACACAGTGCAGGGCATCCATTCATTCTGCAGCCCTCTACAGAAAGGTGTCTCTAACAGGTCTCTAGAATATGCTCAATTTGTCTGAAAAGCCTGAATCCCGGACTTACCTGGTACTCTATGTTCCTCGGTCATACATAATCTATGTGATGATGGAAAAAAAGGATGGTTCAGAGGAGAGGAAAAAGTGCTGTGCCTAAATCTAAGCCTGCAAGAGGATGAAGAAAGAGAGAGTCTGTGTATGTGTATGTCAGCTGTGCGTATATCGATAAATATTTTTACTAAAAAAAAAAGGTTAAAGTTGTGTTATAGTTAAGTGAAAATGTCAGTTAAAACATTACATTTTAAACTCTAAAAACTACTGAAATCCACAAATTATAGTTAACCGAATTAACTATAACTTGTGTTCTCATCATGCATTGCGTTGTCATTATCTGCATCATCAGCACTGATGTTATCAGAGATCTCTCAGAACATTCCATGAGTGACACAATATTTGAGCAGTGCGTGGCAAGTGCGCAAGTTATAGTTTCTTCAGCTAACTGTAACTAGTAAATGTCAGCGTTTTTTTTATTTAAAAAGTGTTAACTGACTATAACATCTATGTAACCTTTGTTTTTTTTCAGTACATTCCAGGGGGTTTTAAAGGTAAAGTAATATTTTATTTCAAAATGTGACTGACTAGCCAGCACAGTGTATGGCCTTGATCACATGTAGTTATAGTTTTGTCAGGATAGATATATATATACATACATACATACATACATATCTATAGAATACTAGCTGCTGGCTGCTCTTCCAGTCATTCAGAGCTCCTCCCCAGTGTGGCTCGGTAACAGCAGAGCTCTTTTTCGTGATAATACATTATATAATACATATATTTATTTAAAATAGCAAACCTATTGACTTTGTCAAAGTGAAATCCCATTAACAAATTATCCATGGCATAATTTACAATCAAAAGTAATGAAATCAATCACAATACAATGCATTCTTTATTAAATCTCACACAAAAAGGCTTATGGATAGTAATTGTCATAAAAACTGTTTAAGTAAAGAACTTTCATGCTTTTAATAAATACAACAAACCTGTGTTTGACTTGTTCTTTAACACGCTTTAGGCCACATAATGCAACCATAAGACTAACCACAAGGGGTCCCCACACTCCAGCTGAAGAGCAAACAGCTTCAGCTTGGAGTGGTGTGAAAATGATAGTAAGGTCTCCTCGGGTCATGCAGTCAATGACCCAGGAGACATAAGGTTATATTTTTGGACAAACAATCCTGTGTGGCTGCTGTGATCCCTGCAGCCCCCCATAACATGTATTTTATTTGTTGGTGGTGCCTTGGAAGTACTCAAATCTTTAAAAACAAGAACACGTTGGGCACTATGGGGCGCTACCAGGCGAGAGCTGTCCTTGTCGCTTCAATGCTTAAGTGGAAAGACTGTAACTACTTTCCCTATATTCTTTTTTATACAATTTCGACCCTGGGCATCTACATGCTTTCTTTTTATTTATTGTTATAAACATCAAGGGAACCCCAATGGATAACAAGGGACCAGGGTTTCACATATAAATACTAAAGAAACCATGGTCTCTAATTAAGAGATGAAAAATACATATATGCACACAGGAGAACAATCACACCTTTATGCACTATTCAATCAACACAAGATATTTCTTACTAGCAATTACACTGCACAAAGAAATGCAAGTGGGAAAACATGTTCCATAAGAACAGACTCAGGCAAATTTGTGACAAAAATAAATACATCTGATAAGTCACAATTCAACAAAGACACAACATTTCCCTTATACATGTAATTAGCAATCCACATGGGGTTAAAGTGTCAAAGATGCCTCAGGTTCACTCTCAAATTTAGCAAGGAGGAGATCCCTTTCCTCGATCTTATTATCAGAATCAAGGATGGAGAAATATATACATCATTATACAGGAAGTGTACCGAAAGAAACAAATGATTGGTTTAAACCTAGAGCACTTAGAGATTCATTTCCCTATCCTCAGTTTTTAAGGATTACAAGGGATTGTTTCTTTAAGGAAGATTTTTTTCATGAGACAGCCATGTTAATGAATAGACTTAGTGTCCACGTAGTAAGAAACACCAAAAGAAACAAGCATTTGCAGTGCAATGGGTCTCACATTTGCTCAAGTTAGAGCTATTAGCGTTATAAATTCCTAACTGAACTTTTCTTGCCACATAAGCCTATGAAAGTGATAGGCGTGAGGCATGCATGGTTAAAAGCCCACATAGATACCAACACGTTGGAAAAGCAGTGCTTGCGCACCGGTATGCTCAACCTAAAAACGATTTGTGACATATTAGTTTGTGTCACCACTTTCTCCCCAGGCTCTAATCTTGTCATTTGGCTGTTCTCCCATATATGTATATATATATTTTTTAATTTGGTCATTTGGGTGTTCTCCCGTAACAGTATATTTATTTTTTTCATCTCATAATTAGGGACCAGTGTTTCTTTAATAATTCTTTTTACTTACTGGCAGAGAGCAGAGTCTACTGCCAAGGCAGCTGCGCGTGCCAGCAGACTCCTTGCTGGTGGCAGGAGCCAGCAGCTTTCTATTCCCTGCTGCTCCACGGGGGCAGGAAGTGCACTTGCGATCTGTGCCCTGCTGCCTCTGTCCCCACCTCCCCTATCATGGGTAGCAGGAGTGCCACATTGCTAATGGGAACTCCACTGTCCCCATCTATGCTTTGGGGGTCCCCAAGAAGATGGGGGCCTCTGAGGTCATTTGCAAGTATGGGAAGAGGGGCCCAGGCATGCCCCCCTCCACAAATGTATTATAGAACAGAAAAACATGTGGAACGCCTTCCCCCAAATCCCCCAAAGCCCCTGGCCCTCCTTGAGGGGATGTTATTGAAAAGGGGCAGGACCGTCTTTTTCTTTTTTTTTTTTTTTTTTAAATCAGACTGTGGTATTGCTAAAAAAAAGTTGATATTCTAGCCCCAAAGGGGGTTTCCTCTCGGGGACTCCCACACAGGGCCTAGGGGGCTAAGAAATCCCTAGCCTACTCCTGTGTATGTTTTTTCTTTTTCCTTGCTACAACATGTGAGTCCTAAAATGGCTCCCAAACACCTTTGCTGATGCTGACAGCAGCCAATCAAGTATTATCTTTTGATTTGATGGTCCGGTGGTACTACAGCAGACTGAAATATCTATAAGTTGTAAACCTTAATTTCTCAAAAACTACTCAATGGATTTTCACTGTGAGAAACTAGGGCTGATTGCAGAGGCCCCATAACTTTTTGCCCCCATTTTCCACTTTATGCTGGTGTTGTCCTGACTTTGATGGTGCCCTGGGTACTGCTAACCAGTCCCAGGGCCTGTGCTCTGTGTAAAATGGATATGCAAATTAGGCTAATTATAATTGGCTAAGTTAACCTACCTATAAGTCCCTAGTATATGGTAGGGCATGTAGGTTTAGGGACCACAGCATAGGTGGTGCACACCTAGGTTCACTGCTGAGGTGCCCAGTGTCATTTTAAAAGCAAGCCTGCCTTGCTGGCTGCTTTTAAATTAAAGTTATATGCAAATTCGACTTTGGAATTAAAGGTACTTCCAAAGTCTTAAACTACCTTATTTTTACATATAAGTCACCCCTAAGGTGTGCCCTATGTGCCCCTAGGGCTGGGTGCCATGTAACTATGAGCAGGGACTTTATAAACATAGATTTATAAGCCCTGGTGAGGTAAAAACAGCCAAATTAGTTTTTTCCCTCATGGAAGTAAATGGCCTTCATAGGCTAGAATGGGCAGACTTTATTTTAAATTTTAAAGTCTCCTTAAATGTTACATACCAAGAATTTGGTATCAAATTGATTGTTGTAATAAATCCCACAACTTCCAGTTGTTGGATTTAATATAACTAGTTCAGGTAAAAAGTTTAGACTTTACCTAAAAAGTTGCCAATTTCAGCTCTGCATTGTTTTTGCTGCTGTGCTCTGATTGGCCAGCCTGCAGCAGCTTCTGCCAGGCTGCCTTGATGAGGTGTGAAGTGGCCAGGCTTCACACAAAGGAATGTGCTTGGGGGAGAGAATCTCCCCTCAGCAGATGGTGAGGCAGGAAGGGGGAGGGCTGCCAAACTGGTCTTCAAAGGCAGAGAAGGACATTTGCAGCACCCAGCAACACCCCCACATCCTGCAACCCCAGACAATTAGGTGCCCCCTTGATTAGATTAGGAGAGGGCAGGAGAGGGGTGTGTTTATGATTTTTAGCCACACCAGTGGGTGGGCTCAGCCAGATGTAACCTCCAAAAATCAGATTCATCCATGTTGGATTTTTAGAGACTGTTGCCTTCTGGGATGGATTTTTGCCACACTTCCCAGGAAGTGGTCATCACAGGGGGACGACCCTGTCCCTGATTGGAGAACCAGGGCCCCCCTGCTTTTCACCCAGGAGCAAGGATAAAACTGGCAGACCTGCACCCACGCCTCAGATCCCCTCCAGAATTCAACAAGAAAGGAACTAAAGAAGAAGAAGGACTGCCCTGCTGGACCCCTGGCCTGCACCTGGACCCTGCACTCAGAAAGACTGCACCAGCTGCACACTTGGGCTTCACCACAAGAAGGACTTTGCCTGGCTTCCAATGGTTCAAGGAGGGACTCCCTGTTTGCTACAGGTGAAAAATTGCTATCCAGAGTCCCCTGCACCAACTCCTGAAAAAGTGACCAGCTGACCACTGTCCAGTGGCCAAAAAGGAGTTTGCGCCAGGTGTATTCTGGGAGTAGAAGTCCGCACTTCCCAAGGACCATCACAGAATTTCTAGACCCTTGGGGTGAGCTGTGGACCCCAAAAGAACCTTAAAAGAACATCTGGGTGAAGCCCCAGAAGTTTGGAAAAGATTGGAGAATTTTTGAAAAAAAGCTCCATAAAGTGACCGACCCGACGCGGAAATTCTAGCCGGCTTGCCTCAACCGCGACCCAGCCTGACTTCGTGGTTCGTCCCGGTAAAGAAAAACATCCAAAAAAGAGACTAAGTCCGAACGTAAAAAGTTGACCGGGACCTTCCAGCCATTGTATCCGAGAAGGGCTCCACGGACGTCGGATCAAGATCCAGGTTTACCCCGGTCGAAGGATTTTCATCTCGAAAAAACCACTAAGTCCGAAGGTAAAAATCACCACCGAGGAAACCGACTTCGCGTATCCGGACAAGGGCTCCAGGAGGTCGGATCCAACTGGCAGGTTCGTCCCGGGGAAGAAAAACATCAAAAAAGAGACTAAGTCAGAAGGTAACATTTTAACCGAGGCCTCCCGCGACTTGTAGCCGAGCAGGGCTCCATCGCGGTCGGCCTGAAAGTTTGACTTTGCCCCGGTCCTGGTGCAACCAGATGACCCGATTGGCGCTTTTTGTTTCTAAGCGCTAGAAAATAATAATACTTTAAAAATTCATATCTCCGGTTCCCCTGAACCGATTTTAATCGTTTTTGTGTCATTTTAAAGATAAAAATATAAGCTATTTTTATAAATTGGTTTTGGATTTTTAAACTGTTTCCTGTGTTTTATTTAATTACTGTTTTGTGATATTTGAATGCTTTACACACTGTCTCCTAAGTTAAGCCTTGACGCTCGTTGCCAAGCTACCAAGGGTTGAGCTGGGATTAATTTACTGAGACCTAACTGTACCTATGTGGAGGTTAGTGGCTTGTTGCTAGGTGTAGGTACCTACCTGCCCTACCAATAACCCATTTTCCAACATTCACCAAATGGCAAAATGTACACTTTCAGTGTAAAGATCTAGCTTCCTGACAAATTTGCAGTAATTACGTTCAGCCGTTTCAGATGAAGTGTTATTCAATTTTCCTATGGAAAATTGCATGCAGTAAACTTGCTTTCCCCCTTTGTCCCCCCCAACTGCCCACCTTCTCCCATGGTTCTCGGCCCTGCTTCACAGATTACCCCAAACCTTTCCAGGAAATGGGCTGAGGCGGATTAACCTTTTTTATTGTTTTTTTGGAAAGCTCTGTGAAGATTTGTTAGGCACCAAAGTTATCAGCAAACCAGAAAATCTATTGCATATGGAAACAATGTCCTAACTTTAACTACACAGTGGTGACTGTCGCTGTGTTGTATAAATAATCATATGAATATTGCCAATGAGACAGAAAGCCCAAAGAAGAAATGTCACTACAATGCTGAGTGACTGTGTGTGTACGTGATTGAGAGTGTGCTGTGATATAACTCTAATGTTGTACGGTTAATGTATAATTGGTTTATTGCTTATGTAGATGTTGTTTAGTACACTTGTTATGCAGAGTGATCTGCAGCAAGCTGACTCATTTGCTTACGGATGAGCTGACCAGCCAGGGTTCCAAAGAATTGAAGATTACATGTTCCTGAAGTACTGTGAAGCTCACTTCGTCTGAGCGCTGCACTACTGTACTGTTTTTACTAAGAGTGTGTATCTAACACCAACTCTGACTGGAGTCACTTTGTTACATCTGGTGACAATTTGGAGAACCAACATCGGGAATCAAGTGAAGTTAATTGAAATGCCAGTTACTTTCACGTTTGGTACCCTCATATCGAGGTCAGATCAATCAAAGAATAATCGGGCTGATGATAATTCCAAGGAGACTGCTAATAAACGTACTACTTTTGGTGGCTTCGTGGTGGGTGTGACAGAGCCACCAACTCTGCAATGGTTGCCTGATCGCTCGTCACCTCTACAATGTAGCAGTGGAAGCTAATCTTTTGCTCTTAATTCATACACGCTTTTGACTCGAAGATCCTCTGCTTGTGAATGCTTTCTCCAAACAAATTACAAGAGTAATGCATCATGATGTATGCATGCTTACTGATGTGATAACCACACGGAGGCTTTGAAGGTACAGTGTGGTATAGTGAGTTATGGGTTTTTAGTTCAAAGTTAAAGGCACAGATTTCTGATTCCTACAAGACTTGCTCCTCCAACACTTATTTTGCATTGGGGCTTATTAGCAGTTGATTCTAGGCAACATATGATTATTTAAAACAATTCCAAAGAGGCATAAGAGAAAAAACATCATATTTGAGGTTTTGTATTATTGATAAAAATATTTTTATAAAGACTATGTAAGGAGTGTGTTCCCTTTGCCATTTTACGGTGGCCTGGGAAACATCTCCAAAATGTTGAATGTGGCTTTGCACATGACTTGATCGCTGTGGCAGGATGAACAAGTTACTTACCTTCAGTAACGCTTTTTCTGGTGGATACACTAGCTACCTGTGGATTCTCCACCTTATGAATTCTCCCAATGCGCCAGCATTTGATGGAAAGTTTTCTTCCCAGCTCTCCACGTCGACAAGGATGTCACAATTGCACGGTTCCGCATGCGACTCCGTCTGACGTAACCGTGGCAATAAGAAGTTGTCGCTGGCATGCTGACGTCAGTTTCACCCTTTTTTACGTGCCTTTAAGGCGAACAGGTGAAAACCGACCTCACGATAGCCGAATAAACCAATACATGTAACCATACTGATGTAACATAAGTACAACAATTATTTATATAGAAATTAATAAAAACATATATACACTTATAATACAAAACGTTTTCGTATGACTAGACAGGCAACGGGGAGGCGGGGAGGACTGTGAGGAATCCACAGGTAGCCAGTGTATCCACCAGAAAAAGCATTCCCGAAGGTAAGTAACTTGTTCTTTTGATTGATACAACTACCTGTGGATTCCTCACCTTATGACTAGAGTCCCAAAGCAGTACCGCACTTGGAGACGGGTGTCTGACTAGTCACACCAAGAAATCCTGCAACACAGAATGTGCAAAATGACCAACCCTTCTGCCTTCCGAATCCAAGCAGTAGTGTTTCGAAAAGGTATGAAGGGAAGCCAAGTTGCCGCTTTACAAATATCTACCACTGGCACAACCCTAGCCAAAGCTGAAGTGGCAGCCTTAGCCCTAGTAGAATGAGCTCTAATACCTTCAGGAGGAATCTTCTTTGCTAACGAATAACAGATCTTAATGCAGAGAATGACCCACATGGATATAGTTATTTCATGGACAACTCTGCCCTTCATCTTTCCCACATATCCAAAGAAAAGCTGGTCATCCAACCGAAAGTCCTTTGTTCTCTCAATATAGAAACTGAAAGCCCTTCTGGGGTCCAAGCAATGGAGTCTTTCTTCCTCTTTTGAAGGATGAGGAGGAGGGTAGAAAGATGAAAGGGTAATAGACTGCCCCATATGGAAAGGAGTGACAACTTTAGGAAGGAAAGCCGCCCTGGTTTTCAGCACCACTTTATCAGCAAAGAATGATGTAAAGGGAGGTTTGACACTAAGGGCCTGAAGCTCATTCACATGCCTAGCAGACGTAATAGCTATAAGGAAAACTGTCTTAAAGACCAATAATCTTAAAGGACAAGAATGCATGGGTTCAAACGGTGAACCCATTAAAAAAGTCAAAACCAGATTTAAATCCCACTGAGGCACAAGAAACTGAGTGGGAGTAAATTTATTTGTTGAACCTTTCAAGAAACTAACAACAATAAGTGATTTGAACAAGGAAGGTTGATCCGGAAGGCAAAGAAAGGTTGACAGTGACGACAAATAGCCTTTGACAGTCGCAACTGCACAACCCTTCTGTGCTTAAGTTAAAGCAAACAACAGAACATCAGAGAGATGGGCTCTCAAGGGATGAATTTGTTTTTCTCCACACCAAGCCACAAATTTTGCCCACCTGCTGGCATAAACAGTCTTAGTGGAGTGTCACCTGGCCGATAAAATAACATCCACTACCTCTGGTGGGAGAGAGAAAGAACTCAAACTGCCCCGTTCAATCTCCAGGCATGTAGGTGGGGGTGTAGAACCTGCCCCTGCGACTGCGAGAGGAGATCTGCCCTGAGAGGGAGACGGTGCGGAGGGCACAGCAAGAGTTGGATAAGGTCTGTGTACCACACCCTTCTCTGCCAATCCGGAGCTATTAAAATGACTTGAGCTCGATCTTGGTGAGTCTTCCTCAGAACCCGAGGAATCAAGGGTATTGGGGGAGGGGGGCGGTGGAACACGTAAAGCAACTAGTCGCACCAAGACATCTGAAACGTGCCCCCCAAAACTCCTTGCACTGGATACTGGAGGCTGCATAACGACGGGGAGTGTGCGTTCTCCCGAGCGGCAAATAGGTCTATCTGCGGAAAACCCCACATCAGAAAGATGTGAAGGACCAGGTCTGGATGGAGATACCACTTGTGATCGGCCGAGAAATGCCGACTGAGACTGTCCGCACATACATTGAGAACTCCAGCCAGATGATTTGCTACCAGAGCCGCAGAGCCTCTCTGCAGAGAATGTACGACCCTATTCCTCCCTGCTTGTTGATGTACCACATCGCGGTAGTGTTGTCTGTCAAGACTTGAACTGACTGACAGCGAAGGGACGGGAGGAAGGCCTTGAGCGCCAGACGTATCACCCGCAATTCTAACAGATTGATATGAAAAGTCTGTTCCACTGGAGACCAAAGACCTTTGATCTCCAGGTCCCCCAGATAAGCTCCCCACCCTAGAGTGGAAGCATCCATTATGACCGTAGCCACCGGAGGCGGTAGTAAAAAAGGCCTTCCTTGGCAAAGGTTGCCGTCCACAACCCACCATCGTAGATCCACTGCAGCATCTCTGGAGATCGTTATCGACTCCTCAAGATCCCCTTTGTGTTGAAACCACTGCCTGTGGAGGCACCACTGAAGAGCCCTCATGTGCCAGCGTGCATGAGTGACCAACAGAATGTAAAAAGCGAACAGACCGAGCAGGCGCAGGACCTTGAGGACTGGAAAAACCGCTCCATTTTGAAACATTGGAATCAATGCCTGAATGTCCTGAATCCGCTGAGGCGGAGGATAGGCCAGATTCAAAGTTGTATCCAGTACTGCCCCTATGAACAGGAGGTGCTGAGAGGGCTCCCAGTGAGACTTGGGTACGTTTATCGAAAAACCTAGACTGAACAACAACTGAGTTGTCATTTGAAAGTGATGCAGCACGAACTCTGGAGACTTGGCTTTGATCAACCAATCGTCCAGGTAAGGGAATACTGATATTCCCTTCCTCCTGAGACTTGCTGCAACCACCGTCATCACCTTCATGAAGACTCGAGGTGCTGAAGTAAGACCAAACGGAAGGACCGCAAACTGGTAGTGTTGCCACCCCACCAAAACCGGAGATACTTCCTGTGCGACTTGAGAATAGGGATATGAAAGTAAGCATCCTACAAGTCGACAGACACCATCCAATCCTCTTTGTTCAATGCCAGAAGCACCTGCGCTAGAGTCAGCATCTTGAATTTCTCAGGCTTGAGGAACCAATTTTAAAATCCTCAGATCCAGGATAGGTCTTAATCGACCATCCTTCTTGGGGATCAGGAAATATCTTGAATAACAACCCTGACCCCTTTCCTGCTCTGGAACCAACTGCACTGCGCCTTTTGATAACAGGATTTGAACCTCCTGCAACAACAGGAAATGGTTTTCTGAACAAAACAAAGGACGAGGAGGGATGGGAGGGGGAAACTCCCAAAAGGTAAGGGCATATCCTTTCCTCACAATATTTAGAACCCAGGAGTCTGATGTGGGTAACTCCCACTCGGAGAAAAAGACGCAACCTTCCACCTACAGGAGAAGGGTGACTCAAAATGGACAGAAAACTAGGGCTGCTTCCCTTGTTGTTGTCCCCCAGAGGAAGAGGATGATGCAGGGTGCTGCTGGGTGACCCCTCTTGTCCGAACTCTCCCCCACCCTCTAAAGGATCTATATGGGAGGCTAGCAGGCTGTTGGACTGTGGACAGGCGTCTCCAACGATAAACGGCTCCACTCCCAAACCCCTTGAATCTCCGAAAGTACCTGAAAGGGGTAGTAGTGGAAGCCTGCAGACCCAAAGACTTCACTGTGGCCCTACTGTCCTTGAAGCGCTCTAAGGCAGAGTCAGATATGGCTCCAAACAGCTTTTCTCCTTCAAAAGGCAGGTCCAATAGAGTGGTTTGGACATCTGTAGAAAAGCCAGAGGACCTCAACCATGTATTCCTCCTGGTAGCGACTGAGGTACCCATCGCCCTGGCCACTGAGTCTGTAGAATCCAGACCAGACTGGATAATCTGCTTAGCCACAGCTTGAGCATCTGACAGGAGCTCACCAAACTGCCCCTGCATATGCTGCGGTAAGTCCGGAACTACAGCTTTAGCCGCATCCATCAGTGAGTGTACATATCTACCTAACACACAGGTAGCATTTGCCGCTATCAGGGCCATACTGCAGGATGAAAAAGTGTTCTTGGCTGACTGCTCCATTCTCTTAGACTCTCTGTCCGAAGGAAAAACAGGGAAGGAGCCTGGTGCAGAACGTGCTGAACAAGAGGCCTGGACCACTGAACTCTCTGGAGTCGGATGCTTTGATAAAAATCCTGGATCTCACGGAGCCACCCTATACCATCTTGCAACAGATCTGTTCACAGCTGCCAATGACACACGCTTCCTCCAAACCTCCAATATAGGCTCCGTAAGAGCATCATTAAATGGAAGCAAGGGTTCTCCTGAAGCTGAAGAAGGATGCAGGACCTCAGTGAAAATGTTTGTTTTAACCTCAGCAGCCGGCAAAGAAAGGTCTAAGAAATTTGCCGCCTTCCTGACCACGGAATGGAAAGAGGCAGCTTCTTCTGTAAACTCCCCTGGAGACGAAAGATCCCAACTCCGGAGAAGTGTCCACTGGCTGAGTCTAGGCCCTGATAATCCCCCAAGGGCTCAGCAATCTCTCCTTCTTCTAGCAGCTGTCTTTGGTACTCTTGTTTTTCTAAGAGCCTCAGTGCTCTTCTCCGCGACCTCAACCTGGCCTCCAATCTCGGCCTCGACATTGCGTTAGCCGACGTCGATGACACCGGCTTCAGGGCCGATAGACGGGGACCAGGAGAAGAAGGAGACACTACGATCCAATCCAGATCCATCTAGCGCCAGAGCTGATCCCATCAGCGCCATGGACACCTTAGGTTCCGTCATCGGCGTCGATGGAGGGAGGGAGAGGGAGAGAGAGAGGGAGAGGGAGAGGGAGAGGGAGAGGGAGAGGGAGAGGGAGAGGGAGAGGGAGAGGGAGAGGGAGAGGGAGAGGGAGAGGGAGAGGGAGAGGGAGAGGGAGAGGGATTGACTGATTTTCTGCCCTTTCCACATCTATATTTGGTCTAGGCTATCATGTACCCTGACTACCTCATGTTATTTGAAGTCAAAAGAAGGGCAATGTGTGGAGCACACATAAATACAAAATTTCTCGCTGTCAGACATACTGGATTCAATAATCTATACACACTGGTGACAACATATGAAATTACAGTACACACAAAAAGTGCCCCAAAAAAGCAAAAATCGAACAAATTATCAACTGGTATGTGGCAAATATATATATAGATCTATTTAAACCTAGATCTATACACATTGCCCTTCTTTTGACTTCATATTAACTGGTGTAGGATTTTTCCTATCCCAGTATATGTACTTTGGCAACAGGTACGCCTATTAGTGTTTGAGCACCACTATTGTGCTCAGCGAATTGTATGGGAAGGTACTGTTGCCGCCACATTTTCTAGTATACCTCATGTTATTTGTTAGACAGTTGAGCAGACCTGAATATTCACATTTTCTTGTTTTGCAGTCTATGATTAACTATTGTCTTGCTGTACAAGTTCTGGGCTTGTATTTTAAAAACAAATATACAAAAACATCAAAATACATTTGTAGGAAGGTAGCCTCTTTCTAGCCTTGTTCCCCCCACTTTTCGCCTGTTTGTGAGTATATGTCATGGGTGTTTTTACTGTCTCACTGGGATCCTACTAGCCAGGGCCCAGTGCTCACAGTGAAAACCCTATGTTGTCAGTGTGTTTGATATGTGTCACTGGGATCTTGATAGCCAGGACCCCAGTGCTCATAAGTTTGTGGCCTATATGTGTTCCCTGGGTGGTGCCTAACTGTATCACTGAGGCTCTGCTAACAAGAACCTCAGTGTTTATGCTCTCTCTGCCTTTAAAACTGTCACTGCAGGCTAGTGACTAATTTTACCAATTCTGATTGGCACACTGGAACACCCTTATAATTCCCTAGTATATGGTACATAGGTACCCAGGGTATTGGGGTTCCAGGAGATCCCTATGGGCTGCAGCATTTCTTTTGACACCCATAGGGAGCTCAGACAATTCTTACACAGGACTGCCACTGCAGCCTGAGTGAAATAACGTCACGTTATTTCACAGCCATTTTACATGCACTGAAGTAACTTATAAGTCAGCTATATGTCTAAGCCTCACTTAGTGAAGGTTAGGTGCAAAGTTACTTAGTGTGTGGGCACCCTGGCACTAGCCAAGGTGCCCCCACATTGTTCAGGGCTAATTCCCCGGACTTTGCGAGTGCGGGGACACCATTACACTTGTGCACTACATATAGGTCAATACCTATATGTAGCGTCACCATGGTAACTCTGAACATGGCCATGTAACATGCCTAGGATCATGGAATTGTCACCCCAATACCATTCTGGTATTGGGGTGACAATTCCATGCATCCCCGGGTCTCCAGCATAGAGCCCGGGTACTGCCAAACTAACTTTCCGGGGTCTCCACTGCAGCTACTTCTGCTGCCAACCCCTCAGACAGGTTTCTGCCCCCCGGGGCCTGGGCAGACTGGTCCCAGGAAGGCAGAACAATGGATTTCCTCTGAGAGAGGGTGTTACACCCTCTGCCTTTGGAAATCGGTGTGAAGGGCCTGGGAGGAGTAGCCTCTCCTGGCCTCTGGAAATGCTTTGAAGGGCACAGATGGTGCCCTCTCTGCATAAGCCAGTCTACAGCGGTTCAGGGATCCCCCAGCCCTGCTCTGGTGTGAACTGGACAAAGGAAAGGGGAGTGACCACTCCCCTGAGCAGCACCTGTGTCCCAGACCTCTGCCATCTTGGATGCAGAGGTGTGAGGGAAAAATAGACAGCTCTGAGTGGCCAGTGCCAGCAGGTGACGTCAGAGACCCCTCCTGATAGGTGCTTACCTTTCTCTGTGGCCAATCCTCCTCTGTGGGCTATTTAGGGTCTCTCCTGTGGGCATCTCACCAGATAACGAATGCAAGAGCTCACCAGAGTTCCTCTGCACTTCCCTCTTTGACTTCTGCCAAGGATCGACCGCTGACTGCTCCAGGACGCAAAACCGCAACAAAGTAGCAAGGCGACTACCAGCAACATTGTAGCGCCTCATCCTGCCGGCTTTCTCGACTGTTTCCTGGTGGTGCATGCTCTGAGGGCTGTCTCCCTTCACCCTGCACTGGAAGCCAAGAAGAAATCTCCCGTGGGTCGACGGAATCTTCCCCCTGCTAACGGAGGCACCGAACTTCTGCATCACCGGTCCTCTGGGTCACCTCTCATCCTGACGAGCGTGGTCCCTGGAACACAGGAGCTGGGTCCAAGTGTCACCCACAGCCCAGTGGCCCTTCTGTCCAAATTTGGAGGAGGTAAGTCCTTGCCTCCCACGCCAGACAGTAATCCTGTGTACTGCGTGCTGCTGCTCGGGCTTTTGTGCACTGTTCGAAGACTTCCTTTGTGCACAGCCTAGCCTGGGTCCCCAGTACTCCGTTCTGCATTACCCAACTCGCTGAGTTGGATTCCGACATCGTGGGACACTCCTTTGTGACTCTGAGTTGACTGCTGTCCTCAGATCTTGTAAGTGCCTGTTCCGGTACTTCTGCGGGCTTTGCCTGCTTCTGTGGGGGCTCTCCGAGTTGCTGAGCGCCCCCTAACCTCCTCCAAGGGAAGACCTCCTGGTCCTTCCTGGGCCTTAGCAGCACCCAAAATCCTCAACCGCGACTTTTGCAGCTAGCAAGGCTTGTTTGCGGTCTTTCTGCTTGGAAACAACTCTGCATCCTCGAGCACGCCGTGGGACACCTTCTGACCAAAGGAGAAGTTCCTGGCACCTTCCGCAGTTGCAGAATCTTCGGCTTCTTCCACCTGGAGGCAGCCCTTTTGCACCTTCATCCGGGGTTTAGTGGGCTCCTGCCCCCCCTCGACACTTGCGTGACTCTTGGACTTGGTCACCTTCCTTTACAGGTCCTCAGGTCCAGGAATCCATCTTCAGTGTTTTGCTGGCAGTTGTTGTTCTTGCAGAATCCCCTATCTTGACTTTACTGTCTTTCTGGGGCAGTAGGGTAACTTTACTCCTACTTTTCAGGGTCTTAGGGTTGGGTATCTTGGACACCATTAGTGTTTTCTAACAGTCCCAGCGACAACCTCTACAACCTACACTAGGCCTGGGGTCCATTTGTGGTTCGCATTCCACTTTTGGAATATATGGTTTGTGTTGCCCCTAGGCCTATTTCTACCTATTGCATCCTATTGTGATTCTACATTGTTGCACTACTTTTCTTACTGTTACTTACCTGATTTTTGGTTTGTGTACATATAATTTGTGTATATTACTTACCTCCTAAGTTAGGGTATCCGCTGAGATACTTTTGGCATATTGTCACTAAAATAAAGTACCTTTATTTTTATTAACTCTGAGTATTGTGTTTTCTTGTGATATAGTGCTATATGATATAAGTGGTATAGTAGGAGCTTTGCATGTCTCCTAGTTCAGCCTAAGCTGCTCTGCTATAGCTACCTCTATCAGCCTAAGCAGCTAGAACATCTCTAATCTACTAATAAGGGAAAACTGGGCCTGGCACAAGGTGTAAGTACCACAAGGGACCCACTATAAGCCAGGCCATACATACAAAATTTCTAGCTGTCAGACATACTGGATTCAATAATCTATACACACTGGTGACAACATATGAAATTACAGAACACACAAAAAGTGCACAAAAAAAGCAAAATAAAACGAACAAATTATCAACTGGTATGTGGCAAAACTAGATCTATACCCATTGCCCTTCTTTTGACTTAATATTAACTGGTGTAGGATTATTCCTATCCCAGTATATGTACTTTGGCAACAGGTACGCCTATTAGTGTTTGAGCACCACTATTGTACTCAACGAATTGTATGGGAAGGTGCGGCCTTAGACAAGCTACTGTTGCCGCCACATTTTCTAGTATACCTCATGTTATTTGTTAGGCAGTTGAGCAGACCTGAATATTCACATTTCCTTGTTTTGCAGTCTATGATTAACTATTGTCTTGCTGTACAAGTTGTGGGCTTGTATTTTGAAAACAAATATCCAAAAACATCAAAATACATTAAATTGCAAATATTTACTAAGGCGCTAAATGCAATGTACATTTGGTTCATATTAAATGCCTTGAATTTACATAATATGTGATAGCATTTGATTACTCGGCTATCAAACTTATGAATACAAAACACTGGAAACAGCCCTACGTGAACTCTACTTGACAAAGGGAAACCCTCGGAGGAGATGCACATTACATTAAGAGGAAGCCTAAAGGTGAGCAGCACATACTGCACGTGCTGTTTACAATGAGGATAAATTAATTGTATTGCATCGTAATTTCTATTTATTTACCTCTTCCTAAGCCATGCTACATATTTCATGCACATATCTAATGTAATGCACACGTGACTGGGTCTGATGATCGTCGATGCTGAGGAGCAGTACACATTTAGAATAACTGTGGTTAGGAAGTCATCAATGAGACCGATCATTTACCTGCTTCCAAGGGGCTGTGGAGTTTCTTCCGCCGCTGATGAGTCAGGCAGGGGGCAGAGATTACCTCAGTGCTAATCCCTTTGAATGAAGGTGCCGTAGGGCACTTGCTATTGATGCCCTGGGCCTGTGTAGGCATGCGGGGGGAGGGGCGGGACAAAAGATGACATCACCCCCTCACAGGGCATTACCTCACCGCTTCACGCACGCGGTGAGTCACCCTGCAAGCTGTCATCTGTCTCCAGGAGGGCGGAATGTGGGTTAACATGCGCCGCACGCGCCACCGGGCTGCAGGGGGGCTGCCGTTAGATCTGCCTCAGTGCACAGAAGGCAAGGTCATGTGGAGACAAATTAAGCCGACTGGCGGGAAAGATTAACGCTTCTAATGCAGACCTCAATCCCCGGAATAAACAACCAAGAAAGCCTAGAAGGCATATTGGTAAAGGATAATAGAATAACAGCTATCTTCAAATATTAAATAAGATTTGTATTATGTTTTGGTTTAGTACGTATTGATTTCCACTGCTTTCCTTACAGCAATAAAGCGCAAATGGGAAATGAAAACACAACCCACACTTGCAGAATATCAAAATATAAAAATGCTGCACACAAACCCGTCATTTTGTGGACAAAATAACATCCGTTAACACGTTTACTTTTCGGACCACTACAGAAATTGTGCTCATCAGCTGGGCTACCGTTTCCGTTTTTGTCTCTTAATTCACCTCTGCATGGTGAGACTCCAAAAGGGCCTTCTTAGCGCCCACGAAGTGTTTGCGGTTGCCTCATCCGTTCCACTCTTTCAGCTAGAACGTGCAATGCCTTCCCGCAGCCGCTCAGTGCATGAGGGTGATGTAGTTAGTGGCAGGAGACCTCCCTTCATTTACTGTATAGGCGCTCAAAATACAAAGAGAAAGAAGATAAAACCTTCCAACAGGCGCACTGACGTCCTACTGCTAAGCGGTCAGAAACAAGTTATTTTTTAAGTGCCAGAGCCAGAACCCCGACACCTAGTACCTTATCAGCTTACAAAGCCTCCATCAGAGCAGGCGGGGGCCGTAGACATTCTGCAAGCCGATGACAGTACTGAACAAGTGTGACAGGAACACCCCTCCTCCCCCCCAACCACCATCCTCCAAACTGGTCTCTGTGGAGGCTGTTTTCAGTGCTAGAACTTCTTCACACAGATTTTTCACCTTATGGATAGCAAAGCAATACCCTTCAGGAGGCGGCTGAGAACTGTCTAATGACGACAAAGTTGTGCAACACAGCCGTGACAAAATACCCATCACTACATGGTTGGACTGTAAGGTAGTGATATTTAGCAAAAATATGCAAAGACGATACATGGCCAACTGCACTTGGTCACTGCTTTGGGTGAAACCCACAAATAGCTAATCATCTACTCTAACTTGTCATTTGTGGAATGTGTACTGAGAAATTGCTCTCCTGAGTCAGGTCAATGCGGCAGCCCTTCCAATTTGGTGGGATGAGCAGGAGAGAAGAAAGAAGCAAGAATGATGGATTGGTACAAATGAAAGGCAGAGACCACTTTTAATAAGAAAGCTTGTTTATCATGATCAAAGAGGATAAAAATTTGAATAGCGACCAGACCAAAAGGGCCTGAAATTCACAGAAGCTCCAGGTAGAAGTAATTGACTCAACAAGGCAGTTTTTCAGAGTCAGAGGTCGGACCAGGCAAATCTGCAACAAGAAACATAATATTTAAATTCCACTGATTATTTAATGAATTGGGAGGAAACAAGTGGCGTAAATCTTTCAGAACACGTCGCAAGTGGCAGCCAAAAAAAACCTTTTCAGAAGCCATTGTTAAGTACTACTGGGCAAGAGATAGTGTGAAGCATAGCACACCGGGAAGGGATAACTGAAATGGATTCAGACTTTCAAGCTCTCAAAACTGGTCAAACTTGATCCAGCAGCCTGCATAAAAGGATGTTATGAGACCCAACATGACATTTTCAACTTCTGCTTGCAAGCAGAAGGACTCTTACTTGCATTTGTCAATCTTCACACATGCAGCCACATCATTTGTGGATTGGGATTCACATCCCCATTCTCTAAAATGAGTATAAAAAATAGATCCAAACATTCAACTTTATTCCACTTCCTGCTTGTTCAAGCACAGAAGTGCTCCACAGACTACTAGAAAAGTTGCTGTGTAACTAGGGCTGACGTCTGCATAATAATTCTCCATGGGGCAAGGGGACATCACCTAAAGTCAGTCTGCAACCTGCTGCAGCAGCTGTGAGCCAGCCTATCACCCTCAAGTCTGCTTGGCTCTCTACTCAGAGGACAGGAGAATGCCTTGCCCTGTAGAAAGAGAGACTGCCCTGAAGGACAACTTCAACCATACTCCTGGTGTGAGGAACACAAAAAATTAGCCAGCTTGTATGTGCACCTAGTCCTAACCGGAGGTGAGAGAGCACCATCCCGCCCCCTCGTTCAGGATCACCTTGAAGTTCATTTGGCAAACTATCAAAAGCAACATGAAATTTCAACTGCAGTGCAATAGCCAGCATCTCTGCCGTGAGTTAACAGGTCTGCCTGCTTCCATATACTACATCTAAACATTGTCTGCTGTGACCCAAGACGGAGGGGGGTGCCTCCGTGCCCACTGCCAGAGAACTCTATTGTGTGGCCGCATAAGGGAGTGGAATGACTACCGCAATGCTGAGCAGTGCTTCGACCCGGCGGGTAACATGAGGCCATCTGTGGGGGTTGTTGTTTGTTGTTGGGAGCAGCCAGCACACGAGGAAGGAGCTAGGGATTCAAGTCACCTACGAGCTCCTAGCAGGGTCCACAAAAGGCTTTTGCTTACCAGACTGCTACGTGGAAGGCGAAAACACAAAAAACAGAAGCTACCAAAAGACACACCTGTACTATCAAAGAAGCACCATCAAGGACATGCAGTCAGTAAATGAAGAGATGTGTGGCATATGGCTAGTGTCCTAAAAGACTTCAGCATAATTTATCCTGCAGGTCCCATCACTTAACCATCACCACATTGAAAATGCAACATCATATAGAGTTACAAATTCATTGAGAACAAGAACTTGCATAAGGGATGGCAGTAAAGCAGACAATCCAGGAAGGTGTGTCTTGTCTCCCTTCCCTAGATTACAAAACCTCACACAGTGGACTGAAGATTCTCGATAATCACCTTAATTCCAAATGCGACCTGCAGAATGATTTATAGCAGAGAGAAATAATAATCTGAGAGTCCCGTCACTCCTTTATTCCTCTATGCCACTGCTAAGCCCTATGACCTAAGACACACTATTCTGGTTACTCGCACACGACGCCAAAAGGCTTCCCACGTAGGCACACAGGAAGTACGCACCTTCCTAACCAAGCACTCCTCCACAGTGTAGCACGCTACTCGTTCAACAGTGAGCTTCACTGTTAGTCAACAGGGAATGAAGTACTACAAAATTATATTACTACACACATACATACACACATATACAGTGAGGGGGACATGGCCCCACGTCAATGTGACATCCTGTCCCATTCTCTATGTTCAGGATTGCCCCGTCATTTTTTTCCCTCTCAATCGACTTGCATATGGAGGCCAATTATTGGAGAAGGAATGCTTCACAATGGTTTCAAGGCACTTTTTGATGGACTCAGGGTATACCTAAAGTACTCTCTATCTAGCTATAGCCCTCACAAGCCTACAGAGATACTTATAGTTAGTGCTAAGTTTATTCAAATTGCACTCATACTGTACTATGATGCAACACGATAACATCTGTGCCATCTCCTTCAGATGCTCCCTCCACCTTTCCCCTATGAGTAGCTGTAGTTGTAAAATGCTTATGTTATGGTGATTTGTATATCATGCATTCAGGCATTCATGTGGCCTAGCAGCACGGTCCGAGTTCTCCATGTTCTCTCCAAAAAACATGGTGATCTTGACAGGATGAATAGTGCTCTCAGTGACAACACATTGCATACAGAAAGAAAATGTGGTTCCTGAGCATTTGAACAGACCCCGGGGGCCTGAACTGTGTAGACCCAAAGAGGTGTTCCTGCTGTCTGCTTTCTGGCTACAACTTACTTTCACCCAGAGGCTTGCCTGAGAAAAAAAAGCGGTACAGCCTGTCTGGCTCTCCAAACACACCTTTCCATTTGTGCTGGGATGGGAGATATCTCTGCAAAGGACACCCACCCAGAATTTTTTTTAATCATCTCTCTTCAAGTTACAGCCAAGGACTATTTAGTAAAGTGAAGATTTCTGTGTTTGTGAGAATTAAACTAATCTTTGAAGGTGACTTGCCTTTTCATTGATGACTTTATGACGGTGCCCACTCGAAACAGCCCTCCAGTGCCAGTTCATGGCATTTGCTTTGTAAGGGGAAAGCATTTTTCAGATTTGGTCAAAGGTGGCATCTAACTATGGCCAGAACTTGTGTTGTTGTTCCATTCAAGGTTGGGTCTCAGCATATTATGTCACAGAGCTCTCTTAGACTGTGCCCTGCTTCGAAAACGAGAGCTGAAGTGCCACGAAGGGAAGAGGAGCTGCCCAAACCTTAAAAACAGAGCACGAGCTGAACTCAAGTCGCATAGAGCACTAAACTGGAAATGCATTTCTGTAGCCCAGATGCATTTATGAACGCCAGAAGCATCAAACATCTGCATCACCCGGTGGGCCCTTGGGGGGCACAAGAGACCACCCAAGAGTGTTAGTGAGCCTGCACTACCTCTTGACCAGCTTGACACAGAGAGCCTGTACACCTTTCTCAAAACACGAGATGGATAAGGTCTCCTTTTCTACCATAAGTCCTTTTGTGTACCTGTTTGATATTACTAGTCAACATGATAATAAAACTGTTTGAGTCATCTATAAAAAAACCTTACTTTTTTTGATGTTTTGCTGTTCGCAGTTGGATTAGGGCCATAACCCAACAACAATGCTCCAAACAATTACCAGGGGGTACTAGTAGGTTCAGAGGTTTCACTGCAATCTATGGTTACCTCCTCCCACCCAGTCTGTAACTAAAACCTACCAATTGCTAGATCTAGCCCCTAATGTTTGGCAGTACAAAGGAGCCTACCTGCGGTGGCAAGTCCCTTCCTAACATTGTATCCCTTGTTTGAACACTGACTTTTGGAAAAGTTTCAGTTACAACAGGTCCATCGGGAACACTTTCCACTGCCACTGTAATGACATTAAATCTTTGTTGCCTAGTTAAGTAGTGGTTAGAACTTAGACCTGGGAAACTTGGCTTTTATTTTCCAGAAACCTAGTTTAATCTAGGTAATGGGTTTCTAAAATTTGCCTCTGCATTGGACTTCGGGTTCGGAAGACAAACGCCTGGCACTGAGTCAAAGGCACCAAGAAAGGCACCACACGACTGCAAAGTCGGATTATTAACCAGAACGCACATCACTGAAAATAATGCAGGGATTCTGGATCACTTTAAAAGCTATTACCAATTGCTTTAAAATCAGAGAGTGTACTACTGCCTTGCAACATATGTACATCCTGCATGACTATCACAGAGAACAATGTGTAATGTGCTTACACTGATTGCTACTAAGGAAACCCTCAGGGGAGGCTGCTAAAATAATATAGCAGACTGAACTTTGTTGAGCAACCTGCTGAAAAAAAAAACAGGATAGGTACATTCATTCAACAAGCAGGCTTGTTAACCTTTTCTAGAAAGCAGGTGGTTTACAAAATAGTAAATAGGTTTATGCAACATGTTATTGCTGGGTAATGAGTTGTTACTGAATGAAAATCAATTAAGACATGCAGAATGTTGTAATATTTTGGCATGGGCCAGAGAGATGCTCATACCTCTAAGCTGCTAGTGGTTTCACGGTTTCGCCCTTTTGTGAGTTAATCGGATGGCGTATGATAATGCCAACAGGGCAGGTGCCAGAAGAGAGGTGTGTGCACACAAAACTATAGCTGCCTATGTCAACTGAGAAGCCAAGCCCGATACGGCAAAGAGGGGTTAACATGTTGAAGCTAGCAACGGTGAGGGATGGGGGTGCTTTCAATACTTGAAGAGGTTTTTCAATTATTTGTTTATGCATATCGCAAGACTGGAATGTCAGGAGCTCCACTGAAGACCACGGAGTGACTCAGGCCAACAACAGCCTTCTCTAGAACATTTTAAATGTTTGCATATCTGTTTCTCCCATTTTAATTTAGAACACTTTACCCCATTTGGGAGAATGCCCTAATAAATTTTTTAGTACATGGGACTCTACAATACCTGTATATAAACCGGTCTCTAATTTCTTTATAATACATGGCAACTTGTAACGCACCCAGTCACCGTTTTTAAGGAAATTATGCCAAACCTCAACTATAACCTCAACTTATTACATTTGAGTTCTAACTTGAAAGTGCCTACTGCCAGCAGCCAGGGGGAAAGGCAGTCTAGATCACACGGCATAATTAAAGTAGCTATTTCAAGAAGGAAAATGAAAAGTTGCTTTTATTTCTTAGAGTATACAATAAAGCTGTATAGTGACAAGCACAAAAGGGATATTTATGTCAACATGTTTATTTTTTTGCATTCCTTAGGCAATTGCAGAATTTAGAATATTTCCGCATGTTTTAAGTGCACCTTTTTTAAATGACACTTTTTAGGGCTTCTAATATTTAATATTTTTTTCAGGTACTATGTTACAGCTTTATTGATGTTTCATTTTGCACTAAAGATTCTATTTTTATCCTTTCTGTTTGGAAATATGCATTCTTTTATGTGAAAGAGCTACGCACCAAGGATTTAGGTGGATTGTGGGAAAGGTGATGGTGTGCCCACGTACCAGGAATAATGTACCCCGTGCCGTACACGAAAGGCAGGTTGCTGAGCATCATTACTTTACAGTTAAAATACTTTTCCTTACTATGATCTGCTTTTCTATAATGAACACTGATCAGCACAAAGGTTAGATTTATGGCACAATATTTATTTTCTGCATGCTATAGTTAATCAAAGAAAATACAAAACACTTGAGAGTTCTCTGAGCAACAGCCTTCCTTGAAGTGTGGGAGTGAGCTTGAATACTGATGGACAGGTAGATGCATACAAAAGTTGTAGAACAGATAGACACGTAGAACACTTGTGGCTTTAGAGAGCCCAAAAGGCAAGGTGCAGTGAGAAGCAATGTAGAAGATCAATTCTAGCCTTCATGTGGCAATTTTAAAACCTAGATTGTTAGCCTTGCTATGAGTATTAATAAATCTCAAAGGCATAACTTGTGGTAGGCAACACACTTTACTTCTAAACAAACACACTTCCTTTTTAACTAACTAAAGAAGCAGTATTTAAGCTACAACATTCTTCATTGCATTACTGTTGCTTTTATAGATAAGTAGCACCATTTGCTAGGGCAACAGACCACATTAATCATGTTGCTGCTCTAAATTGTGAAAGCGTTCTAGTTTCTTTTTTAGGGGTGCAAATTGGTTCACAACCTAGATTGTGTGTGTAAGATACAAAAAGGGCCAACCTTATGAATATTTATTCATATGGCCAACCTATGTTCACAGACGGGTTATATCAATAATAGGTGTTATGTAGAACTCTAAAGCTCACAGGGAACACTAGTTAAACAATTTAAGAAAACACCCGAAACTCCACACTTGCTGTATCTTCATTCCCTAGAGGCATAGACCTGGAGTTTCTAGACATTCAGAAATATTTGTATGTGCTGGGTACTTGTGCACGGCATGTAAAACTCGTAGGTAGAAGTTTGTCGTCAGAGTAGTTTTAGTTACGTAACAGACAGCACAAATAAGTCCCCAGCGTCAGCTTCACCTGTAATTCCTTCTCGGTACTCCAGTCACTAGTCTATGATTTACATTCTAAACACAACACAACCTCCCCCGTACAACCACAGACCGACCTAATGACATACAACACAATCACCAGACCCCAACAACACATAGTACAACACCCACGACAACACAGGAAGAGAGAATGATAGCATGGAACTTACATATACTGCAACAGGACTTAACCCCCTCAATAGCCCAGATCTACAACTTTAACTCAACCCAAAACACTTAAGACAACTCTACACATTTTCTTTTAAGACAAAATCTTCAAGATAAGGAAGTTACACTTGACCTGTCTTATACTCTCCCTTGATGAGACTACACCTTCTACTGTGTCACGCACTCTGTCCCCAGCTTCCGTATGCAGTATTCTCCTGGGTGCACATCCTGTCTAGAGGCATTCTATTTCATCAACCACCACCCCTCAGTTTGATGTCTCTCTGCCTCATCACCCCCTGTGAATTCATTATTCTCACCTTTAATTAAAACAACATTTCTTTTGCTTCACCTTTTACCATCTTCTACTTGCACCGCACATTTGGAGACCACGACAATTCTTGACTTTGGGAAAGACGTGGAATTTCCCTTCTTGATACCAAATGGCCTTTTTCACTTTAATTACATCACTCACTTGAAAACATACTTCCCTCACCTTCTTGCTTACGTCATATGTCAACTTGCCTTTCAACTGAACATTCTCCATTCTAGTGCGCACCTGTCCCAAATCTGACAGTCTATTCTTACTATGCATGTACTCCAACACCCAACTGTTATTCAAAAAGCATGCACTATACTTTTCTTTCAATAATACGAATGGTGGAACTCCTGTGAGCGAGTGTGGTGTACTGTGATAACTCTACAACCTTTCTTGGACTTCATCACTCACATTCTCTCCTGCTGTGATGGCTAAATGAATAGTTTTTCAGCAGACTGTTCACCATTTTTAACATTCAGTTTCCTTGCAGACTATACGAGGTAAGAGGCAAGAGCATCACTCCATAAGACTTCAAAAATGTTGTATAGTGTGTAACTTGAACTGGAATCTGTTGTCCATGACCAAGGATTTGGGAACTTCCTCCCAACAAAACTTTTCTTTCAATAGTCCTGGGACTGCAAACGTGGTAGGTTGTTTTAAAAATCAACATTTCACCCACTTATAGTAATGGTCCAACAATACCAAGGCATGCCTTGTATGCACATCAAGATTATTCATAGGCCCACCAAAATCCAAACCCAATGGGCCATCAGGAAAATTAACTGGATGATGGAGTGTATATCGCAAACTGACTGACTTATGACAACTCTCACACTTTGTTACACACAGCTCCACCTCGGTGTCCATACCAGGCCACCAGTAATACATATGTAACTGTTTTTTTGTCGGTGCATAAGACGATGAAGACGCTGTTCTAAGCTTCTCGTACCTTAGTAACAAGTGTAAAAATGCAGCTCCAGTCTGTGTCATCTCAAGATGCCATCTGAAGACCCACTAGTCATCAATAAATGCTGGGTTCTTCCGCACAACATGCAAGACTCATAGGCAGAAGTTCGTTGTCAGCGTAGTTGTATTCCCGTAACATGGACAGCACGAACAACATCGCCTTCATAAATTGCCAGCGTCAGCTCAAACTGACTTCCCCTGGAATTCCTACTCAGAACTCCAGTCACCATTCTATAATCTATATTCTAAACAGAACAGTATGCTGCGTGGCTTAATCCATCTAATCAGACACAATGGCCAGGGATGTTGACCCATTGCCACTGCATCTTTGCTAGCATTAATCCTATCAACGGTTTTAGAGCCCTAACCCCATCTTGCTTCTTTATTTGAAAGGAATAAATGTATAGGAAGGCTGGTGGGAAGTACTATGGGGAAGCACCCCTCCAAACACCCCCCCCCCCAAAAACCACCAAAAAGAGAAAAAAAAAAAAAAAGGTTGAGCCAGGGGTGAGGCAGAAATGGCAATAACAAACAGAGGCACACGCATGGTGGGTTGGCCACACAAGTTAAATATGGCATCATTTTCAGGTTGCATGTCATCATCGATAACAGACCGGCAAACCCTTAGAAGAAAATAATATGTGGGAGAAAGGGGCGTCAAAATAACTATAAAAAAAATGGTACCCGAGGGAAGGGAAAAGGGGTCAAAATTATGGATGGCAAGGTCTTCATCAAGGGGAAGACACAGTCGAACTGAGTTAGTCGTGTAAACACTGTGCAGCAAGAACTGTAGAACAAATAGGCCACAATAAATTTTACATGAGGTGGAGCTAATATTCATGCCATAACTCAGACTGATGTAGCACAGCCTCGTAAAGCAGTTTATAGACGCAGTTAAGCACTTTATAGATCTACATCTGCAAGACATCTCTGTAACACTAGCTCTTGTAAAGTAACTATAAGCAAAATCTAGTTCTGTTTGTGATGGCAAGCCAAAGTGCAGATGTTCTATCTTTGCAAATGAGACATGAAAATATTCCCTTAATTAAGTTCTTAAAAATGAGCACTGTTACTGAAACCGGAGAAGCATCAGAAACCCAAGTGCACACTGAAAGGATACTAACTTCTTGTCTCTTCCGCAGAGGCATTTTAAATTCTGGGAAACAATAACTCGGGACCATCCAAATGAATGCTACAGCACAGTCAGAGATGCAAGTGAGGGAGTTTTAACACCTTCCAAAGAAAATGCGCTCTATTAGACTTTCCTCTACAAAGTAGATAAAGTTATGATCTTACGATACAATATGTGTCACGGCGGGCTATATATGGACTCAGCTTCTATGGGGAGTGGTATTAGGCGGATGAAGGAGGTTGAGTATGATGATGTTTTGGCTTTGGCTGTCTAAGACAGAAGCAAAATGGTATCTAGAACGGCACAAACAGACCAGAGAATAGTATCCGTTCTGCCTACTCAGGTAGATGTTCAAAAGTGTTATGGTGTCCTCATGATGCTACAGTAAAATATGCAAAAAAGCTGATCATTCTAAAAATAATCTGATACTAGAGAATGACTTTAAATTAGCAACATTACTAAAATTGCAGAAGGTATAATTTCTACATCCAGGTCTTACAGGTAGCACTCAACTATGGGGATCTTTGACCTCAAAAATATTTGCACCTTTTGGTTTAATAATATAGCCTCAACCCTCCTGTGGGAAAACGTAAAGACTACAAAAACTCAGTCTAAATGATTAGTACTCACTCCTGATCAAGCCACAGGTTGTTTCTATATAAAGGACTGCAACCATACAGGCCATTATCACTATGGACTTTACATGCAAACTGTGTAGGTTGCTCACAGTTCTCCGGTTCAATATCTCTCGTCATTTGTTCAGACAGGGAAGCAGTTTAAGACTATTAACCAGACTCAAACTATTAATCAAGGTTTTATGACCTTAAGTCATGTTACAAACAATGCCAAGAAAAGGCCTAGACCCGAATAACTGTCATCTCACCATTACATCAAGTACTGTGTGGTTGTTCTAGCACCAATCACAACAGTGACAAAATGGTCTCTTTTGCCTCAAGCTCTAAAGGCGGTTCCTAGAAGCTCTACTGGTTAGGGCGGCTGGTCTACAGCATGCTTGTAATTCACTTCATTCTAGGAACCTCCAAAGACGAGAACTACAAATAAACGCTGTTGGTAATCAAGAAACTCTTACAGCGGACTATGTTTTAGAAATCGATTTTATCAAACTTCTCTCAGAGGGGGTAATTCCTAGACACTCTTTACATTGTACGCTTCTGCTGAGGGTTCTGGCGACAAAGAATCAAGATAAGTGGCTCTCAAGCAATGAACACACTACATGCGAATATGTCTCCCTTCGGCCACACACATTCCACACAAAGTAGTCTCCAAACATAACTATGCAATGACCTAAAAAGTAAAAACATAGCCTGAGTCACCTGTACTAAGCTAACTTCCCACTGTACACAAATCCTGTCATACACTCAACCTAAAACAAAACTGTTCTCGCTTAGTTTTCCATTTTTTAAAATGTCTCATTTAAAAAAAAGAAAATAGAGCTAAATTTTCTCACACCATTAAACATATTCCATTAGCCCAGGCCTCAAATGTGATCCACTCATAACAGAGGTGGCTTGTCACTGTACAGCACACTTTTCATATCCATCACCTCATGTCACACCACCATATAGGACTATTACAAAGTTTTGTAGCGAGATCATTAATGTTTAAAAATGTTTTTTTATATCGCTCCTATTCCTTATTGAGATCTGTGTTGTCATTTACAGTGCAAAAAAGGTCCCACAGAAATTAAGAGAGGCGAAGCTAACAGAGAATGATGTGTCAGCACCCATCCATGGGAAAACATTAAGGAGATGTACACCAAGCGAAAGTGCTAACTAAATAAGTCATAAAAAAAATGCCTTACCTCTGGTTTACTCAGACTAGATGAGACTAATGAACCGGATCCAACATCCAGGTCCCACCTCTTCCTGCCATGATTTTCAGGGTCCAGTGCAGAAATACGCCCGTCCAATGTGCTGATAATTATCAAGGATCTGAAAGAAAAAAAAAAACAGAAATTAAAGAGAAGTTCCAAAATATATATTTAAGCTTCTAATAGTACACTGTAATATCATTTGTTTCTTTAGGTCAAGGTTTTGACAGTACAGTTGTCAAACAGACATACTGGTAGCAATAGAGGTAGAGTGCGCTTTGGGCTGAATGGCATGTTCATCTCCCTACTCTATTACTATTTGCTATTTAGGGGTATCCTTCGGCCTCCACTCTACTGCCTGCACTGAAGTGCAAATACTTAACAACTGTAGCCCGCTGTACATTCCTGCTGGCTCGCACTTGTGCGTCCCACTCTGACTTGTTAACACTACAAGTGTTAGCGCATTACACCCAGATCTATTGGTCTTGCAGTGCTTGTTTCAGTCGCATCAGAGAAATTTGCAAAGACAGTGAACAGACAGAACTGAAAACTGATGCTTCTTCCCAAATGTGGGTAAGCAGTTTTTACCACAATCCTTATAACAGAGTACAAATGACTACGTTTCCCAAGCATGCATAGAACCAAACTGGAGGAACTAAGTGAAAGATAGCTCTTGGCTGGTCATGTACAAAACATTGTTTTCAAACGTGCTGAATCCATGGTATGCTTTCTTTGAACCAGGCATTATCCTTACAGACATTCCATTTACTGGGAGACAGGCTGGACTATCCACACTCATTTCACATTCTTACAGAACACTGTCATGAACGATCACCTTTTTGAAGCACTGATAATCTACTACTTCTGTTGCCATACTGCACTGAAATAACTGGCTTGGTGCTATCAAGAATTGCCTATAAATATAGGTATTACTTTCACTCCTGTCATGAACCACCTCAAAAGAAAAAATAATAATAAAACATGCATCAGCAAAGTTAACAGATATGACTTCCATTTGTTAAAGTATGTTAACAGCATTTTATGTACCTGTAATTGAACATATTAGAACAGTGGTTCCCAACCTGCGGTCTGGGGACCCTGAGGGTCCACGAGGCCTCCTCATGGACTCGACAACTGCTTAGAAAATAAAATAATATTAACAAATTAGGTCCCCAGCTTTCAGTAATGACTCAGTAGGGGGATCCCCGGATTCGAATAATGATTCAGTGAGGGTTCCCAGGTTCCAGTAATGATGACGTGGGGGTCCACAGAAGTCAAAAGGTTGGAAACCACTGTATTAGAACATTAAAGCAAAATCTGCTAGGGCAGGAGCACTGAGGAGGCTGAGACAGCTAGCAGTCTCTCTACTGCTGCACACAACTGTGTGAGCTGATCACTGAGCTGGAGCCATGATGGAAGGAGCTGAGCTGTATTAAGCTGTGCTGATACACTGAAGGTTCGCAAAAGAGAAACAAATCGAGTTCTCGGTCAGAGAACACAAATGTTTTCTAGCAACTATTCTGATACTTTTCTTTGAGGTGCGTTTAGCACTGAAATATATGGCTAGTAAGAAAGCTAATTAAATCAATGGTCGCACGGAAAGGGAGGTGTGACTTTTTCAACAGGTTGCAGGCCTCAAAAAAGCAGTTCACTGCAATCACCACCAAATTATCTTGAAAGCAATCACTGATCTTCAGCTAACTTTCCAGTGCGGCAGCCTGGCTAAGGCAATACAATGTAGGACTTGCTAAAGTCAACAAGTGTCCACATGCACCGCAGGTGGACTTATGTTAGCTGTGAGGGTCACACTGAGCGGTGTTATGATTTTCAGAAATGTATAGATGACAGTTGCTGTTATTGTAAAGCTTTGTGCTTTGACTTCAGCATCAGCGGAAATAAAATAAAATGGTATTGCTGATAATGAAAACGATCTACTGCAATGATGTCACCAGATAGGACTCTGTAGGTGTCATGACGGTACAGCATCCTCAGTCACAACTATGTATACTTGTACGTGCACCATGATGTGGCAGCCATTTTTATTTTATTTACCATTCCAAGTTACTGGACGCCCATTTAACGGCAATAAAAATAAAAGTGTGATCAAATGCACTTGTAAAGAAAGGAGAGACTCGGCAGTAAATGAAGCTGCTGGCACTTCTAAAAAGGAACACAATGAAAACAACTGGAAGCGAGGGGCGAGGTAGGGAGAGGCAGGATAATTATTGAAATGCCGTGTGGGGATTAATAAAAAAAAAAAAAAAAAAAACAGAGCAGGAGGAGGAAACGTGAGGCAAGCTAGGGCCGCGCAGAAAACAATGCAATACATTTGAGGGAATACCTGAAATTATGCATCCATGACATTACTACATCGCCCGGCTCCAGCCTGCTTTGCCTCATCAGCAGGCATCTCTTTGCCTACCTCTTCTGAGTTTAAAACAATCAACATCAGGATCACAGATCCCTTTGTACTGACTGCTTGCAAGACACAGGGGACATGCGACTAGGGAGACAAGGAAAAGCTTGTAGAGTTTATTAGTTAGAAATTAATGCTTAATTCAGATGTGTTTAATTTAGCATACCTAGGCTGCAGACACAGACGGCTTCAGCAGCTTGCATTGAAATCCATTCAGAAAAAAGCGCACTCATTTTACAATGAACGAGTCTTTCCACGTACATGTTAAATAAGAGAAATCTTTGGCTTTGAGGTGTCTGCCTACTGATAAAATACAAATGTATTTGTGTGCCTTTCTCATGAGGAAGCTGTATTCAGGAAGTTCTTTTCTCTAAACAATCGTAAGTCATTTTTCTCGAGGCTCTTGCGATGAGCCATTCATTTATTTAAACTTGGTATTGTATTTGTTTAATGAAATATACACTCATCTCCTCACCTTTATTCATTTTTTGTTTAATACATGCATTTATGTGTTCCTAAATGATTCTTTTGTCATATAACACGTAAACTAGAATAGCGATTGTTGCTTTAACATGTACATTTGTTAATCCAGCCCAATTATATCGTTTCACACAATATTCAGTGTATGGCTTTTCTGGTTGAACCCCTTTAAAACACGCTGTATTTTGACAATGTGCTAGACTTTTCCTGCCTTTCAAACTCTTATACTTAACCTTTGGCTTACATATACAGTATCTGAGTAGACTCTATGCTAGTATGGCTGTTCATATTATTTTTGATTGTGGCTAGTGGCTTATTTTAAATACAGGCCTTGTGTTAGTCCTCTTCTCTTGCATAGTAAGACTATCACTATTTCGATTTGAGCTAATTTAAAGATTTTATTAACAATCCTTTTGCTTTCTGAGATGATCCTAATTTTGACTACAATTTGATGGGTTGGACTTTGAATTCTTGTCTGTGAAGGTTTTAATAACTACCTTATGGCTAGTCTTACAAAGACGCACTAGGCCTTACAAAGACTCAGACAGCCCTGATCCTGCATATCAAACCTCTACGCCTTTAACTAGAGCGCGGACAAGCTCAATAAGTGCCAGCATAAGCCTCTAGTGCCCGACATGGTATCAGTCCCACCTCCCTCTATTACTTTCAACAGCAGCCAGCTAACCTTTCCCAGCAAATATGCAGAGCCGCTCACAGCAATCATCCAATGAAGAAGAAGATAAATCTAACAGACAAGGTGAATGCGCAGAGTATGTTTCTTTGGATCCCTCGCTTTGTCTGCATTCTCCAAATAATCACAAGTGACTGTACCATGTCTGGTACACTGTACTAGCAACTGTGCAACAAGCCAGCCCCTTCCCTAACTGAAGTTATGTAACAAGTAAGAGTTCATGGATGTACACTGACCTGCCTCTGATGATTACGTTTTTCCTAATTCCAGTCACTTGCGACTAGTATCGAAGTGATTTTAAAATAGGTTAATCATCATTCAGTCATTCTCTTCTGAGTTTATTTTAACTAACCCTATTGCAGGCCTTGTCACTCTCTTCCCCTGTGGCCAGAAATGTTAATACACTGATTCCAAAAATAATTTAACTTCCAGTGCAACACAGTTGCATGTGTCCTACTTCACACCCCTCTGATCGGCAGTAAGTCTACCCTCGTAGAGGGCACGGTTAAGAGCCAAGTCTTGACAGAACTTCAGAAAATCTACTGATAGACTCCTTAACAATACTGACCATTACTGTCCCTTAAAATGGCACAACATTGTTAGTACTTGCCCGTCCAATACTGGCCTACACCGATGCACTTATCCTCTAAATCGTGTTCTCTGAATACATTGACTGCATCCATCTCCAATATCACGCTACTTTGACTGGGCCCGTGGTTGTTTCTGCTCGCTCTAATGTGCTTTCCAATTGCACTACAGTGATTGTACTTCACCAATTGTGTGCTACCTTCTATGTAGTGAAATCAAATTTACCTAATGTCCAGCCAATGTTCATCTGTCGAAGGGTTGAGAGAATTATACTGATTCTGGGTAAACAAACTGTACAAAATAGCAATGGAGAGACACCAGCATGATCATGTGTACTCCACATATGTATGTTTGAGGCACATTCTATGGTAGCTAGGAAACTCTGTTTCTGGTGACAGTCAAAACATCCAACTGAACAAGAGAACATCAAGATTTCTTGATACTGAGCACAATAAAGAGCCTGGAATCTTTAATGCTATTTTCATTGAGGTTCTCGTTCATCATTCTTGTAGAAGTATGGTGAGTTTAATAAAAAAAATGAAGATGTTTTATGTAAAGTCTATCCAATAGAGCCCATTCTGGAGCAGATGTGTACGTCTGAGGAGGAGGTGGGATTTAGAATTTACACTTATTATCTACGTTAGATATTTCCAGAGAAAGGAAAAATAACTTTCATGTGTACTTTATCACTATCCTTTTTGAATTTCTGTAATACAGGAGTTCGTTAAATTAGCCTTAAAGAATACTGGCAGCCTATCACAGTCATGGATTTTAGGCTTAAGTCTTTTTCAATGCATTGAAATACATCAGAAATCTCTCAAGGTCAAACAAGTATGACTCGACTTGCAGGGATTGCCTCGATTAATTGAGACATAGACTTTGGAGTCTAGTCTAAGCTGTAAGCAAACCAGGGATATTTTAAGAACTTTTTAATTGCCTTTGATTTCACTGAACGAAGTTATAAGTAAACAAAAACGACATTACACCTCACAAGCTATACAAATTCTGCCAATAAGAAACCAGCAATACCAGTCAACTAGTTTGCGGTAGACATGTTCTTATAAATTAAAATGTTTTTTTATTCTGTATAAGCTTTGGTTAGTTCATTTCAGGAAGATCCATAATTAGACCTTCAGTCGCATAAACCCATATCCTATCACATGGGTATATGAGCAGGTTAATAGACCTTGAATGCTACTACAGCTACTGAGACTAATTCACCAGACAACAGGGGTGCAAAAGTACCTGCAATGGCAAAGACGACTTCCCAAAATAGACAAGCCTATTCACAGAGCTAATAACCAAAACACTGGGATTCCCGCTATAGCAAGGTTAAAGCACTGGGAAATCTGCCTGCTGCACAGCCTGACCCAAACTGCCGAATCAAGAGGTGTGTGACAAATTCATTGACCCTTGTTAGAAGACGTAATGCTAAGCTCCATGAACTCCAGCTCGTTTATTTCAAGGCACTGAGTCAAAAACAAAAGACGTGCCCAAGCTGGCATCAAACCACGTTGAGCACTTTAATGACATTATTCCAGAAGGATCTGTGCAAGCGAAGCCCTAAAAAATAACAACAGCATTAGAGGGTCAGTCTGCTGTTTGTACTTAGCAGCTTAACCACACATTCATTCTAGAACTTAACTTTCTAAAAAAACGCATTGTTTTTAATCCAAGCCTTTTGATAGAAGAGGCACATCATATTTCTTTTAACAAGGGACACTGCACGAGAATGCTCCTTCGCAGCAACTCAAAGCCTAATCAAAAATTAAGAAAAAGAAATGGCACAGGCACGAACACACTGAACAAGATCAGCTGTGGTGCATCTTATAGCAGAGAGTTGCACAGTATCAACTTGGAACTTTTTACTGGACAATACAATATCAGATGCAGTCATGAAACCCAAAATGCTGAATAGATAGACAGAATGAAGTTCAGAAATGAAAGGTAAAACTGAACTGTATTCAGAACTGCAAACCAAGCGCAGTCAGTATCACGTGCATCACATGGAAGACTGGAAATGTATATTTATTGTGCATAAGGCCAAACACAGGCAGCAGAATCAACAGAGGAACTGAAGCAATCATCCAATTCAAGAACCTGGCTTCAGAAGCAGATACGTTTCTTATGTGGGCCATTCAACGAGCAAACAAATATCGCAATGTTAAAGTTCAGAAGAAGGGTAAACCAAGGCTTCCAGCTTACCAAGGATCACATGGAACAAACAGAAAGGTTAACTTAACAAAGAAAGATGCAGACTTTTTATGGTTTTGGTTTGCCTTGAACAAAGAGTGCAAAACAGCAATAATCTCTAGTGAAGGTAGATATCTTGTTACTTCTTTCATATTGTCCCACAGTACAAGATTCACTGACATCACTAAAGTGTTTGATGAAAGTAAGAAATGGGTGGCATGCTTCTGGCTTGGATCCTAGCAATACTATTGACCCATCCTAAGAAAGAAAAAAATATAGAAAGAACTAAATGTGGTAGGGTGCAGAAAGAATTTCCATTGCATGACCTTGAACAATCACTATTTCATATTATGTGCAAGTTTCTTTAACTGGTTCAGTTTGTAATGGAAGGAGTTTGATGGTGTTATCAAATAAAACTGGAATTATTGCGGCATGATCCTGAAATGCAATGACATTCTGCAGGTAAGGTAGGTATGCAAAACCCTCTCCCCCTTCGCACTGCTCATTACCTCACGATACCAACCACACTTTACATCATCAAGACCAGTGCATCTAACGAGGAGAGAAGGGGCATGGGTCAGCTGCTTGCTTTATTATTGCTACAGCGCAGGGTATGAAGTCACATGGCACAAGCATATACTGGGAGCACATTGGTTTGCTACTGGACATATATATATATATATGTACATCTGTGACCTTTAACGGACATTAATTTGATTAATGCCCTTGAAAGTACTGCATACTGGGCTGGACCCAAATATTGGGGTTTTTATGATCCGGTTAGTACTGCATGTCAAGGGGTTTGGCTACTGAACATATGTATATTTGATAACAACTGGTTAACCAACAAGTTCAGTCTGCTGAAGTTTCCTAGAGAAATCAGAATGCAGAGGAAAATATCTGCTCCATGAATCCCAGGCTCAATTTCTCACCTACTTCGAAGAGTACACATGCTCAGAGAAAGTTTTTACAGGTACCTCAAATTTAAGGGAACTGGGTTTTAACCATCTGTGAAAAGGTTTGGACTGAACAAGCTATTATTTTAAAAGTGCTAAAAATAGATTTCCAGCTATTGTTTTATGTAATCTTGGAATAAAATTTGGAAACTTTTACATGTGCATACCATAAGGTTTTCCAAATTCTGACAAAATTTAGCGAGATAATCATAATGGTTGAAGAGAAAACACACATTTGAAGTTCCTTATGTTGTGTGACATAATCATAATTATAGTGACACTGGCATGCAATAATACTAAACATTGATGCATTCAAGGGACATTCTAGTTAAACAATAAAATGAACAACTTAACATTATTTAAAAAAAAAAAGCTTTAAAATTCTGATGCATAGCTTTTTAATTGTAAACTATTAGTCCGCATAAGCTTAAGCCAGATATGTTTCTTGATGCTTGTAACATTTTCAATATTTATCTTAAGAGACGCAGGAGGGCAGACACCAATGCCTCCGGGGAGAGCACTTGTTGGAGCTGGCTCAAACAAGAAAGCAAAAGCCAGATAGAGCCTGCTAATAAGCAACAGCCCTATTCCCTGCTCACCCTCGCAGCACAACCAACAGGTGGCTGCTGGTGCCCATTACTGCGTCAGAACGTTACACAAGGCTCCTCCTACTACTAAAGGTTAAGTTCCTTTCAGGGACATTGGGAGATATATATAGGCAACATCTGTTTAGAAAAAAAAAGACTATAAAATACAACCAGAAATCAATCTCTACCTTTTGAAAGAATGCCACAAACAGTCACAGAGGTACGAGAGTCACTAAAAAATATAATTATTTCTTGGACATTTGGAGTAAATTTGCCATTTTTAGGTATTCAGATAATTCTGACAGGAGCTGGAAACTGTGCACATGGTAGCTTTCCAGGAGTACTCCAATTTGTAAGTCTTTACAAATGTTAAACTGGACAGTTACACATGTATATGCGCCAAAACAAAAATGCATTAACAATAACTCTTTTCTTCTGCAGGAAAATATTTTCTCCTCAGAAACCCCTCTGACCTAACACCCCTACCAGTTTAGCAGGGTTACTCATCCCACACCAATCTTCCATACAGATTTGCTTCTGCCCAAAAAAAGAGTAAATCTTGGAACGTATCCAGGTTGGAATGCATCTTAGAAAAATTGCCAACGCCCACAAACTTGTAAGTCGTACCTGGCCAGGAACAAACACTCATTGGTAGCAGACATTATAGGTCAATATATATTTATAATTATATATGAGTAAATTTTTATAGAAGTGCAAATTCATACTTTGTGAATAATCAATCCGAATTTACAATAGCAAAAAGCTATTTTGACTCCTAGGTGTGCAAATGGAATTGTGAAATCGACCCCTAAATTTGTTCTTTTAAACTCTTACCTGTAAAAGAAGAGACAAAAAGCACAGCTATGGAAACCCTTCAAAGATAGCAAAGATGGTTAGTTTAATTTAAAAAATGCAAAGCCGGTAGATCTCACCTTGTTGACCTATTAGCTTCTCCAATGCTCTATGCTAAAACTGTGCAGCATAAGGAGGAGTGGGCGGTGGAAGGGACTGTGATTCAATAGTCATTCCACTACCATGCAAGGTGATAACATTTGAGCATGCGTTACTATATGTGCACGCTTATGTAAAGATGCAGGCACCATTTCCTTTATTTATTTATTTTCAATTTACTGATCCATGATAGCATTCCATTAGTAAATAAAAAAATGAAAATCCGAAAGCTTTCTTAGCAGCATATGGTAGCTACCAGGTCCTCCCAAAAAATATTCAGGACAAAAAGTTTGACACAAAGAAGGAGCAGATATGAGAAACACCGGGTAGTGGGCAGGTAGGGGAAGCAACAAGGAGTGGGTGGAAGGGGGAGGGAAGCAGCACATGAGGGAGAAGTCAGCAAGGAGTCCAGGGGCAGGAGAAGCACAAAAGAGAGTGATGGAAAACTTGAAGCGCTTCACCAGAAAAACAAGTCTGGTAAGTGGCAACAGAAAACAAGAAAAGAAAGAAAAATATATATATATATATATATATATATATATATATATATATATATATATATATATATATATATATATATATAATATGGAAAAGATCCCCGTAAAGGGGTAGACAAAGCTTGGACCACGTGCCAAGACAAACTCCTCGACGTGGTCGGTCCTCTAGCAAGAATACTTGACTTAGCCGAGTCGGCTAGATTGGAGGATTCCCCTATCGACCCTTTGGACCTTTCTCTTTGGACCCAAAGAGCTTTTTGTCTTTTGGGCAATGCTAATTCTGCCATCATCCACAAGAGACGTAAGGACGTAAGACGTAAGGGTCTCCTTCTCCGAATGGACCCTAAACTGGCTAATCTGGCTACCAGAGATCCTGGCATTCAGGCCGATGGTAAACTGTTCGGAGACTCGTTCATCAAGGATCTTAGTCGTTTCGTCTCCACGTTTTCATCTATCGACAAGGCCCAACAATCTCTAAAAAAGGTTTTCAACCAGCGTTTTTTTTCCCGGGCCGGTAGAGGCAGGAGTCGCTTTACCGGCCGCCAATACAGAAACCAAGGCTCCAGAGGATATTCCAACCCCCCCTACTACTACAACCAAGAGTTTAAACCCCACTTCTACCCTCAAAGATCAAGGGGCTTCCGCAATCGCGGCCAGCGCATCTCCAGAGCGTCCAATACCCCAGGTAAGCCAACGTTCTGGCCCTCCCGTGGGAGGTCGCCTTCGATTCTTCCTTCAAAAGTGGAAGTCAATCTCCTCAGATCCATGGGTGCTTTCCACTATCCAGGGTTATCGCATCGAACTTCTCTCTCCTCCTTACCAGTCAGGTTCCCTTCCTCTTCCAAGGTTCTCTCTCGAAATGTCATCTCTAATTTCTTCAGAAATCCAATCCTTGTTAGAAAAAGATGCCATCCAGAGTTGCATCCCGGACTCTTCCGGTTTCATCAGCTCTATCTGAGACCAGTAATCAATCTAAAATCCTTCAATCAGTTCGTCTATCAACACTTCAAGATGGAGACTATTATCCATCTCAGGGATATTTTACTTCAAGGCGATTGGCTAGTCAGACTAGACCTGCAAGATGCATACCTGACCATCCCGATCCATCCTTCTCACAGAAAATATTTGCAATTTCTTTGGAACTCAAAAACGTTCCACTTTTCCTCCCTTCCTTTCGGCCTTTCGTCGGCTCCGTGGTGTTTCACGAAGCTCTTAAAACCAGTGGTATCCTACCTTCGATCTCTGGGTTTCAGACTCATTATCTACCTCGACGATATATTAATTATGCATCAAAGCAAATCCTCCTTTCTGACTCAGCTGCAGATAACTTCTACTCTTCTAACAGAGCTCGGTTTCCTATTAAATCACGAAAAGTCTATGGTGGTTCCATCACAACAAATAGAGTTTCTAGGCTTCCAAATAGATTCGGTTTCGGCATCTCTGTTCCTTCCCCGGGCCAAGGTTTCCGCAATCAAAAGGGAGTTGGTCTTAACTCTCCAAAAAGACTATCTCTCTCAGAACTCTAGCAAGAGTCGTCGGCCTTCTTTCTTCTTCCATCCAGGCCATCTTCCCAGGACCACTTCATTACCGTGCTCTCCAGCGCCTCAAAATTCTACATCTTCGGCAAGGTTTGGCCTTTTCCGACCTCGTGTCTCTAGACCAAGAATCTCAACTCGAAATCCAATGGTGGATATCCCATTTAGAGGCTTGGAACGGCAGATCCATCTTCCCCTCTGTGCCCGATCTGGTGTTAGAATCAGATGCAAGTCTCAGGGGTTGGGGCGCCCGTTGTGGCTCGATATCGACTGGCGGTATATGGTCCGCAGAGGAGTCCAGATTGCACATAAATTGTTTAGAGCTTCTTGCAGGCTCCTTTGCGATCAGAAGCTTTACGAAAAACAGAGCAAGTTGCTCCATTCTGCTCCATATGGACAACATATCCGCAGTTCGTTACATAAACCATCTGGGAGGCACCAGATCCAGGCCCCTAGCTCTTCTGGCCAAGAGCCTCTGGGAGTTTTGTCTGTCCCACAAATTTTCCCTTCTTGCCGAGTATCTCCCAGGCTCTTTGAACTCCAATGCAGACTGGCATTCCCGTCATATCTCGGATTCCAGCGATTGGAAATTACACCAATCTGTCTTTTGCCAAATAGAAAGGAAATGGGGTCCCTTTCAGGTGGACCTTTTTGCATCCAGACTCAACTCTCAACTTCCTCGTTTCTACAGCTGGCGTCCGGATCCGTTAGCCTTAGCCACAGACGCCTTTCTACAGGATTGGTCCAGATCCCTCAATTATGCTTTCCCTCCTTTTATCCTAATCAACAGAGTATTAAATCAAGTCAGGCGTCAAAAGTTGTCTCTTGTCCTGCTAGTCCCCTTTTGGCAATCTCAAGTTTGGTTTCCACCCCTCCTCGAACTCACAGCAGATTTTCCAATCTTACTTCCCTCTTTTCCGTCTCTTCTCCTGGACCCTCTCGGACGGCCCCACAATTTGATTCTCAACAAATCATTAGTCCTATCAGCTTGGTACATTTCCGGCCTACCCAGCGGTCCTTCCCTATTTCGTCAGATGCTTCAGAGTTCATCAACAATGCATGGGCGCCTGGCACAAGGCGAGCATACAGATCAGCTTGGTCTCTTTGGTCAAGCTGGTGTGTGGGAAAATGTGCCGATCCCTTTTCAACAGATTTGAACCTAATTATTAACTTTCTAGCTGCCCAGGCGGGTCTGGGTAAATCATATCGTACAACTAATCTTTACAGATCCGCTATTTCTATGAACCATTCTTATGTCGATGGCAAACCTATTGGGATCCATCCCTTGGTTTGTCGCCTTTTAAAAGGAGTCAAACTCTCAAAACCCCCTACTGCCAAATACTCCTATGTTTGGGATGTGTCACTGGTTCTCAATCTTCTACTTTCTTGGCCAGACAATCTGAGTCTTTCCCTAAAAATGCTGTCGGCCAAACTCACGATGCTCTTATGCATAATCTCTATCAAAAGAGTTTCCGACGTTAAGTCCCTAGATGTCTCTGCTCGCCAGTTTCTAACATCAGGCGTTTTATTTCACATTGCCAAACGCACCAAAACTAATTTGCATTCGGTGTTCTATCCTTTTTTCCCTGATAAACCAAAATTATGTGTGGGTCTTTGTTTAAAAGAATACGAAAAAAGAACTGTTAACCTGAGAACGTCCTCTTCTAACCAACTGTTGATTTCCTTTCGCAAACCTCACAATCCAGTGACTTCTGCAACCCTGGCTCGTTGGGTCAAGCTGATTATGTCCCTAGCGGGAATTGACACTTCTGTCTTTGGAGCCCATTCCTCCAGGGGGGCCATGGCCTCTAAAGCATTTGCTTTGGGATCTAGTTTGGAGGACATTCTCAGGTCGGCAGACTGGTCTAATGATAATGTTTTCAAAACTTTCTATTGTAAACCTGTTAGAACTGCTTCTTCAGTAGTTATTGATAAGCTTTAAACTCGCATAATAGAGCCTTCGGTCTTGTCATAAAATGTAGATTTTCCTAGTAATTTATGACGGAAAGTCTTAATTTTATTAAAGACACGGAGGCGAATATTATCCCACCACTGTACTTTTTAATATGTACTTTCTCTTTCCCTCCCAGCGACTCCTGCATTGCTCCAGCTTCCGGATAACGCTGCTGGCGACATCACCGCATCTTTCTAGAAGAACCCACGAGATGTGTCATCACAACCCTCTCAAGATCATCTACCTTCACCATCGTACTCCCGGTTTATTGCTGTGGTTCAAGAAGTTTGTTACGTTTCCTTGGCTTTCGCGAATGTGGGACTCATTTACCCTTTGTTGTATGATTCTTTTTGACTTGCTCGTTCAAGAAAAGAGGGCTGTTTGCAGTCAAGTGTACACTCTATGGTTATGGCCTCAGCTGATTGGTCCTTCATTAGTTCTTGTTTTACTTCCATTGGTTAGTCTGTTACTAACCCTCTTGGGAGTTGTAGTTTCTTGACTACTGCTATTTGAAATAAAGTAAGGAAAGAACGCATAATATTCGCCCCCGTGTCTTTAATAAAATGAAGACTTTCCGTCATAAATTACTAGGAAAATCTACATTTGCCCAGAATAGCACAGCGTGCTAATGTACGGGAATTTATGCGAACATATTATAACAGACAAGCACCATATTAACGTCTTTCACTCAGCTAATCTATACTGACGGCACTTTAAGTAGGCAGGTACTGGTTACTCGCACGTCTCTGCTATGAGAGGGGGGGGGTACCTGCACAGCGCAGCGTGAGTTCAATACTTTTAATGGGAGAGTACTGGCACTTTTCACAGACCACAGGTACTATGGTGCAGTAAGTACCTACACCTCTGACTCCACTCCAGCCACTGAGTACCGGAGTATGATCGCAGCATGAAGTACGAGTGAGCACCCACAGTTTTAACAACAGGTGGAGCCGTTTACATCGTTTCTGTTCTAAAACCTGCAGCACAGAACATTTCCCCCGTAGGCTCGCGGCCATTCGGGGAATACACAGAGCTGGAAATCCCCTTCCCAGGCAGGCTAGCAGCTGCAGCAAACTGCAAACCAACCAGAAAACGACGTATCAGCCCTGGCACGTTCACTCCCGAGATAAGCACTCGCGCGCTGCACAAGGGAAACGGGAAATGACGAGGCAAAGTCAACACAACAACTCCTGAAAGGCGGAGAGCAGAACAGCAGGCTGTAGTACAAACCTGGGAAGGTCGTTTGTGGTTAAAGGTGGCGCGCATGTTAGTTAGATATAACATTAACTTATAGCAAAAATAACTTCCATGGCAGTAATCGCCGGTATACAGAAACTCAAACAATAACACACTTGGCAACATGATTGTTCACGTGGTGTACTGACCGCATCGTGAGATACAGCTGTACATTTTAGAGATGGACCAATCGTCCATCAACGGCTAAACAAGGGCTACTGGGATTATGCGGCAGGGGAAGAGCAAATAATGCAGCAAGATGGACTAAAATATGCAGAAAGAAAAGGCAAATTATGCGGAGTGTGAATCCTTATTTTTTCCTTTTTTTTTACATGTTTATGGTGTCTGGGCTAAGATGTCACCTCATTAATACCAGTTTAACACCCGAATACATAATAAGTAACAGAACGGGGTCCTCTCAGCCTTTGCAAAAGAAAAAGCGTCACTCCAAGGAAACCCATGCTGCTGCGTTTTTAATAACGTCTGGACCGTTTGAGTTAGAAAGAAAATGTTTGTTAAAATCTGCAGATTATGCAGCAGATGATCGACTACGAACAAAGCACAATTATGTGGCTGCAAAAAAGCATAATTCCAGTGCCTTGATCTAAAGCAGGTGAACTGCCATTTTAAATTGACATCGATGTTAAGAGAACGAGACCAGACGCTCGGTTATTTTATGAAATTTGATGACTAGTTTGCTTGCCCAACTTCAGACATTATGGGAAAAAATGAGGCCGCCCATCTAGCAAGTTTGCTGTAGGATGCCAAAAGATTGGCGGCAAAATAAATAAATCCCCCAATGAATTTGCTAAGGTGAGCAAATAGCAAAAACCGACAGAAAGAGGAATTCAGCCCCTTATTTCTACACAATTACTAGCAACAGACATTGGGGTCCTGCCTCTTCTCTGAAAATACAAATTACATAATTGGTTATTGATTAGTCTAGTAAATCAATGTGTTCATTTATCAGTTTCTGGAATTCAGCTCATCCTTTTGTCAAAAGGAAGTAACACAGGCCACAATGGAATTCAACAATCTTACTACCAAGCACTGTCCCTCAGCATACTGTGCTACTAGTCGACTCCTGCACCTCTTATATCAAGAGGCACGGCAGGGCCTTGGAAGCTGTACAGTCAAGTTAGAGGTAAGCTTAAGCCAAAATGGTCCGCATTTGGTCCAGGACCTGGATCTATACCAGATTTCAGGACAACCAAAGACTCTACAAGAGAGATTCATTTTAAGTGTATTCAGATAACGAATCCAGTACTTCCAGACTAGTGTTGGACACACCTGATCTTGCCTCAAGCGTTTCAGTAATTACTTTTATTATGCTTCATTAAAATGGTGCGTAAAATGCACATAAAACTGTTGTCCTAATGCAGTCTGATTCAACCAACGTTAAATAAAAGAACAGTTCACTATAACAATTTCATAAATACTTTAATGTGTGATATTAAAATGGCAAACAGTAATCTGGATAAAATTCATATCTAAATCCCTGTTGGCTCAGCAACTGAAGTGTCTCTTAAGTAGTTATTACCATATGCAGCCTGTGTCAAGCCAGCAAACATAAAATAAGACACTCCTTCAACCTAAAATAGTTCCTAAAATTCGCTACTGCCTGAAATTTAGAATTGCATATAGACGGTCACCAGAGCCAGGCCGTGTTGGCTCAATAGGTGTAAAGATAATCGGGAATACTGGCAATAGGTGCAGTTATAATTATAGAAAGTTGAGTTGCCTGGTGATTTCCCTAAAAAATTAGCAGCTCGCCACTGGTCCAAGGTGTTCTGAGAGATAAGGCAATGCTTCAAGAGTTTCCTGCATTGTCTAATGTTCCTCATAAGGAACATTTGCTTGAGTAAGACTTGCTTCACCGCATCCTTGGGCAACAGAAAATGATGTGTAAAACTGATTCCTGTTAATAATCGCATAGCTGCACCTGCAGTTTAAGAACTGATGGTTGAGCCAAGACAACCTATGTTTTTTTATTGGGAACAGTAAGAACCACATGCAAATGATAGATTGTCTCACTGCTTTTTGCATTGGCTCTAGGCATGATGCATGAATCCACAGTGTGATGCAGCTGCTTGTTTTCGGCCAAGTCTAAAGTGTCTGTGGATCTGCTAAGGAGCAAAACGTGTGTTTTTAGAGCCACTCGAGCAGTTACTGAGACTATGTTACTATCCAAGTGCATCAAATAATCACTGCCACGCGCTTTCCTTGTGGTTCAGATCATACCTGAAAGACATGACTCATCTAACACTGTGTAAACATTTGTGTGTCCTATGCTGAGTGAATGAGTACTACAGATGATGTGACATCACTGCCATAAACACAACATTTACCAATAAACAGTAACTAAAAAGCCCAATAAACTAGGCAGTCCGGAAAGGAAACAGGAAGGAGTCCCTATACACCATGCTGACTCGAAATAATGTCAGCTAACAATAACAAGGTATTACTAAGTGTTAATTATTGCATTTACCATCATCTGAGAAGAGAAATAGAGATGGAAAACAATGCATTTGTTGTCGTAACTGAGTCGTAAAAAATATTGAGGCCTACGCAGCGTTCTACAGGAAACACGACTACGATAAAGAATTACTTGGAATACACTTGCCAGGCCCAACAAGTATTTGTATGCATACCTCTGAAAATTAGCCGTAGGTTGGATCCAGAGGTGTGGGGAGTCACTAGATGTTCAATTGCGCATTTATTTTCATGCCCATATTTTGACAAGGAAAACAGTTTTGAGAAAAAATCATGTATCCCACACCCGATCACATATGGGGCAGAGTAGAGAATGTTCTCCTACATATTACCCCTCTTACACGTTTTCAAAGTGTATACAAGTTTGGAAGCAAGTTGAGTATGGAGATGTCTAGAATACCCACAAAGTTGCAACTTTAAATATGTTCACCACCTACGCAATGCCAATTTTCCTTACATAGTTAAGGCAGCACCCTTTTCCTGCATGTGGCCTACACTTATAAGCACTGAAACACTATGCAACTGGTATGCAATGCAAAGCCTTGCATGAAAACTGGACAACAAAAAAAGACAAATTCCGATTTTGAGAACCAGGATCTGGTGTTTTTTAATGCATTTTTTTTTAAGTCAAAGTGAGCTTGAAAATGTTTCTGAATCAGCCCCGCAAAAAAAGTACCCTTATGGTAAACTGGTAATTCACTGAATGACCTGGGCATGGTGATGGTTCACATGGACAGCAGTGATAGTCATGGGTATTATATTGCAGCTTTTATATAGCGCTTACTACCTCTAAATGTGGTGCTGAAGCACTTGTGAGTAGCCTACTTCACTGTGCTGGGTTTGTGGCTGGAAGGATGGTTGTTAGACCCAACAGCCTTAGGGTGGTCATCCCCCAACTTTTTGCTTGCCTCCCTCCACTTTTCTGACACTGTTTTTGCTGATTTTAGGACTCTGCGCACTTTACCACTGCTAATTAGTGTTTAAGTGCATATGCTCTCTCCCATAAAAATTGTAACATTGGTTCATTCTCAATTGGCATATTTGATTTACTTGTAGGTCCCTAGTAAAATGCACTACATGTGCCTAGGGCCTGTAAATTGAATACAACTAGTGGGCCTGCAGCACTCGTTATGCCACCCACATAAGTGGCCCCTTATCCATGTCTCAGGCCTGCCATTGCCAGGCCTGGGTGTGCAGTTCCACTGCACCTCGACTTGGCATTTAAAAGTACTTGACAAGCCTTAAACTCCTCTTTTTCTACATATAAGTCACCCCTAAGGTAGGCCCTAGGAAACAAATAGGGCAGGGTGCTATGTAGGTAAAAGGCAGGACATGTACACGTGTGGTTTATATGCCCTGGCAGTGGAAAACACCTAAATTCATTTTCCACTAATGTGAGGCCTGCTCCTTTCATAGGATAGCTTTAGGGCTACCCTCATATACTGTTTGAGTGGTAGATTCTGATCGGAAAGGGGTAAACAGGTCATATTTAGTATGGCCATAATGGTAATAGAAAATCCTGCTTATTGTTGAAGCTGGATTTTATATTACTATTTTAGAAATGCCACTTCTAGAAAGTGAGCATTTCTCTGCACTTAAAATCCATTTGTGCCTACAGCCTGTCTCCAATCAACCTATGAGCTGGGCTGGTAGACAGCTTCCTTGTGCATTTCACCCAGACAACCACAAGCACAGGACACTCAGTCACACCTGTACTCATCTGCATACTGAATGTGTCTTCCTGGGCTGGAAGGGTGGATGGCCTGACACTTACATTTCAAAGGACAGTGGCCTGCCCTCACACACTGGACTGCCAAACCCCCTTCTGGGACCCTGGCAGACAGACCTGTACTCAAAGGGGAACTTGTGCACTTCAAAACCACTCTTTGAAGTCCCCCCCCCCGGTTCAAAGTCATTTTGGGGTATATAAACTGGGTCTCTGACCCCACCAACTCAGACACTGCTGGACCTGAACCTGCAACCTGTCCAGAGGAACTGCCTGGCTGCCCTAAGAACTCATCTGGGCTGCTTTCTGAGAAGGACTGCTGCCCTGCTGTTGCTCTGCTACCCTCTGACTTTGCTGAGAAGTGCTCTCCAAGGGCTTGGATTGAGCTTGCCTCCTGTTTTCTGCAGTCTCAGGGCCAAAAAGACTTAATCTCTTCAGGAAACTCCTTGTGCACCGAAAATCGCTGCACAGCCTGCCGGAAATGACGCACAGCCGTTTTGCGACCGAGAAATCGCCGCACAGCCGAGCCGGAACAATGTAGCCCAACTTCTTGAGTGAAGATTTGACGCAGCGCCTGCCTTGTGACGGGAAATTTGACGCACAGCCCTACCGGATCGACACACAGCTGAACCAGAATGACGCAGCTGATCCCCCGGGAAGAAAAATCGGCACAGCGCCTGCGGTGCAACAGAAAATTTGACGCATCGCCACACTGGATCAACGCAATACCTGCGACTTCTTCCCACACACCCAGGATTTCCCTGCATCGTCCCTGGGCGTGAAAAACATCCCTGCATCGCAGTGAGGAACCAAGACTGCATGCCAAAAAACATACGCAAAGCCCCTTGCAGCGCGGAAAGAAACCACGCATCATATGTGCCGCACCAGAAAATCCAAAGCACATCCTATTTTTCCACGCATCTCCTCCTCTGCGGTCTCTGTGCGTGTTATTTTTTAAGTAAACCTGGAACTTTGTGTAATCAAGAGACAACTGTTGATTTCTAAGATTTAAGACTCTCTTTTAAACCTGCAAAAGTGATATCTCAACTTGTGCTTATTGAATCTTTTAACATTTTGACCTTAATTTAACCAGATAAAATATCCTATATTTTTCTAAACCTGTGTGGTGTATTTTTGTGGTGTTTTCACTGTGTTACCTTATGATTTATTGCACAAATACTTTACACATTGAGCACATGATAAGTTGGATTGTGTGTGCCTACTTGGACAAGGGTGTATACCTCTGCCAACTGGAGACCCCATTTCTAACAATGCTGACTTTGTTTTGGTCATATGCAGGAAGAGTTTCTATGGCATGCATAATGACCAAAGAGGTGCAGTTGTGTTATGGGACACAGCATGAGGCAGTGGATGGTGAAGTATCAGAGACAGACTAGCAAGTTTTATGGTTTTCAATATGCAAGTTGTTAGAAATGTGATCTCTAGTTGGCAGTGGTTTGCACCCTGCCTAAGTAGGGATCCTCACTCTAGTCAGGGTAAGGGATTCACACAGCTAAAATAACCCATGTTCACTCCCCTTGGTATCTTGGCTCAAGCAGTTAGGCTCATCTCAGAGGTAACGTGTAAAGTATTTGTACACACCCAGAGTAACACAGTGAAAAACACCAGAAATTACTCCATACCAGTTTAGAAAAATGGCCAATATTTATCTGAGTAAACCAAGATCAAAACGCCAAGAATCCAATATACACAAGTAAAGATACGAATTTTCAAAGATTAAATCAAGATATAGTGCTTAGAAACACAATAAATACAACTGGGGCTATCACAGCATCTTGATGGAGTTGTTTTCAACATTCTGACGCAACTCGCGAGGGAGTACATGCCGGTCACAGAGTCACACGGACCCTGGGTACAGTACCATGGAAAACAATGAGGAAACAAAAACTTTGCATGGAGTATGAGAGGTGAGGCGTTGCTGAGGCCGATTAGGCGTTGGTACCTTACTGTTACCCGGGATGTGAGGCGCTGGTTCCTTAATGCTAGGCAGGGGAGGTGAGGCGTTGGTTCCTTACGATTGCAGAGGAGGTGATGCGGCGTCAGTGGCAAGGGGTTGGTTTCTTATGACAAGGTGGGTCTAGGAATCCAGAAGGTCAAGATGTGAGGCGTCGACTTTGCAGTGTCGCAATCACACAACAGGGCCACAGGTGCTGCGACAGTCGGATGTCACAGACGTCGGTGACATGGCACTCACGGTGTGGCAGGACTTCAGAGATGCTGCAGCAGGATCGGGGCTGTATTGTAAGTCATGGTCGTTGCACTCAGCAGGGGCCATGGCTACGGAGCAGGCAGCAGCGTGGAGTCAGAGAGTGGTACTGGTTCTGAGGTCGCTCTGGAGCCAATGTGCTTGGTTTCTTCTTGGTTGCACTAGAACTCACTTCCAAGGGCCCAGGAACTGTACATGACCCACTTGGAAAGTCAGGACTCTCAGCAAGAGAGCCCAATCACTGGAAGGTGAACTCTTTGATGGCCCCGATTCTTAGCAGGAGGCAAGCTCAGATCAAGCCCTTCGAAAGCAGGATGTAGAAAGCCAAGTCAGGCCTTTCACTCCCAGGACGGAAGCAGCAAGTAGCAGGCACAGTGGCAGTCCCTCCTTCAGCATCCAGCTTTTTTTCCTAGTAGAATGCCCTCAGTCCAGAAGTGTTTTAACTATGTGGTGTCAGAGGTCCAGTAATTATACCCATGTCTCTCTTTGAAGTAGGCAAACTTCAAAGAGAAGTCCTTGTAGTGCACAAGACCCTGCCTTTCTCTGCTCTGTCCCCAGACAAACTCCAGTGGGTTGGAGACTGCTTTGTGTGAGGACAGGCCCAGCCCTGTTCAGGTGCAAGCATCGGAGCCTCCCACCACTTTAGCTCAGAAGGACCCATCAGCCTGGTGGTAGAACATCAGGATATGCAAGGCACACCTCAGCTCTGTCTGTCTGTGAATGCACAAACTGCCCAACTATCATCCAGACCCAGATATGCAGCACAGAATAGTTATGCAAGAAAATACCCACTTTCTAAAAGTGGAATTTTAAAATTCACAGTTCAAAAACCAACTTCATCAAAAGATGTCTTTTAAAATTGTGATTTCAGAGACCCCAATCTCCAAATCTCTATCTGCTCCCAAATGGGAAATTATACTTAAAAGATATTTCAAAGCACTACCCGTGTTAGCATGTGGGAGAGATAGGCCTTGCAATAGTGAAAAAGAAATTTAGCAGTGTTTCACTATCAGGATGTGTAAAACATACCAGTACATTCCCTACCTTTTACATACACTGCACCCTGTCCATGGGCTGCCTTGGACCTACTTTAGGGGTGACGTACATGTAGTAAAAGGGAAGGTTTGGGCCTAGCAAGTGGGTCCACTTGCCAGGTCAAAATGGCAGACAATGCAATGGCAAGCCTGAGACATGTTTGCAGGGCTACTCAGGTGGGTGGCACAATCAGTGCTACAGGCCCACTAGTAGCATTTGGTTGCAAGCCCCTGGGCACACCTGGTGCACTGTGCTGGGGACCTACTAGTAAATCAAATATGTCAGTCATGGGGGGGGGGACCAATCACCAATACAATTTACTGAGGGAGCACTTGCACTTTAGCACTGGTCAGCAAAAGTAAAGTGTCCAGATTCCTAAGGCCAGCAAAGGATCAAAACCAGGAGGTCAGAAGCACAAATACAGGGGAAATCACCCCAAGAGATGACAGGTCTAACTGTAGTAGTTTTGAACAGCTCTGCAGGAAAGGCACGTTTATAGTATTTTATACAACACAAGCTGCTTAATTGGTTACTGCACTGGGTTGCCCAAACTGAATTGTGCGTAGCTGTGATCCTGAGCTGGCATGGTTGGAGAGAGATCTGTTGTGAAGGTGGGGTGACGCTCATGAGGGCACCCACATAAAGGAAAATTTGTGAAAATAACTGTGAAGAAGTAGTGCTTGCTGGGGCAGCAATCCTTGCGGGATAATCTTGGCGACAGAGGAGCATTTTATAAACAATGCCATTGGACGCAGGGGCCATGGAAAGACTAAGTAGTTCTTAAGGGAAGAGATGGCGATGAAACCAGGGAGTGTAACTGACATTCTTTCTAAACCGTGGGCTTGTAACAGAAGATAAAGAAGACTGGTGACAATAGGGTACCACTGAACTCGGTTGTTGGTATAAAGGTTTTTGGCTGCCATTTTTAGAAATATAACTTTACACAACATAAACAAGCATAGGCAAATTCACTAGGTCTGGTGCTGGCTGCAAGCCTTCTGGTTTGTTAATACTTGTTTAGTGATGTTTGTAAAGTTTTATTGTTGGGAGAGCAGCAAGGCACTCACCAATATGAAACACAAATCTAAAGCACAAGTTGTGCTTCTAAAGCCACATGTTGTTATAGTAGTGCTGGGCACTAAAGAGAAATACTTTATGTGCAGATGTGCTCCTCCTATAAAAGCAGAATGCAGCCAGTCACAGTGACATTAGCCAAGGGGTGAAGAGGCCCGACCCGCTGTCCCATGGTGTACAAAGTAGTGGGTGAAAGAAGAATGTGAACGACGACAACAGACCAATGGATGCAGGCGACTGGCTGAAACCATTATGTGCACAATTTTAAAGATTTTTTTTTTTTTTAACTAAGTCTAACACCACATATAAGTATTACATACACGTTTCTCAACACACTAAGCTCGAGGCACAAAATCTTACGATTAACAAGTTTGATATGACATTAACAATTTAATTTTCCTTCTCATGAAGTGTCTAAAGCGGATATTGTCAGGTTTTTAGACCGAACTAAACACTATCAGTTTGAGCCATTGCCAACCGCACTGCTTTTGAAAACCGGATTGTCTGCTTTTAGTCCCTCCTTTTCTAATAAAAATTAACTTCTTAAGAATTATGAGTAAGTGTGAGACTTCAGGGAACGGCTCATTTTAGGGAAGAGGCAAAGATCGACTATAAAATGCAGAGCTAGCAGCAACTTAACTGCAAGAACGTTTTTCAGAGCTCAGACAGGAAGGAACGTTTGGTGTCCTGCGTTTACACCAGAAGCATATCTTAAACATACATTATCTTAAGAAATCGTAAAAACATGATTTGAAAAGAAAACGTACTCATTGTTTTATCCAATGCTCTATTTTGTAGCCACACACTGTCCACAACCTAATCTTAAATAAATTACACTTGCGTATGACCGACAGCGGTCTCATTAGCCTCAGGGTGTCACAGCAAAACAAATCCTAAAAAAAAAAAACATATTTGTAGACATGTATAAAAGGGTTTTGTGTCAACCCGGTTCATGTCCTGTTCAGTCGTTTTGTAAAATCAGCTCCAAGCCTGAGACTGGCAAAAAGTGAAGCCCTCAGCAGAGGTTGCTGTGGTTGTGAGTACACACTGTCATGCAGCCTCACAATTAAATTTTACCGTCCTATTTACATAAGGCAGTCAAAATGTGGGTTCATACCAAAAAAACAGATCGCGAGACACTGTTACAGTTCGAGTTGTACATTTTCATAGATTGAGACTGTAAAGAAACAGTTGCACCGAACAGTGCCCATCTCATGAGTGACGTGGTCCTGTGGCTGGCTCAATGATAACTGACTTCATTAGTTATTAGATGGGTTAATGTGTCAAACAGATTATTGTATGTGGGCAACAACAAGAGGTATTCTTTTCACACGGCAGTGGCGTTGTCTGTCAGACTCCCGACTAATATGTGGGTGTTTAGGCATACTAAACTAACTTGCAGAAAAGTTTACAAAAAACGGAACCTGCATGGGATAAAGTAACACATACAACTCACAAGATTAGGTAGCCAGAATATAATGAAGTCTCTATGTAGTTCAGGTAAATTTGGAAGAAACAGAATTGGGCCATATAGATGTTTTAACCCCGCTCTCCTAGGGCTAGTTCTCTGCCCCAAATGAAAAGAGTCTCTCCGATTGGTACCTCAAGTGGATACAGGAATTAACCATCAACAAATTTCAATTTACTATCACTTGTTACTCAGTAACTTGTTTGCACTGGCCCATAGGGACACTGAACCACCAGAAAGAATGATTGCTAGCTTAGGTGCCCAACAAAAACCACTCATCGAACAAGGGTTGACCTACATAGATTTGAGTTGGCAGCTTGGTCCTTTCGGTTGTCAGGAGAATAAGGCAAGGGGCGGTCTAAGCACAAAGGCACAGTAACAGTCAGACGGAATCTGGAAAGGAAATATTAGAGAGAAGTAGAACTTGGCCAGACGACATAGATAGGAGGGAGGCTGCATCCACATCTCTACTGAATCCATCCCAACAGAACCGTCACCTCAGGCACGACCTGTATATCGAAAATGCCGCAAAGAAGAAATGTGCTAATTTCACCTGAACACCAGATCTTGAAAATGCTAAACAAATGAGACTTTCCAAAGGAAAAGCCGAACAATTTAAGAGGGTGGAAAAAGAAACGTCATTCAGTCCACAGTACAGAACGTTTCCTCCACCTGCTACTAAGAGCAAACTTACAGTAGTTCAATGTGATAGTTTACCGCTTAGTACCGAAGACCAAAAGCTTGCAGATGCACAGGGAGTGGTAATTTAAATCCAAAGGCCCTGTTAAAGATCTCTGCTAGTACCGATTGTAAAAGCTACCCAGTAAATACAACTATTTTGAGATTGTTAAGTGAGACTAACATGTAAAAACGCGTTTTATCTATTTATGCACATGGTACTACTACCATGTCACTGTTTTGCTAGCTCAGTTCCCTATGGAAAGAATTCGGTGTAAATTGCCCATGAAAACGTCAGAAAGAAAATGTGTGCAGGATGAAAACTGGGTGTACAAAATGTTGTACTAAATTTTCAACTCTTCTCAAACCTTGAGTGAGATTATCAGAAAATCATTCAGTGACCTGTTACCGGGCTTTCATCTCACTGCACATCTTTACAATTCAATAGTCTCTTGCATTTATTATTATATAAATAAATGACTAGGTTTAATGCCTGGTTGAGAAGTCTTTATTATTTCTGGGAAGCTGTCACATGGACATTGCTTACTTGAGTTTCTTAACTGCTCAGACTGAATTTTTTATTTAACAGTGCCTCCATATCACCTTTAAAGGCAAGCATCGCAGGAGGGCTGCTACTTAAAACAATTACTATACAAAAATGATTGTTCTCTTTCTATATAGTGATCCGATTTTGGAAGTTCTGTTTTGGTACTCATCTACACTATTAATCCAGTCTCTCTTCCTCTAATAAGATGACAAACTCCCTTCCGACCCGCCGCATCCCTTTTATAAATAGCCCCTCCCTTCCAACCGAAAACAAGCATATCTCTGAGCTTACAAACATCGGATTTTAGTCTCATCCACATCACTCCATATTAAATGTCCATGTATAATGAAGGTCTGATTAAATAATGTATTACAGATCCCTCTAAGAGTGTATGAAGAAAACTCTCTCTCCTTACCCAACCGTGAAGAGAAGATGGCCCTGTGCCAGAAACTATGCCCGGCTTCGGGGGCACAAGCCTGAGCACATTTGGATTTGGGAAGTGAAATACACTTCAAATGAAAGCCTTCAAAAGCGGCTTCCAGAGTCAAACAATGACTTAAAGGAGTACGAGATCTCCCAGTCTTACATCCTATCCGAAGGCAGAACACCCTGGACAAAGGTATTTCCCCAAATCATAGGTCTACACTGACAAATCACTCTTGCATCAAGAGTAACAATGTACGAGACGTCAAGTAAGTGTGATTGGACAGGGAGCAATTAAGTCCAGGGGCACAGTGGTAACCCACAAAATACAGTAAATAGCAGAGAATAACTAGAGAATTCACGGAACCAAAAGGGGGCTCGACACAGACTAATAAACTAAGGAGCGTGAAGAGCATGGGACGAGGACAATGTGGGGACTGGGGCGGGGGGGGGGGGGTGTTGAAGCAGACAACAGCTGAATTAGGGCCTGACAATAAGCACTAAGGGCAAGGCCACTTACAGTCGGAACATAGAAGCAGCCTCATATACTAGTCACTCACATCCTGACCTCAGCTTTGCTTCTCTTCGAACCTGGACCCAACCACCTCATCTGGTCAGCGCTGTAACCGAACCCACTACAAACGTCTGGGTTTGTGGTATCTTACACGAATAAATCCTACGACTCAAACCCATTGCTTCCGTTCCCTATTCATCTGTTTGACCCCAACTGCAACAGGTAGAGTAAATAAATGGGCTCTCCAAGACGGACACGACCCACTGCCACCTTTGACGATTCACTACCCAAGAATCCAACAAAACCACCTAAAGTCATATCGGCTTCAAAAATCACGAAAACTTAAAAACACCTCAGAGCAACAAGCAGTGGCAGGCTCCACGATTCTATGTAGATAACAGAGACAAATGACAAATATGCTTTCGAAAAAAGTCACAAGACCACTTTCTTATTCCTAGAGCACATCATTTTTAGCATGTAGCAATAGCAGCATTACCAGTATTTTACAAAAATATTTCTAAAAACAAGATTTGAGTTTGGCTTACACAACAATATCCTCAAATTATACATGAATGTAAGCAGTTCAAGACCATTTTGTCAAGAGTCCCCTTTCCCCTGGGCATACGGAAACTGCAATCGCTTTCAATAGCTTGTCTTTGTATAGGAGTTTCCAAGATGCAAGAACCAGTCTGTTAACTTACAGATTGTTTCTTGAGGCATGAAACTGTGCTGTATTTACGTTGCCAGGCCAATGGCTCTGAAGACAATCGGGTGATATAATTCGTTTTCATTAACTGCTTTCACCGAACCAAAAGAATAAAAAATCTGCTGAAGGCCAGCGAGGGCGCAGAAGATGACAATTTATTTTTAGTTAAAGCATAGTTGCCTATAAAGAGCTTTTCGGTCAAAAATAATGAAATGAAAAACTACTAGGCTAGCCAGCACCAAAGGCTAGAACCACCATACCCCCTTTCATCACAGGTAAACAGAGGAGTTTCGTTACACGCGATGGTGTGGGTATGCTACTCAGTTCTGTATTATATGGTAAACACTTTAAGTAAACAGATGACATCTGCCCTAATATGATGGTGTAAGATAGGGTATGAGCACATTCACGACGCGTGTGATAGACACCATAATTTGAGATCACGCGTGAATGCATTTTACCATCTACTGAGCATATCTAACAAGCACAACAGCTACTGTCTTATCCAAAAGAAAAATATTACAGGGCACTGGACAACTACACGTATGGTACTTACGCTGACAATTATACGCGAATAAAAGTTTCAGGTGAAGAGGCCTCGTTCTTTTTTACTCTCTCTGCCCGCCGAGAGAATTTACTTTTTCAGATTTTGGTTGAATTGTTTGCATGCTGCAAATGACTTAAGTATTTTTCATGTCCCCATTCCCCCGCTGCAATTCAACTTTTTTGAGCGATAGTAATAAAGAATGAGCGGTGTGAAAAAAGCGCTGTCAATGTGTGTGACATACTGCCCATCACGGGTCAAGGTAGCGCAAAGATTATTAGGTAGCAGTAACACAATTTAGAAAAAAAAAGTAGAGCGATGTACATTTTTCACCTGGGATCAGCAAGGCACACGCACATCTATTGTCAGCTGTACATCTTCCCACCACCACTCACACAATGCCCTTTAGAGGCTATGCCCACACTTCAAACAAGAAAGTGCTACCGCAGTGCATGCACTCCCTAGCCTCAAGCTGGGTTGTACCCCTGTCCTCTCAAACGCTGCCCTACAATGGTAAACGCCTCCTGCACCATGACACTGACCAGGTGCACAGCATATTGACAATATCTCCCATACCTGTAACTCGATGGCACCCTCCATCTGCAATACACACATTATTTTGCCTGCACACCCAGCTGCACTGGACTACATTGCATAGACTCATCAATTGCCCCAAACTTTCGTGACGTACTACTGCCATTTGCACTGCACTTCATCCCGTACACGCTGACTGCACCCCATCTTGTGCAGGTAGTATCCTTCGCCTGTACTTGTCACTCCCTTCACTTTGGGCCGGGGGGTGCACACATCTCTGGGGTTGCTGCACCACACTGCTTGCAACAAGGGGCTCCCGCTCACCTGGACGGCCGGTCGTCACGAGCTCCGCTCTCGTAGTATTCCTGCTCGGCCGTCGTCTCGTCGTCCTCCACTGTCACATCAGCACCTGCGCCGGCGAGGGAGCTGAGGCTGCGGCTCTCGCTGGCACCTTCCCCCGGGAATGCACTGACAAGAGCCGCCGCCCAGCGCAGCAGGCAAAGGGTGAGCAGAGTCACCCGCAGCGCGGACCAGCAGCCCATTGGCACAAAGCATGGAGGCACCCGCTAACTCCAAAACACCGTGGTCACACACAGAGGCGCGCAACCGCCCGCCGCCATCCGCGGCAACAGCACAGATGCCACGCCATGGACATGGACGACGGACTAGCCCGTCAAGTCTGGTGACGTGACGTCACCCCCTGCACCAGCACTGGGGCTACCTGGAAATGTGAGAACTATCCAGACTAGAGGTTCAACTGCAGTGTATGAAACGCCGCTATAGGTATACCAAACAGCAGTGGTATGTCAAACACTATAGCGAATACTAAGAGTGTATGAAAATGAAATTAAAAGAGAAACCATATGTTTCGAAAAAATATATTAGACTTTTTTTCCAAGCCTGAAAAACGGTAGAAATACAGAAAGTTTAAACCATACACTTTTCATCTTAAATAAAAATACAGTATTGTGTCCTTTATTGTATTTGACACGTTGTGCTTGTAAAACCATTGTATTTCGAAATGGCACTCAGGTATCATACCTAATAGAGTATCAACTAATATTTTGTCCTTCGTTTATGTCAGAAAGTGGGGGCACGCCTACCAGTCAAAGCCCTGCCTGCTACACACCTCCAGTGACTGTCGGCGAATCGACGGCGAGACACTGGAAACATGTGTTTGATTCAGGTCGCTTCGTATTCCCGGGGCTCGACTGCTTCTTCTCCATTGGCCTGGATTGTGGACTGTCATAAGTTCTCAAACCAATGGCGCAAAGGTGTGCGTGTCATTTAATCATGTCAACATTTATTGTTTACAAGATGCGGTGGCCAATGAGAATGCAGCATTCTTCGGTTAGAACTCAGCTTCTCATTCATGGCGAGATACATGTGGATCTATCAGAATCATCATTTGATCTGCGTTTTTAAATTGTTCATCCCCTACAAAAGTAATTTCAGCACTGTGTTCCAAAACCAAGCAGAAAATATCAACCCAGTGAATGTACACATCGTTTACAACACTGAATAATTAGCATTCTTAACAAAGGATACACTAAGTGTACAAATGTTAATTGGAAATTAGATATAAAATAGGCACGCATGAGAACTAATTGAATATCAAGCGGGCGTTTGAAAAACAATATAGGGAAAATATTGTTGAAAGGAGTCAAAAGACCGTTCAAAGATGTCGGATTTACGAAATGAAAGCAGCGGTCTCTATTCCCTTTTTTGTGTCGATGGCCGGTAGGATTTAGGCGTCCCATCAGCTGTATCCGGGTTGCTCATTGGGTTGCCTGTATTCTGAAACGTGGCCGATTTTGAGTGTTGCTTCTGAAGGGAATGATGTCATGCAGAGAAGTTGCACGTCTCCGGTCCCGTGATGTTAGAGCGGGTGGAGTCTTGTAGTCTAATTTAAGTCACAATAAGAAATCTTTTGCTGGCATTAAAAAAAGACAAAAAAAAAACAAAGCAAGAATTGCAGGCGTTTTGCGTCCCTGCTATTCGGCCTCTCGGCACACATGTCAAACGCAACGTCATCTATGAAGCCGTCACTAGTCATTTCCCTCCGTAGTGACATTGAGCCTACCTCTCAACAAGGGGGACCGCCAGTCTGTAATTTGAGGTAAATGCACGCTGTTTGGTCGTAAACATTCTTTTAACCCCTTCGCTGCCAGGCCTTTTCCCCCTCCTGTGCCGAGCCTTTTTTTGGCTATTTGGAGCAGTTCGCGCTTAGGCCCTCATAACTTTTTGTTCACATAAGCTACCCACGCCAAATTTGCGTCCTTATTTTCCAACATCCTAGGGATTCTAGAGGTACCCAGACTTTGTGGGTTCCCCAGAAGGAGGCCAAGAAATTAGCCAAAAAACAGTGAAAATTTCGTTTTTTTAAAAAAAATGGGAAAAATGGGCTGCAGAAGAAGGCTTGTGGTTTTTTCCCTGAAAAGGGCATCAACAAAGGGTTTGCGGTGATAAAATCACCAGCTTCCCAGCTTTCAGGAACAGGCAGACTTGAATCAGAAAACCCAATTTTTCAACCCAATTTTGGCATTTTACTGGGACATACCCCATTTTTACGATTTTTTGTGCTTTCAGCCTCCTTCCAGTCAGTGACAGAAATGGGCATGAAACCAACGCTGGATCCCATAAACTGCAACATTTCTGAAAAGTAGACAAAATTCTGAATTCAGCAAGGGGTAATTTGTGTAGATCCTACAAGGGTTTCCTACAGAAAATAACAACTGAAAAAGAAAAATATTGAAATTGAGGTGAAAAAAACATCAATTTTTCTCTAAGTTTTACTCTGTAACTTTTTCCTGCAATGTCAGATTTTCGAAAGCAATATACCGTTACGTCTGCTGGACTCTTCTGGTTGCGGGGATATATAGGGCTTGTAGGTTCATCAAGAACTCTAGGTACCCAGAGCCAATAAATGACCTGCACCCTGCAGTGGGTTTTCATTCTATGCCGGGTATACAGCAATTCATTTGCTGAAATATAAAGAGTAAAAAATAGCTATCAAGAAAACCTTTGTATTTCCAAAATGGGCACAAGATAAGGTGTTGAGAAGCAGTGGTTATTTGCACATCTCTGAATTCCGGGGTGCCCATACTAGCATGTGAATTACAGGGCATTTCTCAAATAGACGTCTTTTTTACACACTGTCTTATATTTGGAAGGGAAAAATGTAGAGAAAGACAAGGGGCAATAACACTTGTTTTGCTATTCTATGTTCCCCCAAGTCTCCCGATAAAAATGATACCTCACTTGTGTGGGTAGGCCTAGCGCCCGCGACAGGAAACGCCCCAAAGCGCAACGTGGACACATCACAGAAAACAGACCTGTTTTTAGCAAAGTGCCTACCTGTAGATTTTGGCCTCTAGCTCAGCCGCCACCTAGGGAAACCTACCAAACCTGTGCATTTCTGAAAACTAGAGACCTAGGGGAATCCAAGATGGGGTGATTTGTGTGGCTCGGACCAGGTTCTGTTACCCAGAATCCTTTGCAAACCTCAAAATTTGGCTAAAAAAACACATGTTCCTCACATTTCTGTGGCAGAAAGTTCTGGAATCTGAGAGGAGCCACAAATTTCCTTCCACCCAGCGTTCCCCCACGTCTCCCGATAAAAATGATACCTCACTTGTGTGGGTAGGCCTAGCGCCCGCGACAGGAAACGCCCCAAAGCGCAACGTGGACACATCACAGAAAACAGACCTGTTTTTAGCAAAGTGCCTACCTGTAGATTTTGGCCTCTAGCTCAGCCGCCACCTAGGGAAACCTACCAAACCTGTGCATTTCTGAAAACTAGAGACCTAGGGGAATCCAAGATGGGGTGATTTGTGTGGCTCGGACCAGGTTCTGTTACCCAGAATCCTTTGCAAACCTCAAAATTTGGCTAAAAAAACACATGTTCCTCACATTTCTGTGGCAGAAAGTTCTGGAATCTGAGAGGAGCCACAAATTTCCTTCCACCCAGCGTTCCCCCACGTCTCCCGATAAAAATGATACCTCACTTGTGTGGGTAGGCCTAGCGCCCGCGACAGGAAACGCCCCAAAGCGCAACGTGGACACATCACAGAAAACAGACCTGTTTTTAGCAAAGTGCCTACCTGTAGATTTTGGCCTCTAGCTCAGCCGCCACCTAGGGAAACCTACCAAACCTGTGCATTTCTGAAAACTAGAGACCTAGGGGAATCCAAGGAGGGGTGACTGGCGGGGCTCGGACCAGGTTCTGTTACCCAGAATCCTTTGCAAAGCTCAAAAATTGGCTAAAAAAACACATGTTCCTCACATTTCTGTGGCAGAAAGTTCTGGAATCTGAGAGGAGCCACAAATTTCCTTCCACCCAGCGTTCCCCCACGTCTCCCGATAAAAATGATACCTCACTTGTGTGGGTAGGCCTAGCGCCCGCGACAGGAAACGCCCCAAAGCGCAACGTGGACACATCACAGAAAACAGACCTGTTTTTAGCAAAGTGCCTACCTGTAGATTTTGGCCTCTAGCTCAGCCGCCACCTAGGGAAACCTACCAAACCTGTGCATTTCTGAAAACTAGAGACCTAGGGGAATCCAAGGAGGGGTGACTGGCGGGGCTCGGACCAGGTTCTGTTACCCAGAATCCTTTGCAAAGCTCAAAAATTGGCTAAAAAAAACACATGTTCCTCACATTTCTGTGGCAGAAAGTGCTGGAATCTGGGAGGAGCCACAAATTTCCTTCCACCCAGCGTTCCCCCAAGTCTCCCGATAAAAATGATACCTCACTTGCGTGGGTAGGCCTAGCGCCCGCGACAGGAAACGCCCCAAAGCGCAACGTGGACACCACCAAAATTTTGGAAGAAAACAGAGGTGTTTTTTGCGAAGTGACTACCTGTAGATTTTGGCCTCTAGCTCAGCCGGCACCTAGGGAAACCTACCAAACCTGTACATTTCTGAAAACTAGAGACCTAGGGGAATCCAAGGAGGGGTGACTGGTGGGGCTCGGACCAGGTTCTGTTACCCAGAATCCTTTGCAAAGCTCAAAAAGTGGCTAAAAAAAACACATGTTCCTCACATTTCTGTGGCAGAAAGTTCTGGAATCTGGGAGGAGCCACAAATTTCCTTCCGCCCAGCGTTCCCCCACGTCTCCCGATAAAAATGATACCTCACTTGTGTGGGAAGGCCTAGCGCCCGCGACAGGAAATGCCCCAAAGCGCAACGTGGACACATCACAGAAAGTAGACCTGTTTTTAGCAAAGTGCCTACCTGTAGATTTTGGCCTCTAGCTCAGCCGCCACCTAGGGAAACCTACCAAACCTGTGCATTTCTGAAAACTAGAGACCTAGGGGAATCCAAGGAGGGGTGACTGGCGGGGCTCGGACCAGGTTCTGTTACCCAGAATCCTTTGCAAAGCTCAAAAAGTGGCTAAAAAAAACACATGTTCCTCACATTTCTGTGGCAGAAAGTTCTGGAATCTGGGAGGAGCCACAAATTTCCTTCCACCCAGCGTTCCCCCAAGTCTCCCGATAAAAATGATACCTCACTTGCGTGGGTAGGCCTAGCGCCCGCGACAGGAAACGCCCCAAAGCGCAACGTGGACACCACCAAAATTTTGGAAGAAAACAGAGGTGTTTTTTGCGAAGTGACTACCTGTAGATTTTGGCCTCTAGCTCAGCCGGCACCTAGGGAAACCTACCAAACCTGTACATTTCTGAAAACTAGAGACCTAGGGGAATCCAAGGAGGGGTGACTGGCGGGGCTCGGACCAGGTTCTGTTACCCAGAATCCTTTGCAAAGCTCAAAAATTGGCTAAAAAAACACATGTTCCTCACATTTCTGTGGCAGAAAGTTCTGTAATCTGAGAGGAGCTACAAATTTCCTTCCACCCAGCGTTCCCCCACGTCTCCCGATAAAAATGATACCTCACTTGTGTGGGTAGGCCTAGCGCCCGCGACAGGAAACGCCCCAAAGCGCAACGTGGACACATCACAGAAAATAGACCTGTTTTTAGCAAAGTGCCTACCTGTAGATTTTGGCCTCTAGCTCAGCCGCCACCTAGGGAAACCTACCAAACCTGTGCATTTCTGAAAACTAGAGACCTAGGGGAATCCAAGATGGGGTGATTTGTGTGGCTCGGACCAGGTTCTGTTACCCAGAATCCTTTGCAAAGCTCAAAATTTGGCTAAAAAAACACATGTTCCTCACATTTCTGTGGCAGAAAGTTCTGGAATCTGAGAGGGGCCACAAATTTCCTTCCACCCAGCGTTCCCCCACGTCTCCCGATAAAAATGATACCTCACTTGTGTGGGTAGGCCTAGCGCCCGCGACAGGAAACGCCCCAAAGCGCAGCGTGGACACATCACATTTTTTCATTGAAAACAGTGCCTACCTGTAGTTTTTGGCCTGTAGCTCAGCCAGCACCTAGGGAAACCTACCAAACCTGTGCATTTCTGAAAACTAGAGACCTAGGGGAATCCAAGATGGGGTGACTTGAGGGGCTCTGACCAGGTTCTGTTACCCAGAATCCTTTCCAAACCTCAAATTTTGGCTAAAAAAACGCATTTTTCACACATTTCGGTGACAGAAAGTTCTGGAATCTGAGTGGAGCCACAAATTTCCTTCCACCCAGCGTTCCCCCAAGTCTCCCGATAAAAATTATACCTCACTTGTGTGGGTGGGCCAGGTGCCTCCAACAGAATAAGGCCCAAAACTTGTAGAGATACAGGGGATAGTACTGCGAGTTTATAAGGACATATTCTTTTATACATCTTTAGACTGACTCTGCTTTGGGGACCCACATACGTGAGGTGTCATTTTATTTGGGAGACTGAGGGGAACACTGGGGAGTAGGAATTTTGTGCTGGAGTGGTGATCGTACGAAGAAAAGTCAGGAAAATATGCTTTTTTTAAGCACATTTTGAGGTTTACAGAGGAGTCTGGGTAAGAAAATGTTGGGGGATCCACGCAAGCCACTCCTCCCTGGACTCCTTGGGGTGTCTAGTTTTAAAAAATGTCTGGGTTTGGTAGGTTTCCCTAGATGAAGGCCGCACACAGGACCAAAAACATAGGTGCCCTCTCCCCCCCCAAACACAGGTAGTTTTGTAATATATCGTTTTGATGTGCCCACATACGTCCGTGATGTGCCAAACACTAAAATTTTGAAAAGAAACACACTTAGGTTATGTGAAAAAGACCCCTCACCCACCAACCAAGTTGGTGGCATGCTTCATCATCGGGGTCCCACCTGAGGCACCTAGCGTGTCATAGGTGTGCTGCGACGCCTGATTACAGCGGAGCAGGTTTGGTCATTTTTACCACACATACTGGTTGGATTTGGCACGAGGGTGAGTGATGGTTCAGTGGATCAAATTTTACTAACAAGAGCTTTCACAAAAATGAAAAGCACTGTTAGTAACTGAAAGGCAAAAAACTGAACCAATGACTCACAGCTCGTGAGCTGTAAAGCCGCGACAAGGCACCAACCGCTTTACAGTCCATTCACACAACTTTCATACATGACACACACAAGGCCATTCACACCGCCAGCCACGGGCCCAGCACATTACAACACTCACATCGACAGACAGCGCCACTCAAGGGCCCATCACTTACATACGCCCACATGCCTGATACAACAATCACACCAGCTGATGGGAGTGTGTGGACTGGTGTTTGGCTGGCAGTGTGTTGCAGTAGCCAACATCAAGTCAATATGTACAGTCTCAGCCAAGCCCCACTCCACACACAATGGCATCATATATATTTTTTTTTTTTAAACAGAGGAACCCCTAACTAAGTAGAAAGAATTACAAAACAACAAACACAAAAGCTCTAACTAAGAACATGACAGAAATGCTAACCATGAAACTAAACACATGAAAATACAAAACAGACATGAGTTTACACTCATGGTTGTTCCCAGAAATTCTTCTGGGTGTGGTAATTCTTAAAACAAGCACCGACACACAGCCCAGGCTTTGAAGGACAATCTGGGCAGTACATTCAAGACTCCCTCCGGATACCTCTTCGAAAACACACTCTACATTTCTTAGCTGGAAAGTCTTTTTTGGGTGTGGGAGGAATGTGCTCAGCAAAGTGGCGATCTTTCAATCTAGCCACATCCTCCACCACTGCTTCTCTAGGAACTCTGGCCTGTTCCACCACAATAAGGCTCTCTATCACTGACTCCTGAAATTTCACAAATGTCATCTTTGAGTCTGGAGACCTATCCCTAAACACAATAAAAGCATTGAAGGTTGCTAAGTGGAAGAGGTGAAGTGCTAACTTCTTATACCAAACATAAGACTTACGAATAGCAGTATAAGGTTCCAACCTCTGGTCAACTCTATCTACACCTCCCATGTGCTTATTATAATCTAAAATGCACACAGGTTTGCGCACTTCAGCAACCTGGCCCCAAACAGTCACAGGGGAAGTACTCTCATCATGGATGGTACTTAGCATGTAGACATCCCTCTTGTCTGAAAATTTCAAAGCTAGCAGCTCCTCGTTCCGCAAGGCACAGCACTGTCCCCTCTCAAGTTTTTTACAGACAAGCTCCCTTGGATAGCCTTTCCGGTTAGAACGGATTGTGCCACAAGCAACTGTGTCCACTCTAAACAATTCCTTGAACAACTGCACACCAGTGTAGAAGTTATCTACATACAAATGGTGACCTTTGTTGAACAGTCGTCTACCAAGATCCCACACTATTTTCTCAGTAACTCCAAAAGTGGGAGGACAACCAGGGGGGTCAATATTGGAATCCCTACCAGTGTACACACGGAAACTATACACATATCCTGTCCTACTTTCAGACAGCATATACAATTTAATTCCATATCGTGCCCTTTTGCTAGGAATGTACTGCCTAAAAACCAAACGACCCTTGAAGAGGACCAAAGACTCGTCCACACTTATCTCTTTGCCTGGAACATAGACCTCCGAAAACCGATCTACAAAATGATCAAGGACAGGCCTAATCTTAAAAAGACGGTCAGAATCTGGGTGATCTCGTGGCAAGGCTAATGCATTGTCAACAAAATGCAGCATCCTAAGAAGAAGCAAATACCGATTACGACTCATGGTAGCTGGAAATATAGCTGTTGCCATCAAGGGACTAGTAGACCAATAAGAAGCCAGTGACGGCTTCCTTATCAACCCCATCAAAAAAGTCAAACCCAAAAACTGTTTTATCTCCTCCAAATTTGTGGGAATCCACTGGGCAGCTCTAGAGTGTGGCCTAAGTCTAGCAGCGTTGTCCCTCAAATGCTGCTCCGCATACAAATTAGTCTGCTCAACAATCTCTTCCAAAAACACATCATCCATGAATAACTCAAAGAAATTGATAGGCATAAAGTTCTCTGTATTGGCGTTACACCCCGGGAGACCAGTAAAGGCAGGCAACTCTGGCTGCTCCATGTTTGGGGCAACCCAGACATCAGGTCTTCTAACGGGAAACCTTTCAGCCCCAGGTTGCTGCACTATTGGCACATCAATGTCCTCCTCTAAAACAGAACCTTCATCTGCACTGAGTGTGGCTTCATCATCAGAAGATTCCCCTCCAACAGAAACATCACTGCCAGAATCTCTGACTTCCTCCTCTGCCTCAGATGCAGAGTCCGTCTCATAGTCATGATCAGACTGTGACTCAAAAAGCATACCAACCACCTGCTGAGCGGTCATCCTACGGCTAGCCATGATCTCTCCTGCTAAAATTAACTGGACAAATTCACCACCAACAACCAGCACTGTGTAAGACAAGTAACAAAGTGTAGCTTTGTTAGTAAGAGTTACAAACTCAAAAACTATACCGCTCACTTGCCTGAAAAAGCTTGATTCACCAGCAACTACACAGCAATCACCAATGATATCCCACTAAAAAGAAAGAAAGAAAGGCAAATTAGAAATAAGACAAAACAAATATTATTGTGCACAAACCTAAGGACAATTTCACACACAATCCTGCATTTAGTACACCCCCTACAAACATGTCATTCATGCATGGCAACAATACTCCTTTGGAGTAAATTGTTTTTACTTACCTAAAACATGCAACTGTGCAAACTGCAGGTCAACCACCGCCAAAACCGCAAGGAGCCACAGCAAATAAAGCAAAAGCTTTGAACTAGAACAAAAAGGAGGAAAACATTTATTATCACAAATGCAAAGACTTCTTCAGTTGACAAACACCCCACCATCAAACATTTTAGAAATTGGTGCCTAAGTGGATTCTGCCATAGGGGCAGATGGGCCTACTAAAAAAATAGGCCTGTCTGCCCCAAGGAAGCCAAAAAATACCTTTAGTACTGTGTCCCCATGGAGAGCGACCCTTGCCAAAGGGGACAGCCCTCAAACAAAAAAAAACAAAAAAAACACACACAACACTATCCCTGGTGCCTAAGTGGCTTCTGCCCCCTTGGGGGCAGGTGGGCCTAAGAAAATAGGCCCATCTGCCCCCAGGGGGTGTAGAAATGGCCAACAGGTCAATGCCCCCCTTGGGGGTCGCCCCGTGACCAAGGGGACGCCCCCCCACAAAAATAAACAAATAAAAAAAAATCCCTGGCGTTCTAGTGGTTTCTGCCCCCCTTGGGGGCAGATCAGCCTAAAAATAATAGGCTGATCTGTCTCCAAGGGGTGCAGAAATGGCCTGGGTACATGTGCCCCCAAAGTGGGGGGCGACCCTTGCCCAAGCCCCCCCCCCATCCACTAACACACACACACACACACACTATCCCTGGTGTCTACGTGGCTTCTGCCCCCCTTGGGGGCAGGTGCGTCTAGAAAAATAGGCCCATCTGCCCCCAGGGGGGGCAGAAATGGCCAACAGGTCAATGCCCCCCTTGGGGGGGCGCCCCGTGCCCAAGGGGACGCCCCCCCACAAAAATAAACACATAAAAAAAAAACCCTGGCGTTCTAGTGGTTTCTGCCCCCCTTGGGGGCAGATCAGCCTAAAAATAATAGGCTGATCTGTCTCCAAGGGGTGCAGAAATGGCCTGGGTACATGTGCCCCCAAAGTGGGGGGCGACCCTTGCCCAAGCCCCCCCCCATCCACTAACACACACACACACACACTATCCCTGGTGTCTACGTGGCTTCTGCCCCCCTTGGGGGCAGGTGGGTCTAGAAAAATAGGCCCATCTGCCCCCAGGGGGGGCAGAAATGGCCAACAGGTCAATGCCCCCCTTGGGAGGGCGCCCCGTGCCCAAGGGGACGCCCCCCCACAAAAATAAACACATAAAAAAAAATCCCTGGCGTTCTAGTGGTTTCTGCCCCCCTTGGGGGCAGATCAGCCTAAAAATAATAGGCTGATCTGTCTCCAAGGGGTGCAGAAATGGCCTGGGTACATGTGCCCCCAAAGTGGGGGGCGACCCTTGCCCAAGCCCCCCCCCATCCACTAACACACACACACACACACACTATCCCTGGTGTCTACGTGGCTTCTGCCCCCCTTGGGGGCAGGTGGGTCTAGAAAAATAGGCCCATCTGCCCCCAGGGGGGGCAGAAATGGCCAACAGGTCAATGCCCCCCTTGGGAGGGCGCCCCGTGCCCAAGGGGACGCCCCCCCACAAAAATAAACACATAAAAAAAAATCCCTGGCGTTCTAGTGGTTTCTGCCCCCCTTGGGGGCAGATCAGCCTAAAAATAATAGGCTGATCTGTCTCCAAGGGGTGCAGAAATGGCCTGGGTACATGTGCCCCCAAAGTGGGGGGCGACCCTTGCCCAAGCCCCCCCCATCCAATAACACACACACACACACACACACTATCCCTGGTGTCTACGTGGCTTCTGCCCCCCTTGGGGGCAGGTGGGTCTAGAAAAATAAGCCCATCTGCCCCCAGGGGGGGCAGAAATGGCCAACAGGTCAATGCCCCCCTTGGGGGGGCGCCCCGTGCCCAAGGGGACGCCCCCCCCACAAAAATAAACACATAAAAAAACATCCCTGGCGTTCTAGTGGTTTCTGCCCCCCTTGGGGGCAGATCAGCCTAAAAATAATAGGCTGATCTGCCCTCAAGGGGGGCAGAAATGGCCCTAAAAAACATGCCCCCCAAAGGGGAGCGACCCTTGCCCAAGGGGGCGCCCCCCCATTCACTACACACACAATCCCTGGTGCCTAAGTGGCTTCTGCCCCCCTTGGGGGCAGATGGACCTAAAAAAAATAGGCCGATCTGCCCCCAAGGGGGGCAGAAAAGGCCAACAGTTCTCTGCCCCCTTGGGGGGGGCGCCCCTTGCCCAAGGGGGCACCCCCCCCAACATAAATGCACAGAAAATATAAATCCCTGGTGATCCAGTGGTTTCTGCCCCCCTTGGGGGCAGATCCGCCTAAAAAGTAGGCCAATCTGCCCCCAAGGGGGGCAGAAATGGCCGTAACTAATTGCCCCCACAAGGGGAGCGACCCTTGCCCAAGAGGCCGCTCCCCGCAAACAAGAAAGGGTGAAGAACAACAAAAAAAAGAAATCCCTGGTGTCTAGTGGGCATTCCTGCTGCCTGATCGCAATGCGATCGGGCAGCAGGAATGCTCAAAGAGACACCGGGGGAAAGGAAAAGCCTTTCCTTTCCCCCGGTGCCTCTTTAGCCCAAACCCCCCACCCACCGGGAAGAGGAACTCACCTCTTCTCTCCACGCCGCACAGGAAGCAAATGGCTTCCTGTGCGGCGAAATCCCCATAATGAAGTCAGCGCGCGATCGCGCGCTGACGTCATTATGGGGGGGTGGGGGGGGTCGGGGGTGGAAGGGGAAGGGCTTCCCCTTCCATCCCTGACTTTGGGGGGTGGGGGGAAGCACACAGAGGGAGCGAGAGCGCTCCCTCTGGGCTGTGTGCCGAGGACGTAGTGGTTACGTCCTCGGCACAGCAGCACTGTGCCGCAGGACGTAACCACTACGTCCGCGGCACAGAAGGGGTTAAAGGATAGAATGTGTCCGGAATTTTCCTGCCTTCCTCTACAACACCACTCTCCTCAGTAGCAAAGGTTATCAGTTAAGCAATGCCATCAGCCACGAGAAGTCTTTCTTTGTCTCGCTTCCAGAGTTAAAGTGGATTTTATACAAGCATTGGCAAAGCCAATAGGTCTCGCCTATGCAAGAGCCACTGGCTTTGCCATGCCAATATAACCGATGTTCTAACCCCAAAATGACTTAATTCATGTCTTCTCTCGCCCGAAATTGCCTCTACTTCATAGACATCAATGGGGGAAATACATTCTACGGATTTTTTTTTTTTAATTTCCCACTTCCCCCTTCTGAAATGTTGGCATGTATGCCAATGTATTTTAGCCATGTTGTTTATCACTGTGGCTGCTGTTTGGCAAGGGTAAAAGTTAGTGGCCTAGAGGAGAGTGGCGTGGAGTGTCATACAGTTGAATGGCGAAGAATGCAGTAGAGTGTTGTGATAGGGAGAGATGTGTATCAGAGGGGATAGTGTGGAATTGCGTAGAGTGGCATACACTGGAGTGGCATAGAGTAGAGTGGACTGGTATAGCGGGTTGCAGAGTATAGTGGCGTGGAGTGCAGTGACACTGAATGCAGTGGCATTGAATTCAGCGTACAATGCAGCATCATAGAATGCAGTGGTGTAGATTAGAGTGCTACATGGTAGAGAACAGTGGCGCAGAATAGAGTGGCACAGAGTAGAGTGGCGCTGTGGGAGACTGGGTTGGAATTAAGGCTTTGGGGGCTTTAGATGGTGAGCAATTTTATCAGATTTTTTTGAAGGTGTATTGAACAAAACATAAAGGGATGTATCGAGTGGTTCTCTTCATATGAATGGGGCTTGATTAAGATCCTAAGTCTTTGGGGTTCAGGAGTATGAAAATTGTTAGAAATGCGATCTTTGTTTGTCAGGTTACCCCCTGTCCAAGAACCATCCCTATACTCAAAGCAAAGGAGAAACACACCCAGTCACTGCTTAATTTGTGCTTGTACTTTCCGGTGCTGAGCACCGGCACTTATTTTTGAGGGCCGACGCTTAGTCTTCTGCCTCAAGCATTTGCTGCAAGCAAAAGACACATATAGAAAAGACGGGGAAGAGGAAAACGAAAAAGCGTCACAAAGGGAGAAAAGAGAAAGATGCAAGAGTGAGATAAAGGGCCAGGGAGTGGCTGTAAATGGATTGAAGAGGCCTGAGATGCAGTGCTTAATTTGTGAGTAAAAACATGCCGGTGCTCAAAGCCCTCCTCTTAAACACGCGGCTGCTGCAATTAAATATGAGAGCATGGAATACTGAGGCAGCGTAACCCTGAAGCCATCTTGGGCCTCTTTAATCCACTTCCAGTCACTCCCTGCTTCCCCCCCCACACACTTGCAGCTTTCTGTTGTCTCTCATTGTGACGCTTTTTCCTTTTTCTCTTCCTCCGTCTTTCCATATGTGTCTTTTGCTCGCAGCAGATGCTTGAGGCAGAAGAATAAGTGCCGGCCATCAAAAAAAAGTGCCGGTGCTCCGCACCGGAAACAACAAGCACAAATTAAGCACTGCTGAGATGGCTTCAGGATTACGCTGCCTCAGTATTCTGTGCTCGCACATTTAAATGCAATAGCCTCGTGTTTAAGAGGAGGGCTTTGGGCACTGGCACGTTTTTATTTACAAATTAAGCACTGCACCTGGTTAACCCCCGCTTAACCCCTTGGTAGCTTGGCACAAGCAGAAAGGCTTAACCCAGAGGAATTTTTACCAATACACACAGTAATACAGTGAGAACACTACAAAATGGACACCACACAGGTTTAGAAAAACAGTAATTATTTATCTAATTAAAACAAGACCAACTACAACAAAAATCCACAATCCACAATAAAAAATATGACTTGAGCAGTTAAAAACACAAATTTAATGCCTAGAGGCACAAATGCTGCAATCTGATGTTAAAGCGGCATCATGATGGTGTTTCCCACAATGCAACGCCACTTGCGCTGTTGACAGAGTCACAGGGACTCCCAGGTACGGTACCTTAGCAAAACATGTGGAAAACAGGCCGTTGCACGGGGTCGGTGAGAGAGGCGTCACTGGATCCGATGCGGCATCGGTTCAGATGCTGCTGGGCGAAAGAGCAGAGGCGTCATGAAGAGGTGTTGGCTCCTTGCTACGGAGCGGTGGAGGTGAGGCAGCTTCGGTTGTGAGGAGTTGGTACCTTGGCACCCCCGGCAAAGTCGAAGTCCGGCGACGTCACAATGCTTTGGGACGACTTCACAGGGTCGCGATCACGTCACAGGCGCTGCAACGGAGTCAGGTGTCACGAACGTCGGGGATACAACACTCCAATTCACGAGTTCATGCGGACATCAGCGGCTGCAGCAACGTTGGGCCTACGTTGTCGGTGGGGTAATCGCGCCTTGGCGAGGTCCACAGATCCAGGTGTAGGCAGTGTCGCAGGCTTCGTGCAGCGGCGTCCTTAGCGAAGTTGCACGGAGTCGTCCAGTGTTGTTTCACAGCATTTCACCTGAAATTCACTTCCTGGGGCCCAGGAACTGGAATGGCACCCTCTGACAAGCTAGAGTTCACAATATGCACACTCAGAGACTCGTTGATGAAGCCTTTACTGTCCCTGAAGCTTAAAAAACCGGAGGCAAGCTCAGTCCAAGCCATTTGTCGAGCAGGAATGCACTACAAAGTCCAGTCTTTGTCCCCTTTCACAGGCAGAAGCAGCAACTGCAGGATAGCCCAACAAAGCACAGACAGGGGCAGCAATTCTCCTTTAGCTCTTCTCCTGGCAGATGTTCTTCTTGAATCCTTGAAGTAAATTCTGGGGTTTTGGGTCCAATACTTATAGCCCTTTCCGCCTTTCAAGTTGCTCAACTTCAAAGAAAAGTCTCTGTTGTTTGGATCCTGTCTTGCCTGAGCCTGGCTCCAGACGCACACCAGGGGGTTAGAGACTGCTTTGTGTGAGGACAGGCACAGCCTTTTCAGGTGTAAGTGGCCACCCCTCCCTCCCGCCTAACCTAGACAGCCCATCAGATATGCAGGCTACACCCCAGCACCCTTGGTGTCACTGTGTAGTGGAGATGCACAAACAGCCCAACTGTCAGTCTGACCCAGACAAGTTATCCACAAACAGACAGAGTCACAGAATGGTTTAAGCAAGAAAATGCCCATCTTCTAAAAATTGTATTTTCAAACTAGCAATCTAAAAACCACCGTCACTAAGAGATGCGTTTTTAAATTGTGAGTTCAGAGACCCTGGACTCCAAATCTCCATCTGCTCCCAAAGTGAAACTGCACTTAAAAGATATTTAAAGGCAGCCCCCATGTTAACCTTTGAGAGAGGTAGGCCTTGGAACAGTAAAAACCAAATTTAGCAGTATTTCACTGTTAGGACATGTAAAACACATCAGTACATGTCCCACCTTTAACATACACAGCACCCTGCCCCTGGGGCTACATAGGGCCTACCTTATGGGTGCCTTACATGTATAAAAAGGGAACGTTTGAGCCAGGTAATTGGGTACACTTGCCAGCTTCAGGTAAGTACACAGGGCGGGAGGTTTTGTTTTCACAGGCATAGAGTGCAGTGGCATAGAGTATAGTGGTGTAGATTAGAGTGGTAGGAGTGGAGTGGTATAGAGGTACGTGATGTAGAGGGCACAGAATAGAGACAAGTGGTATAGAGTGCAGTGGCGTAGAGTGCAGAGTACAGTGGAGTGGCATAGAGCTCAGTGGCATAGAGTGGAAAAGAGTTGAGTGGTGTAGAGTTCCATGGCAGAGAGTGCAGTGTCACAGTAGATTGTCAGAGTGCAGTGGTATAGAGTGGTGTAGAGTGGCACAGAGTAGAGCGGATCAGAGTGCAGTGCCGTTGTGTGCAGTGGGGTAGAGTATAGTGATGCAGAGTAGAGTGCATTGGCGTAGAGTGCAGTGGTTACTTGAGATAAATATCCGTTGTTTGTACGTAAACATTCTTTTAACGGATGGAGTTAGTCCATAATTTACCTGCCACCTTTGACAACATGGCTTTCTTCAGTAGCAAAGGTTATCAGTTAATCAGGCTTGGTCATGCCATCACCCAGAGAAGTCTTTCTTTCTCTCACTTCCAGAGTTGAAGAGGACTTTAAACAAGCATCGGCAAAGTGTAGGAAATTACCATCTTGCCTGGCATGTTACCCCCATATTTCACTGTATATATGTTGTTTTGGTTGTATGTGTCACTGGGACCCTGCCAGCCAGGGCCCCAGTGCTCATAAGTGTGCCCTGTATGTGTTCCCTGTGTGATGACTAACTGTCTCACTGAGGCTCTGCTAACCAGAACCTCAGTGGTTATGCTCTCTCTCTGCTTTCCAAATTGTCACTAACAGGCTAGTGACCAATTTCACCAATTCACATTGGCATACTGGAACACCCTCGTAATTCCCTAGTATATGGTACTGAGGTACCCAGGGTATCGGGGTTCCAGGAGATCCCTATGGGCTGCAGCATTTCTTTTGCCACCCATAGGGAGCTCTGACAATTCTTACACAGGCCTGCCATTGCAGCCTGAGTGAAATAACTTCCACGTTATTTCACAGCCATTTACCACTGCACTTAAGTAACTTATAAGTCACCTATATGTCTAACCTTTACCTGGTAAAGGTTGGGTGCTAAGTTACTTAGTGTGTGGGCACCCTGGCACTAGCCAAGGTGCCCCCACATCATTCAGGGCAGATTCCCCGGACTTTGTGAGTGCGGGGACACCATTACACGTGTGCCCTATACATAGGTCACTACCTATGTATAGCGTCACAATGGTAACTCCGAACATGGCCATGTAACATGTCTAAGATCATGGCCAGAATGGCATTGGGGTGACAATTCCATGATCCCCAGAGTCTCTAGCACAGACCCGGGTACTGCCAAACTACCTTTCCCGGGGTTTCACTGCAGCTTCTGCTGCTGCCAACCCCTCAGACAGGTTTCTGCCCTCCTAGGGTCCGGCCAGGCTTGGCCCAGGAAGGCAGAACAAAGTACGTCCTCAGAGAGAGGGTGTTACACCCTCTCCCTTTGGAAAAAGGTGTCAGGGCTGGGGACGAGTAGCCTCCCCCAGCCTCTGGAGATGCTTTGATGGGCACAGATGGTGCCCATCTCTGCATAAGCCAGTCTACACCGGTTCAGGGATCCCCCAGCCCTGCTCTGGCGCGAAACTGGACAAAGGAAAGGGGAGTGACCACTCCCCTGACCTGCACCTCCCAGGGGAGGTGCCCAGAGCTCCTCCAGTGTGCTCCAGACCTCTGCCATCTTGGAAACAGAGGTGCTGCTGGCACACTCGACTGCTCTGAGTGGCCAGTGCCAGCAGGTGACGTCAGAGACCCCTTCTGATAGGCTCTTACCTGTGTTGCTAGCCTATCCTCCTTCCTAGGTAGCCAAACCTCCTTTTCTGGCTATTTAGGGTCTCTGCTTTGGGGAATTCTTTAGATAACGAATGCAAGAGCTCATCAGAGTTTGCTCTGCATCTCTCTCTTCACCTTCTGCCAAGGAATCGACCGCTGACTACTCAGGGCGCCTGCAAAACCGCAACAAAGTAGCAAAGACGACTACTGCAACCTTGTATCACTGATCCTGTCGCCTTCTCAACTGTTTTCCTGGTGGTGCATGCTGTGGGGATAGTCTGCCTCCTCTCTGCACTAGAAGCTCCGAAGAAATCTCCTGTGGGACGACGGAATCCTCCCCCTGCAACCGCAGGCACCAAAAGAACTGCATCACCGGTCCTCTGGGTCCCCTCTCAGCACGACGAGCGTGGTCCCTGGAACTCAGCAACTTTGTCCAAGTGACTCCCACAGTCCAGTGACTCTTCAGTCCAAGTTTGGTGGAGGTAAGTCCTTGTCTCCCCACGCTAGACTGCATTGCTGGGTACCGCGTGATTTGCAGCTGCTCCGGCTCCTGTGCACTCTTCCAGGATTTCCTTTGTGCACAGCCAAGCCTGGGTCCCCGACACTCTAACCTGCAGTGCACAACCTCCTGAGTTGTCCTCTGGCATCGTGGGATCTCCTTTTGTGACTTTGGGTGAGCTCCGGTTCACTCCTCTTCGTAGTGCCTGTTTCGGCACTTCTGCGGGTGCTGCCCGCTTCTGTGAGGGCTCCCTATCTTGCTGGGCGCCCCCTCTGTCTCCTCACGCAAGTGGCGACATCCTGGTCCCTCCTGGGCCACAGCTGCATCCAAAAACCCTAACCGCGACCTTTGCAGCTAGCAAGGCTTGTTTGCGGTCTTTCTGCGTGGGAACACCTCTGCAAGCTTCTTCACGACGTGGGACATCCATCCTCCAAAGGGGAAGTTTCTAGCCCTCTTCGTTCTTGCAGAATCCACAGCTTCTACCATCCGGTGGCAGCTTCTTTGCACCCTCAGCTGGCATTTCCTGGGCATCTGCCCAATCTTGACTTTGTTGCAACTCTTGGACTTGGTCCCCTTGTTCCAAAGGTACTCTCATCCGGAAATCCACCTTTGTTGCATTGCTGGTGTTGGTCTTCCTTGCAGAATTCCCCTATCACGACTTCTGTGCTCTCTGGGGAATATAGGTGAACTTTACACCTACTTTTCAGGGTCTTGGGGTGGGCTATTTTTCTAACCCTCACTGTTTTCTTACAGTCCCAGCGACCCTATACAAGCTCACATAGGTTTGGGGTCCATTTGTGGTTCGCATTCCACTTTTGGAGTATATGGTTTGTGTTGCCCCTATACCTATGTGCTCCTATTGCAATCTATTGTGACTGTAAACTGCTTGCATTACTTCCTTTTGCTATTACTGCATATTTTTGGTATTGTGTACATATAATCTTGTGTATATTTGCTATCCTCATACTGAGGGTACTCACTGAGATACTTTGGCATATTGTCATAAAAATAAAGTACCTTTATTTTTAGTATATCTGTGTATTGTGTTTTCTTATGATATTGTGCATATGACACCAGTAGGTATAGTAGGAGCTTTGCATGTCTCCTAGTTCAGCCTAAGCTGCTCAGCTATAGCTACCTTCTATCAGCCTAAGCTGCTAGAAACACCTCTTCTCCACTAATAAGGGATAACTGGTCCTGGTACAGAGTGTAAGTACCCCTTGGTACCCACTACAAGCCAGGCCAGCCTCCTACACAAAGCCAATAGGTCTCGCCTATGCAAGAGCTATTGCCTTTGGTGGTGCATACATGCCAATAGACCCGATTCAGGCGAGAGACTCACGATTTTGTAAGCCACAAATGGCTTAATTTATGCTTTCTTCTACCTGATATTGCCTCTACTTCCAGAGACATCAATTGGGGAAATACATTCTGCGGATTATTTTTTGAAAATCTCCCACTTTCCCCTTCTAAAATGTTGGCAAGTATGTCAGTGTGTTTTAGCCATGTTATTCACCAGCGTGGCTGCTGTTCAGCAAAGGTAAAAGTTAGTGGCATAGAGGTGAGTGACATGGAGTGTTGAAGAGTGGAGTGGTAGAGGGTGTTGTGTATTGGAGGGTGCATAGTCTGGAATTGCTTATATTGGCATACACTAGAGTAGCGTAGAGTGGGCTGGTGTAGAGGGTTGCAGAGTATAATGGCTTAGAGTGCAGTGACATTGAATGCAGTGGCATTGAATTGAGCTGCGTACAAGGCAGTATCATAGAATGCAGTGGCGTAGATTAGAGTGATGCATAGTAGAGTGCAGTGGTGCAGAGTGCAGTGGCGCAGAATAGAGTGGCAAAAAGTAGAGTGGCATAGGGCGCAGAGGGGTAGAGTGAAGTGGTGTAGAGTAGAGTGGTGCAGAGTGGAGTGACATAGTGGTGAGTGATGCAGAGGGCAATGGCACAGAGTCGAGACGAGTGGCATTGAGTGTAGAGTAGAGTCAAGTGGCACAGAGTGGAGTAGAGTAGGGTGGCGTAGAGTTTCGTGGTGGAGAGTGCAGTGTTGCAGAGTAGAATGTCAGAGTGTAGTGTTATAAAGTGGTGTAGAGTGGCATAGAGTAGAGTGATGCAGAGTGCAGTAGTTATTTGAGGTAAATGTCCATTGTCTGTTCATAAACATTCTTTTAATGGATGGAATGGACAGTAAGTTCCCTGCCACCCTCCACAGCACCACTCTCCTCAGCAGCAAAGGTTATCAGTTAATCAGGCTTGGCCGTTCAATAACTCACAAGAAGTTTCTCTTTCTCTCACTTCCAGCGTTGAAGTGGATTTTAAACAAGCATTGACGAAGCCAATAGGTCTCGCCTATGCAAGAGCCATTGGCTTTGCCAATGTGTTTTAGCCATGTTGTTCACCAGCTTGGCTGCTGTTCAGCATTGCTAAAAGTTAATGGCATAGAGAAGAGTTGTGAAATGTAGAGAGGAATGGGGAAGTGTGTTGTAGAGTGGAGTGGCAGAGAGTGTTGTGTATGTGATGGGAGTAGTGTGGAGTCACATAGAGTGGCATACACTGGAGTGGCATAGAGTAGAGTGGACTGGTGAGAGTGCATTGGTGTAGAGTGTTGCAGAGTATAGTGGCGTAAAGTGCAGTGACATTGAATGGAGTGGCATTGAATTCAACGGCGTACAATGCAGCGTCATAGAATGCAGTGGCATAGATTAGAGTGGTGCATAGTTGATTGCAGTGGTGCAGAATGGAGTGGTGCAGAGTGAAGTGGGGTAGAGTGGAGTGGTGCAGAATGGAGAGGTACAGAGTGCAGTAGCATTGAATGCAGTGGCGTAAATTAGAGTGGTGTAAGGTGGTGCAGTGTGGAGTGACGTAGAGTTAGGTGATGCAGAGGGCAGTGGTACCGAGTAGAGTAGAGTGGCATAGAGTGCAGTGTAGAATTGAGTGGCATAGACTGCAGTGGCGCAGAGTGGAGTAGCATAGAGTGGTGCAGAGTTGAGTATAGTTCCATAGAGGGCAGAGGGCAGAAAAGTGCAGAGTAGAGTGGCGTAGATTTCAGTCGCGAAGAGTGCAGTGTTGCAAAGTAGAGTGTAGTGGTGTAAAGTGGAGTAGAGTGGTGTAGAGAGCAGTGGTGTTTAGTATAGCGATGCAGGGTAGAGTTCAGTGGCGTAGAGTGCAGTGACAGTGCAGTTGTGTAGAGTGCATTGGCATAGAGTTCGATGATTAAGAGTAGAGTGCAGTGGCATTGAATGGAGTTGCGCAGAGTGGAGTATAGTGGCATAGAGTGCATGCACAGCAAGTGTGATGAGATAAGAACAAGATTTAAAGGCTTGTTAATAGAAAGCGAGTTTGTGGAAGGATACAAACAACACAGTTTAGGCAATGGGAGGGATGAATTGAACCTGGAGAGCCTAAAGCCAGCAAATGAAAAGTTAGAAAGTGTAAATTACAAACCACAAAGCCATTGGTAATTAACGAGCAGAATGCATTCCTGGGTGAACTTTCTGAAAGTCCCCAAGATGTCTTTCGCAAACCAGACAGCTGCGGTGTCTGGTAGGCTGTGACCTAAAATGATGACAACTGTGATCCTGAGTATAATGGTTATGGTTTAGGATGGGAATCGAGACCTGAATAAGTAGAACAAAATATTTTACATCGTTTATTGTTATGTTTGTGAATATAAAATATGCACTCTAAATGAAAAATAAATACAAGTTAAACTGAACAGTGAAAAAAGCATTTGTTTATCTTATGAAAGCTGCACTGGTTAATGCAAACATCGGAAATGTCTGTCTGTAACTCAAGGGTCAAATAATTGAATTACTGTTGGCACAGTGGTCAAGTGCTACGAAGTCGCAGCTTGCAACAGAAACACTCTAGTTAAACTTGGGGCATTTTTTTTTCCTACCTGTTTTAAAATGTATAAACATGTCAATATCACTATATGTCATTTAAAAAAAGCATCAACACTGGATTGGCCCTTCGGTATTTGTTTAGTATCCCTTTCTTGCAGCCTGAAGTTTTTTTATTTGACTGACGAGGTATGGACGGGTCCCTGTGCTCACAGATTGAATAATGTGAAAGCTGACAATATAGGCTTTGAACAAACGGCTCACAGGTCTTTCCAAAAAGGTATTGCATGGGAAATATTGCCACATCAAAGTGCTGTGCAATCTTTTAATAAAATACTAACTTGACTGTTATATATTGTGTGCTTTCAGAAATCTCAACTCAGAAGGATGAAAGACTGAGCCAACCCTTTCTGGATTCCACCGGTGATCTGCAGGCTACAAACTGATATCTCTAATTTATCCCAGAATGCACCTATCATGTACTGTTCCTAATAAAACATAGCAATGGCAGCTCTGTATACAAGATAAATAGGGCAGGGTTTTGTTTGACATTGCTTTCAAGGTACCTAATAACTTTCTTGCAATGCCAATAATTGTTTTTCCTGATAGAGCGCTCAGCCCTTAAGAACAGTGGGCCCCAATCAGGTAACCAGTGACAACAGGCTTAGGCTAAACTGTAGAGGGAAAGGTAAAAGGAATGTCTCAAAAGCTGAGAGAAATAACAGCAGCAAAATATATTGGAAGAAATATAAATCAGAAAGAAGCCTTTGTCAAACACGTACAGAAAAACATAATTAAGAATTGGAAAAGTTGATATTGAATTTGATTGTTTTTGCAATTATATGCTACCACTCAGGAGGCTCTGAAGCAGTTTATAGTGAGTAGCAAAGTACTCCAGAAGCCGCGGTTAGTTGTTTACCCAGCTGTTATTGATCATTGTTCGAGATTGGGATTAGTCATTTGCTCACAAGGAAATTATTTCATGCATTTAGTCCAGTTTCTCTGTTGATGCTATGTGAGTTATTTTCACCAAGCAGTACAGGTATGGTGAGAAGAAAACAGTGCACCTGTGCCACTTTATTGATTGGTTGATTGTAGTGTGAGTCAAACTTGCAGGACCCGTCACCAGGGCCCTAGGACACATTATACCCAGTGCTTGATTTGAGCCTGTGGTTGCTAATGGGGTCTACCAGCACAGTACTCATTTTTGGGGACCAGCATTTATTTTTCTTCATCAGACATTTCCCAAGTGCAAGAGAGGGATATATACACAAATGGGAAAGAAGGAGGGAGAGAAACACAGTAAAAGCATCACCAAGGGAGAAAGCAGCAACCTGCAGGAGTGAGATAAAGTGGGGAGGGAGTGTCTGGCAGTGAACTAAAAAGGCATGGTGTGGATTTGGAACTCCACAACCTTGGTATTTGGCACGCAGACATTTAATAGCACCAGGTGCAGGCTTCTGGGCACCCACACACATTATTTTACAAATTAAGCACTGACTATGCGCATTGTGCTCTCACAAGTGATGTGTAGTTCTCTGACTCAACGAGCGAACAGCCAAAAAGCTCAGTTACAAAAGCTCTTGTATGCTTCCTACTAGCCCAGGCACAAGTGCAGAGGTGAGACAATTACCCCTATAAATAATGGGTGGCATTGTCAAGCAGTTGTGCCTTAACTCTCCATTATGTGATCAAAAGACTTGCACCCAGGACATCACAATATAAACGTCACTTAAAGTAAGCAAACGTGAGTGTCTTGCTTGACTCACTGATCCTAATATTAGACCTCACACTCAACACACATGAGAAAGAGACAGTCCTGGCACTCAATAAAATATATACTATGTTTACTGGTTCCAACTCCAGTGTGGGTGAGGGACTTGTAAGTGAGAGAAAATATGATAAAAATTGGTTCACTGGATAAATAGTACTGTTCATCATCAATGCAGTGCAGCCCTGTTTGAGAGGCAGTTCGATATCCAACACATTGGAGATGTGGACCAATGCTGCACTCTCCTGTGTAGGCTGGTTTCCTTCTATAGTGGCAAAAAAGAGTCATGGACACACACTAGTGCTTGGAGAATAGAATGACCAATCAAATTATTTAGTAGTCACAAACGTATGACTGCTTACTGAGTGTCATGATGAGGCCACAAATTGGGACCGAGTTGTGCAACACCAACCCCATTTCATCAGATAGTAACACACTTATGGTGTGAATGGGAGAAAATGCAGTTAGTCCCAAACACAGCCTTTTAGACTAGCTCTGGTTGCTTTTGAAGAGTTAAGGGTCACTAAATTTGGTATTGGTAGTGTCTGCACATGTTCAAATCACTTGTGGTTGATTTTAAAGTGAGGAAACATCACATACCTAAATGGTTTGAGCCCTTATTTAAGCTGCACTGTATCAGAGATTTTATGCTATGTTCTTTCCCAATAGGAGAACTGTATACAGTGAACAGACAACCAGGAGAAAAGAGTGTGCACAACATGAAGAAAATAGTGAATTATGACCAGTGTACATTCTGTCCATCAGATGTTTTGGACGAGGTCACATGCATTTTAACATTGCTGCTGAAAGCCTTTGAGAAATGTGTTTTGGTCTGCATTTTCATGGACATTATATGGCACAGAAAACTATCAACTTCCCAATCAGGTTAGAAACCTATTTCCAGGAAAGGAAGCAGACTATTCACATATAAAATGGCCTTTCAGTGCAAAACCACGGCTAACAGTAGTTTCCAAGGACCATATGTACAAACACTTTTTCCCATAGACGCAGAATGGGGAAAAACCTTTGCTACATCTGGCCCCAAGTGCTCAACCATGTGCCTCTGACAGTAATCCTGAAAAATTACTAGATTTATAGTGAATTGACACTATAACCACAAACAGGTTATCCTGAAGAAAGAATTCAGTGCTGACACAGAAAACTCCTGAGTTTCAATGGTATTTGTGATAATTATTGAATTGTATTTATAGACCAGAGTGAAAGCAAAATGCAACCTGTTCTGTCCACGCATCCCTGCCTAAACACACCTACTTACACATGATTGGGTTTTATCCCCTCAAGTAAGTGAATTAATTTATTTGTAAGGAGGTTCTGGTACATAGGTAACTGCACCCAGTACAAACTGACAGGGGTGTCACAGTAGCTTTCAGCTCTTGCAGCCTACACACACCTGAAATCAGTTTAATTGCCTGTTGCCCACATCAGAAAGCCAGCGTGCCTGGTAAGGTTGGCCTTACTTCCCTTATACGACAACGTACATACACCATTTTAGGTAATGTGCACAAAGCTGTCCACTTCTGATTACTATGTCTGTCTGCTGTTTCTTAATCCTTAAATAAGTCCAGCCAGAAGTGAATATGTGCTCACTACTGCCATGTACTATGTGAGGCAAAAAATAAATAATTTTATTTTGACATGCTCAAGTATTGGCCTTCTATTTACCTACTTTTATATTATTGCTTTATCCCCTCATGTGTCTTTGAAACTGACCTTTTGTCCTGAATCTTGACCGTTTGTTCTGAATTTTTATAGTCACTGACCAGAATTTGCCTCCATGCCAGGTGGTCACCCTAATCTCAACCGGTTGTGTATCTAAGTAGGGTGACGGCAGCGTAGCCAGTTAGCTTATGTGTGATAGTTCATAACCTTGTGTGACAATGTGAGTGCTGCCTTATCACAGAGGATGCCAAGTTCACAAAGAGGATGGCAATATCCATCTGCATTGTGTAGCTCCATCATGGCCCCCATAATTACGCACTTGTCTACTCCTTGCTTCTAGCGTGCTAGCAGGAGCTTGTTACTATACGGGAACTGCGCAGGCAACAAGGCAAGTAAACATGTTTTGAGAGAGAGTGTGAGCATGTGTATATGTGACCATGCATGCAAGTGAGAATGAGTGCCAGTGAGTATGAGTGAGTGAAAGTAAAAGTGAGTGAGAATGATCGGGTAATAGTAAGACAAGTGCAGTTGAGTGAGAATGAGTTAACATGAGTAAGTATGAATGAGTGACCCTAATGAATACATGAGACTGACTGGGTGTGAGAACATGTAAGAATGAGTGCAAAGTGAGTCTAAATTAATGAATGAGAGTAAGAGAGATTTTAAGGGGCTATGAGAGGGTGTGCAAGTAAGTGACATTAAGTGAGTGAAAATTAGTAGCAGCAAGTAAGAATGGATGTTAGTGAATGTAATTGAGCAAGAGTGAGTCAGAATGTGAAGGCTGTGAGAGTCTGCTGTTTTTAGCATACTGAAAGCAATTATTGACTTATTGAAGCACCCATGGCAAAATGCTGGGGACGAGACAATGGAGGTAATTCTTGGCATAAAAGTACATTTGACAAAATATGGACACTTAACAGAGGTAATACTTAGCAGTGGCACACTACAGGTAATACGCATATGCAACACCTGTGGCAAATGCTACTGCTGGTATACTACAGGTAATTCCTTGCATAGTGGATACCTATGGCAAGTAACTGACACTGGCATCCTGGAGGTAATTCTTAGTATATGGGGCACCTGTGTAAAAATGCTAGTTCTGCCATACTGGAGGCAATTCTTAGTATATGGTGCACCAGTGGGAAAATTATTATGCTGGCACGTTGGAAGTATTTCTTGGCATGTGGAAGGACAACCGTTGCTTATTGGAGGAAGACAACCATGACAGAATGCTGGCCCCGGGAACTTTCTGGAAGAGGGGTTACCCATGATGTATGAAATCAATAGTATATTTCTAGCACTGGCATATTTTATGCAGTTCGTTGGCATCAACAGGCACTTATTGCATATGAGGAGAAAAAAAAATGTAATTCTGGTCGTGGCGCAATGGAGATAACTTTTGACATATGGATGTGCCCATAGCATGTTTTTAAAGAAAATGGGGTGAACTACTGGGGAGTGTCAGTTGTCAATTATTCTTTAAAAAGTATTATCTGACTCAATATTTTCAAAACATATCCCCCACTAAGTAAGCTCTGCATGGAAGCAGAAGCAGCATCTGTCCCATGATGAATGTGTGAATACTGGAGATGCTCCTGTGCTGTTATGTTATGCTATGCAGATTTGTAGAGCACACTATCACCCCGGAGCATATCCTGGCATTGGACAGGTGTGAGTCCAGCCAAACGTATGGCCTAGTGGGACTACTCGAAAAGCCAGGTCTTCAGCTTCTTACAGATTTCAAGAGGTGAGGAGAAGGCTCTTATGTGTATCGGCACGTCATTCCATGCTTTATGAGCATTGTAGGAGAAAGTTTGACCGCTGGATCACTGTTTCTGCACGCATGGGATGTTTGTAAGTTGGAGTCCAGACGAGCTGAGGTGTCTCGAAGGTTTGTGTAAGCTTATGCAATCATTGAGTCATGCTGGGCCAGTGTTTTGTAGTGCCTTAAAAGTGTGGGTGAATAGTTTGAATTGTGCTTGTTTGTGTATGGGAAGCCAGTGTACCTCGTTCATTTGTGGTGCGATGTGAGTTCGGCGTGGAAGGTTGAGAGTGATTCTGACTGCCAAGTTCTGAATGGTCTGCAGCCTTCGGGTGCATTTTTTTATCAATCCGGGCATAGATAGTGTTCCTGTAATCCAGCTTCCTTGTGACAAGGGCATGTGTGACAGTTTTCCAGGTGCTGATTTGGAGCCATTTGAGAATCTTCCTCAGCATCTTTGTGCAAACCCTGGGTTTAGAAATAACCCATAGGCCATGACACTATCTAGTGGCCCAATGAAAAGCAATTAATATTCAGTTCAAAAAACATTCTTGTATGTTTTCTAGCATCATTGTTGTGCTCTTATTTATTGACTGATGACAGTTTTGCAGTAAAAAGACTAAACTCTCTCCAAGGATCATTCTGTCCTAAAGAAGGGCACTGACCTTCACGGGGTACGTAGGATTGGCTGAAACATGTTGACAAAGACGATGGTAGGGTGATAAAACCACTAGTCTATCAAAGCTTATGTTTGACCCGGGAACAGAAACCCACAATTAAATTAGTGATTCGGTATCTACCCTAGGCTGGTTTAACTTTTTTCAATCCCTTTTTATAATACCCCTAGCTACCACTCAGTGGTTAAGCCCACTGAAGTTTTAAAGAATGTCTGTGAGTGTGGGAAATGCCCCGTGATGAAACATGCTATAAAAATGAGTGATGTCTGTCCTTCCTATTTGTAGATGGATCAATGGAATATGTTGTTCCCTTAATCATTAATCCATGTGTGTGTATGATATTGTGCAGCAGAAAGAATTAATGAGTCTTTTTCCCTCTTGCCCCTCCCAGTGTTGTGGACAGCACATGTTTATACATCTATAGCCCATATGCTAGCCTCAGTGTGAAAGATGTCTATTCATTGTATTGAGGCCTCCGAACTAGCTGTTACACTAGACAAGTGTGGTGAATGAACTTTAAAGTTTCAAGCAGGTAACAAAAATAACTTTATTCTTAGAGTAGAGCCTAGGGTAAAGACTGTATCGCACTAGGAGCATGGAATTCAGAGCACTAGTTAAAAATACATAGGCCAACCCTACAGTGTGTCATTATGGTTCTACAGTTGGGGTTTCAAAAGATCATAGAAGAAAAGTACTGAAATTTCTTCCACAGCAAGTACTTGAAAAAATAGCTGCGTAGCTGTGTAAGTTGAGCACTTACAGGGTGTAGTGTCCCCAGAACTACCTGAAGGGTACATCATTTCCTGAACACAGCTTGGAAATTCTCCAGTGCCTGGGAAAGGATGCTTGGGTGGGCAGGAAGGCACATGCTCTAACAACAAGCAGCCTACCCAGATGTACCTTGGTCAGAATATTGGTGCTTTGATTTTGATTACCCATGTGGAACACCTCTATTATGGCTTGCAGACTAGATTCTTACTTTCAGTTTCATATTCTCATTCCTTTACGTTAACCTTGGTGCTGGCCCGTAATGGCTCCTCACTAAGCTGTGGTTATCTCTCCAAGCGGCATTGATGCGTCCTCAATTCTATGTCAGGACCGGAGGCTCAGATTATGCTTCTCTTTCCATGCTTTATTTTAACAGCCGCCAATGAAAATCATGGAAAGTAAAAAACGACATGACCCAACATCAGTCATATCACATGATCAACCATAGAGGAGGAAGCCTATAAAGTGTTGCATCACACCCAGCCACTCCTTTCTTTGCTGCTTCACAGCCAGATAAGTGTGATTTAATTTTACTTTACTGTATAAGAGATTTAAAAGTGCTGGAGCGGGCCTTTCCCCTCCGTTTTAAGCGTCCCTTGGAACGCTTTCGCTTATAGTGGAGTGGGAGCAGGGAGCGAGGACTCGCGCTTCCAGCGCAGCCTTTTTACATGCCGGTGAGATTTTCTTTTCTTTTATTTTATTTTCTCTCTACCCTTATTTTATGACCCACGCTCAAAGCGTGAGCGCGTTTTATGGGTCTACGTCTTCATTCCCGGCTTCACCGCGTGTACATGCTGACACGCGTGTGAAGCCTTCCCTGCATTCTCTCCAAGTCGAGTTCCGCATGCTCGTCTGGAGCGTCGCGGCTTCGTGTGCCTTCGCGAGCCAGGCATTTAATCACGCTCGGTCGGAGCGTTTTTCCTCTTGTGTGCCCTCGCGCTTGATCGGAGCGCTTCCCTTATTATTATTTTTCAACCCCGGGGGGTCAGACTAAGCGCGCGCTCCTAGCGCGGCCTGGGTGCAATTATCCTCGAACAAGGGCGGTTTATGAGGCACTGCCTCGTGTAAGTTTAGCGCTCCTGCGCCATTAACATCCTCATCGGGGGATTTTTGCTAGAGTTCTTTCTGCCTTTTAAGACCCTCTTGAATTATTTTCACCGGCTTAGCTCCCATCTACACCCCAGTGCTTGGACACTGTGGTTGAAACAATTTTGATTCAGGCTGGGCCTGGCTTAGGGGTATTAACTCCTTCAGGGCAGCTCCCTCCACACCTTAAAAAATTTAAATTTGTGATTTCTGCCCTGATTTATTATTTTATTGGTTATACTGCTCCACTGGAGCTCTTCTCTGCTGTATTTCAGTATGGCTGGCTATGATGACCAAGCCGAAGAATTGTACTATATGGATGATACTGCTGGCTCCTTTGACCAGGACTTAGTTTATGCTCTTGACGCAGGTGTGCATCACTCAGTTAATCAGGCTTTGGCTCAGGCCATTCAGCCCATTAAACATCACCTTTTGGGATTGGTTGATCAACAGACTTGGGCAGCTCCAGTGAACGCTTCTACCATGGGGGATCCTTCCCTAGCGGCAAACCCGCAGCCCGAAAAACAACTTTCTAACCCAGATGCTGCGGATTTCCAATCCCTAATAAGGAATATGGCAAGGGAGCATGACTACAATACAGGATCGCATAAGAAGGGTGTAGATGCTCCACCCTCTTCTTCTTCTTCCTCTGAGCCCTCATCCGAACAAGAGGACGCACCTCCTGGCAATGCAAGAAGAAGGCTCATCACCAAGAGGCTCCTACCCCTAAGGTGTTGACTTTTGAACCAGAGGACATCGTGCACCCCAGATCTTCTCTGTGGCTACCGCCTCCTGAGGTGGCGGATTATGTAGAAGCCCATATTAGACATGGGTTTGATAAAGATATTCACTCTAGATTAAGGTCTGAGTGTCCCAGACCTGATTTTCCTTCCAAGGTTACTGAGACTCCGGAGTTAGATCCTACCCTAGTAACCTTCCTCAAAAAATTCGCCAAGGATCCTAAGAAGGGTATTGATCGCGCATGGCGTGGCTGCCAAGATAAGCTCCTAGACATTTCCGGACCTCTAACCAAGATCCTCGAATTAGCCTTTCAAGCCAAGGAATCGGGTGAACCTATTAACCCAGATATTCTGGTAGGCTGGGCTCAGAGAGCTCTATGTTTCTTGGGCAATGCTAATTGCGCCATTTCATCTGAGCGACGCAGATCGGTTTTGATGAAGTTGGATCCCAAACTAGCAGACCTCGCTGCATCAGAATCAGGCCCCGTGGCCCAAGGTTTACTTTTTGGCTCGCCCTTCATGAAAGAACTGTCTAAGTTTGTATCCACCTACGCTAGTCTGGACAAGGCACAAGGATCCATCCGGAGAGTGCTACGTCCACTTTTTCGAGGGGCTGGACGCTACAGAGGGCGTGCCTTCGGCCGTTTCAATCAACAAGGCCCTCATCATGGATCCTTCCAACAAGGAAGAGGAGGTTATCAGGGCTACGATTCCTCCTCATCTACCTTCTACCCGTCATGACCTAGGTACGGTCGAGGCAGATTCCGCAGAGGGAGATCCAAAGGTCAACAATCTTTCTCCCAAGAGTCGGGAGCCACAGGTGAGCTTGGTCTTGAGTTCAGAAGTAATTTTGGGGGGCAGAACTCAGAAGTTTTTGGAGAATTGGCACCTGATTTCATCGGATGCTTGGGTCCTAGAGACCGTGCAGGGGTTCAAGCTAGAATTTTACGAATCCCCTTATCAGACATGCCTTTCCAGGCAGGGATATTTTTCCCTTCAAGAACACAGTCTTATTTCTGCAGAAATTTAGTCTCTGCTCAAAAAGGGTGCCATTATCAGAGTTCCTCATCATCTGTCAGGTTTTGTCAGCCCAGTATTTCTGGTAGACAAGAAGTGGGGCGGCTCGCGCCTAGTTCTCAACTTAAAAGACTTCAACGGTTTTTTACTCTATCGCCAATTCAAAATGGAAGGTATCCATTTACTGAGAGATGTTCTCCAAGAAGGAGACTGGTTAGTCCGCTTAGATCTAAAGGACGCTTACTTGACCATTCCGATTTTTCCTCCCCATCGGAGGTTTCTTCAGTTTTGTTGGGAGACCGATTATTACGAGTACAAGGTACTCCCCTTTGGTCTATCCTCTGCCCCTTGGTGTTTCACAAAGGTTATGCGCCCAGTAGTGGAATTCCTTCGATCTCAAGGTGTCAGGTTAATTGTATACCTAGACGACATTCTTATCATGGCCCAGGATCGAGACCTCCTGTTAAATCATCTCGAATGGTCAGTGTCTCTGCTACAAGGTCTGGGTTTCATAATAAATGCCCAAAAATCGGTTCTAGCCCCTCTCATCGGATAGACTTCCTGGGATTCCAGGCAGACTTGTTGCAGTCTCTTCTGATTCTTCCTTCCGGGAAGATCCGTTCAATCAAGAGAGAATTGAGGTGTCTATTATCCAAACAGACTGTTTCCTTGAGAGCGATTGCGCGCTTGGTGGGCCTGCTCTCTTCTTCGATTCAGGCGATCTTCCCGGGTCCCTTGCATTACCGAGCCCTTCAACTTTTGAAGATTTCTCACCTTCAGAAGGGACTTCGTTATGCAGACCAGATTCCCCTGTCAGAGGAGGTCCGGGCAGAGATGCATTGGTGGCTCGAGCATATGGAAGCCTGGAACGGCAGAGCCATATTCAGCTCTCTCCCGGATGTAGTGATAGAGTCCGACGCCAGTTGGTGGGGTTGGGGAGCCCGGTGCGGATCAGTGTCCACGGGAGGCAGATGGTCCAACTTGGAATTGAGTCTCCACATAAATTGTTTGGAACTCCTAGCAGGATCTTTTGCAATCAAGAGTCTTTCCCCCGTCAAAACGAATTGTTGTATTCTACTTCGCATGGACAATATCTCAGCAGTGAGATATGTCAACAAGTTGGGGGGAACTCGTTCCAGCATTCTGGCGGAGATAGCCAAGGAATTCTGGCAATTTTGCCTTCAACACAGGATTTCAGTAGTGGCGGAATACCTTCCCAGGGCCAGCAACTTAGTGGCCGATTGGAACTCTCGTCACCTGAGAGACTTCAGCGATTGGAGGTTGCACCCCAGAGTTTTCCAAAGTGGGGTCCATTCTCGATCGATCTGTTTGCATCTCGACTCAGTCGACAGATGAAACATTTTTTCAGTTGGAGACCAGATCCAGAGGCATCAAGGACAGATGCGTTCCTTCAGGACTGGTCTCTGGAACTGGGTTATGCTTTTCCTCCCTTCCTGATGATTCCCAGAGTCTTGGCTCAGGTCAGACGCCAACAAGCGGAGCTAGTTCTAGTGACGCCCCTTTGGAGATCTCAAGCTTGGTTTCCGGTAGCTATGGAACTGAGTTGCGATCATCCGATCCTTCTTCCCTTCCGAGAGAATCTTCTACAGGACCCTCGGGGTCTGTCGCATCCGTTGATCCTGTCAGGCAAGCTATCCCTGATGCCATGGCGTCTTTCAGGGAAAGATGGGTCATCCCAGGGCTTTCGCAAGAGTCTTCCGACTTCATTGCGGGTGCCTGGTCCTCCAGTACTCACAAAAGATACGCTTCGGCGTGGAAGCGATGGAGTGCTTGGTGTAGTTCTAGGAGTGCAGATCCTTCTTTAGCAGGTAACTGTCTGGTCTTGAATTTCCTTTCCTCTCTAGCAGCAACAGGTTTAGCTTACCGTTCTATTAATAATTATAGATCCGCTATTTCAGCAGGTCATTTACCAGTGGAGGGTAAACCCATCGGCGAGTCTCCTATTGTATGTAAATTAATGAGGGGTATCAGGTTAGCTAATCCCCCTCACCCCCGTTATTCGTCCCTTTGGGATGTTAATGTTGTCCTTCGATTTTTAGAATCCTGGCCTGCTAATAGATTTTTGTCTAGGAAACAGTTATCAGCTAAACTCACCATGTTATTGTGTTTGATATCTTGTAAGAGAGTTTCAGATGTTAGAGCTCTTGATTTGGCTGGAAGAGTGTTTTCTCCTGAAGGAGTATCTTTCTCCATTTCGCGTAGAACAAAATGCAATTTGAAGTCAGTATCTTACCCCTGTTTTGTGGACAATCCCAAGCTTTGTGTGGTGCAATGTCTTAAAGCTTACGAGGTGAGTACAGAAGAATTTCGTTCTGATATGGGGGGTCAATTACTCATTTCCTTAGTTAAACCATATCATCCTGTTTCCTCAGCCACACTCGCTAGATGGATGCGTTGGTTGCTGAGTGAAGCAGGTATTGATGTTTCTAAGTTTGGTGCGCATTCGGCCAGAGGAGCTATGGCATCGAAGTCTTTAGGTTTGGGTTCTCGCTTAGAGGACATTTTAAAGGCAGCAGATTGGTCTTCGCCTTCAACTTTTAAAACGTTTTATTATAAACCTATTGTTGATATAGCATTGGTGGTGGTAAATCAGCTTTGAACAAGCATAATTTGAGCCTCCGGTCCTGACATAGAATAAAATAAATTCTAGCATTCGCGCTAAGAATTTTTCATTTCTATTAAGGACACGGAGGCGAGGATTATCCCGCCGCACTGTATATTATAGATGTATATGATTGTAAAGTTTCATGTTATTGATTTGTGTGCAAGTTACTGTACTCCAGTGCTATCCCTCCCTATTGAATAGTTGATATAAGTATTTATTATGCTATTCAGTTTTTATGGCCTGGATTTTTTCATTTTTTCTAGGAAATGATGAGAAGTAATGCGGACTGCCGCGATATCGTTCTTCTTCCAGTCAAGTGGGATGCCAGTTCATCTGTTTTCAGGATTTTCGTTTGCGTATTTTTGTTAAAACTTTGACTTTTCTGTTGCGAATTTTGGTCAAAGAAAGAGGAGTGGCTGGGTGTGATGCAACACTTTATAGGCTTCCTCCTCTATGGTTGATCATGTGATATGACTGATGTTGGGTCATGTAGTTTTTTACTTTCCATGAAAGAGAAGCATAATCCTCGCCTCCGTGTCCTTAATAGAATTGAAAAATTCTTAGCGCAAATGCTAGAATTGTTTTTATTCCTGACGCCCATCGCCTCACACTGTAGTGTTGCTGGCTCATTTCTCTTCGAAACGGCTTTCCAGCTTTTCCGGGCCTGTCCTCCCGAAGCTCTCTCTCACCTTGTGTGCTCCTGAAAACAACCGTATTTACTTCCTCAGAGAAGGCGTGGCTTTCTCCTGTCAGTTGCAGCCCTCTAATACGATTTCAGTACAACTCTCTCCTCCCTCCTTTGATTGGAATTTCTCAGTTTTTGTTTCAACATGGATTTTTCATCATTTTTTAAAATAACAATGACAGTGAGGAGGACTTTAAGCACAATTTGAATAAAAGTATTCACTCCTCTGTCACTCTCTCAGCCTCAATAAACAAAGTTTCAAAGCAATTCGAGAATACTGTATCGTCATTCATGTCACAGTCTAATCTGGCGTTATCTGCGGGGGAAAGCAGAAAGCGCAAAGACATGGTGGCTTCTCAAAATCTACAAACTAAATCAAATTCTGCGCTTCTGTAAGGTGAGTCTTCCTCACAGGTGAAGGACAAAGTTCCTTACAGGCCTCTTAACCAGGAGAGGAAAGTTCTGGACACTAAAAGTAAATCCAAAACGAAACGTTTAAAGAATACTTCCCAAAATATTGTGATATCCTCTATCAAAGATACAGATGATGATCTTGATGATCCTGACTCTGATAATGACCCAGTCGATATGGACAATTCTGAATTTAGGTTTGGCCCTACTCACAAAATTATATTAAACAAAAGTACACTGTTCCAAGTAGATATAAAGGTTGAAAAAACATTGTCAGGCACTTCTATATATAGGAGCTAGAACCCTCACACATCATATTAGATGTCATGCTTCATCATAGGGTAGCTCCTCGTCAGAAAGGCACTGCAATATTTGTTGGGCCCCATTAGGGGGCACTTTGCCAGAGATCTTAACTGGTGGTATGTGCCACGAAGAAGAACATGTAGGAATCGATTCAAACCTACTGGCAAAGACAAAAACACAGACAGGAGAGAAAAAACAGAAAAGTTTAAAATTGCCTTAGGAACCTCCAAGCCCTGGTTTATTGAATGCGGCAGGATCCTGGACAAGATTAAAAAGCAATGTAGAGTAGATAGGCGATAATGTACCCACACTCTACTGAAAGCGAGGTCGAGGGAACTAGCTTCGACCAAGACAGGTCAACATGTTTTGTGCCTCACATTAGTCCAATCAGATCATATGGCACTTCTTCAGGACCAAACACAACAATACCTTCTCCTGGACTTGAATCTAAACTCAATGGAAATTATGCCAAGTATTGAGAATTCAATGAAAAAACACAAGAAAGTGAGTTGATTTACTCACGGTAGCCTCACATCAAGTTGATGTGATCTAGAAGAGCCTATCCTAAATTAGGGAGAAAGCTACATGGGACAAGGTTGTATTTCCGACGTCAGACTGACCGGAGACCTACCCTGGGGCCACGCTCCCGAACAGAAAGTTTCTTCTCCCTCTGTGGATCCTTTTTATACTACAACTATTCTGGGCTCGGAGGGTATTCCTATGTTCGATCCATTCCACTGAGTGGCTTCTCTCGGAACACGTGGGGGAATATCGTACAGCAAAGTTACGCTTACCACTGGATAAGCAAGTAAGATCAAAACTCAGGTCGGAATGTCTCAGACCTTCCCTTCCTCTTCACATAACAACTACTCCCATTATCGATCCTTCAATAATAAAATGTTTTACTAAATTTGGCAAAGATCCCTGTAAAGGGGTTGACAGAGCATGGTCTGTCTGTCAGGGCAAAATGTTGGCTATTGTGGGACCTTTATCCTGCATTTTTGATATGGTGGAGATAGCCAGATTGGATAATAACTTGATAGATCCACAAGAATTATCATTATGGTTTCAATGAGCCTTCTGCCTATTAGGAAATGCAAACTCTGCTATAACTCATGAGAGACGCAAAGGTTTGCTACTTATATTGGATTCCAAACTAGCTAACCTAGCCGATATGGATCCAGGTTATTATTCGGAGATTCCTTCATCAAGGATTTAAGCATATCACAACTTTTGCCTTCTTGGATAAGGCTCAACAGTTGCTAAAGAAGGTTTTCAACAACCTTGTTTTTGCCAGGTCCGGTAGAGGGAGGAGTCGCTTTACCAGCAGTTTTGCGAGATCTCAAGTCTAAGGAGGGTCCTCCTTTGCTTCCCAGCAAGAATATCATCCACAATTCTATCCCCAAAGACCAAGAGGATTCAGAGGTTGGAGTCAGCGAAACTTCAAGTCCTACCATCCCGCTAGTAATTGTCCCTTTTGGTCATCTTTCCGGAGGGGGTCGTCGAAAATTATTTCTTCACAAATGGGAAACCATCACTTCAGATCCTTGGGTCTTAAATACAGTTCAGGGTTATTCCATAGAACTTTACAAAAAATATTTTCCCATTTCTCTTCCACCGCCTCTAAGGTTCTCCACAGATATGACTCTATCTATTTCACAAGAAATCCAAACTCTTCTTCACAAACATGCAATCCAAGTCACCCATCAGCATACAACTGAGTTTTTAAGTTCCATTTTTCTAGTTAAGAAGAAAAACAAAAAAATGAGACCAGACATACATTTTAAACAATTCAACCAATTTGTAGTCTATTGACACTTCAAAAGGGAGGATTATTTTACATCTCAGGGATGCTTTACTACAGAGCGATTGGATGGTACGTCTCAATCAATCACTTTTTGTAAAGCGTGGCTACTCACCTGTGAGGGTCCCAAGGCACTGTGGAGGTGAGGGGGGATAAGGGTGGAGCTTCATCCGAAGAGCCACATCTTGAGGTTCTTTCTGAAGATGGTGAGCGATGGGCTTTGTCTGAGGTATAGCGGCAGGTTGTTCCAGCTCGTTGCTGCAATGTAGGTAAAGGATCGTCCTCCAGTGGTGGTTTTTCAAATGCGAAGGATAGTGGCCAGTTGAGCGGAGCGATGTGGCGGGGGTGTGGAAGGAGACGTGGTGGTTAAGGTAGGCCGGTACGACGTTGTGTATGGCTTTGTACGTGTGTGTGAGTAGCTTGAAGGTGATTTGTTTTTCTGTCGGGAGCCAGTGGAGGGTCTGCAGGTGCTGGGGATATGTTCTTGGCATGGGAAGTTAAGGATCAGTCTGGCGGCAGCGTTCTGGATGAGTTGCATCTTTTTAATGTTTCTCGACGTGGTGCAGGCGTAGAGAGCATTGATGTACTCAAGCTTGCTTGTGACTAAGGCGTGGGTGCCTGTCCTACGGCAGTCTGTTGGGATCCATTTGAACATTTCCCGGAGTTGGCAGAGGGTGTGCCAGCAAGAGGAGGTGACTGAGTTTATTTGTCGGGTCGTAGATAGGGAGGAGTTGAGTATGATGCCTAGGTTGCGGGTATGATCAGTTGGTGAAGGCAGGGTGCTGAGAAATGTGGGCCACCAGGAGTCGTCCCATGCTGAGGTGGCGTTTCCGAAATTGATGAGCTCTGTCTTGTCAGAGTGGAGCTTGAGGCAGCTTTCTCTCATCCAGGTGGCGACGGCTTCCATTCCTGAGTGGAAATTCCTTTTGGCCAGGTCTGGGTCTTCGGTGAGGGAAATGATGAGTTGTGTCTCATCGGCGTATGACACAATGTTCATTCCGTGGCTTCTGACGATGGCTGTGAGTGTGGTCATGTATATGTTAAAAAGAGTTGGACTCAGAGAGGATCCTTGGGGAACCCCACACCTGACTTCTGTGGGTTTAGATGTGTAGGGAGGGAGCCTGACCTTCTGAGTCCTTCTGGAGAGGAAGGAGTGGTTCCATATCAGGGCAGTTACGCGGATTCCTACATCATGGAGTCTGGTGCATAGTGTGCTATGGGAGACCGCATCGAAGGCCGCTGAAAGGCCGAGAAGTATGAGTGTTGTTGTGTAGCTGCTGTCTAGAAGTGAATGTCATCGGTGACTGCCAGAAGAGTTGTCTCCGTTCTGTGGTTGCTGCAGAACCCAGACTGGGAGCTGTCCAGAGAGTTGTTGACCGATGAAATTTCGTAGTTGTGTTTTGATGGTTTTCTCCAGTACTTTGGCCGGGTAGGGTAGCTGCGAGATGGGCCGGCCAAGGGTTTCTTCAGGAGGGGGCGTACTTCGGTGTGTTTCCAGTCCTCAGGGAAGGTGCCAGTGTTGAGAGAGCGGTTTATCGTGTTCCGGAACTCGGGGCGATGGATGTGCTGGCTGTGCAGGAAAGAGTCGGTGGTGTCAATCAAATCTCAGAGTTCGAACTGTGAGTCAGGCAGGCTCTTAGTTCATTTCCCAGGCAAGGCAGAGGCAACAACAGCAGCAGCAGAAAAAGGAGCTGGGGAGGGCAGCAGATGCTGACCAGGAGGTCAGTGTATTTGCCCTCTCACCACGCTGCGGCCGCCATTAAGAAGGGGTGGGAGCGGGGGGTCCTGTAAGCTGGGAGGCGGGAGGGCAGGAAAGGCACTTCACAGGGGAGTGGGGGGACAGGGCCACAGGGGCTGCGCGGGAGGGAGAGGGTCAAGTTAAAGACAGAAAAGAGATGGAAGAAGCCCAAAGTAAAAAATGAGTGAAAGAAAAGGCAGAAGTAAAGAAGCAGGAGAGATAGAGAGAGATACCTACTTGTGATGGCCACTAGACCACCAAGGATGAGGCGCAGGTATGAGCCTGCGGGTGGAGGAGGGCCTCACTCTGAGAATCAGAGGAGGGCAGCAGACGCTGATCAGGAGGTCTCGACCTCCAAGACGCATACCTTACCATCGCTATTCACCATGAGTACAGGAAATCTTTACAGTTCCAATGCTAAGATCAAATATATCAATTTTCTTGCCTTCCTTTTGGTCTCTCTTTGGGCCCGTGGTGTTTTACCAAATTAATGAAACCTGTGGTGGCACATCTCAGAGCCCAGGGTATCAGACTAATCATCTATCTAGACTATTTCCTATTAATGAGTCAAAATCTTCAGACCCTCCACAAACAAATTGCCTATACTTCCTCTTGGGCTTTAGCATAAGCAGAGAGAAATCAGTTCTGGCTCCATCACAAACCATGGAGTTCCTGGGTTTTCTGGTAAATTCCACAGAAGCTACTTTTCATCTACCCGAGTCAAAAGTAAACTCAGTAAAATCAGAGATAACCCACTCTTTACGCCTTTCTTCTGTCTCCCTGGGTCTCTTGCAAGGATTGCTTTCTTCCTCAGTTCAAGCGATTTTTCAAGGGGCTCTCCACTATCAGGCCCTTCAGAGGTTAAACATTTGTCACCTATGCAAAGGTCTTGCTTATTCAGATTCCATCCCCTTAGATCACGAATTCCGTACAGAACTTCAATGGTGGTTAGATCACCTAGATGCTTGGAATGGCAAGACCATCTTTGCCCCAGCCCCAGATCTTGTATTAGAATCAGATGCAAGCCTAACAGAATGGGGCGCAAGGTGTGGTCAAATATCGACTGGAGGTACATGGTCTCCATAGGAGTCTTCATTGCACATCAATTGTTTAGAGATGCTTGGAAGCTCCTTTGCGATCAGATGTTTTGCAAAGAACAAAGTTCAGTGTTCTGTTCTCTTTGCATGGACAACCTGTCTGCCGTCAAATACATTAATCATCTCGGCGGTACAAAAACAAACCCGGTAGCAGAGCTGGCAAAAAGTTTCTGGGAGTTTTGCCTCCATCAAAAAATATATCTTCGCGCAGAATACTTACTGGGAGAACTTAGTTCACTAGCAGATTGGTATTTCAGTTACATACGTGACGCCAGCGATTGGAGACTCCATCCATCAATCTTCAACTTCCTTTTCCAGAAATGGGGTACTCCGCTTATAGATCTCTTTTCATTCCGTCTAAGTTCCCAACTTCCACAGTTTTTCAGCTGGAGACTAGATCCTCTGGCCTTAGCAACAGATGCCTTCTTTCAGGACTGGTCCTTGACAACCAATTATGCCTTTCTCCCCTTCCTGATGATCAACAGAGTACTCGCTCAGGTGTGATGACAGAAAGCCACATTAGTCCTGGTGGTTCCATTTTGGCAATCTCAGGTTTGGTACCCTCCCCTTCTAGAACTGGCAATGGACTTCCCAATTCTTCTCCCTTCCTTTCCCGAGTTCCTCCTCAACCCTCAAGGTCTTCCTCATGATCTAGTCCTCAACATCTCTCAGCTTGGAAAGTAACAGGACTTCTCTATCTTATCTAGGAATTTCGTCTGAAGCTTCAAACTGCATGAGCAAATCATGGGCACCAGGCACAGTAAACACATACAAATCAGCTTGGTCAATTTGGTCTTGCTGGTGCTTGGGAAAATCTTGCAATCTCTTTTCAGCAGACATCACTCTAATTGCTAACTTCCTTGCTTCTTAAGCTACTTCAGGCAAATCATATAGAACAATTAACCTCTATCAAAACTTTCATTAATGGTAAACCTGTTGGTGAACATCATCTCATCTGCCGCTTGTTGAAGGGAGTAAAATTTTCGAATCCTCCTATTCTCAATGACTTGTTATCTCTCAAAATGCTTTCTTCTAAACTAACAATGTTATTGTGTCTAATCTCCATTAAACAACTCGCAGATTTAAAGGCTCTAGATATTTCGGCCAGTCATTTTTACAAATAATGGTGTTATTTTCAATGTTACAAGACATACCAAAACTAACATTTCAACTGTTTTCATCCTTTCTTCCCCAATCAACCAAAACTATGACCCTCATTACAACCCTGGCGGACGGCGCAAATAGGTCAGTAAGACCGCAAACAGGCCGGCGGTCATTACCGCCCCATTATGACATTGGCGGTTTGGCATATGCCAAACTGCCAATGTCCTGCACTGTCCGCCACAGCGGTAACGACCTCCAGGCTAGAGACAACGGTCTCCAGCCCGGCGGCCGTCACTAATCCGCTGGGCGTATCAGGACCCCGCATACCGCCATGGATTTCGTGGGGTTTTCAACTGCCACAAAATCCATGGCGGTATGCACCATCAGTGCCAGGGAATTCGTTCCCTGGCACTGATTGGGGTCGCTCCCTCCCTCACCCCCTCCCCTGAGTCCTCCCCAAAACCCACAACCCCCCTGCCAACCCCCAAAGGTAGAAGGAGCCCCTCCCCACCCCCACCCCCATCGAAATCCCCACACATACCCCCCCACTGCTCTACACGCACGCACGCTCACACCACTCACACACATACATGTGCACATACATGCACACATACATTCAACTTACATTTCCCATACACACATTACACCCCCGCATGCATACACGCACTCACACAACCCCTCTACACACTCACACGAACACCCCCATGCACGCACTCAACACACAACACCCCGCCTCCCCTAACGGACGATCACCTTACCTGTTCTGGTGATCCTCCGGGAGGGAACGGGATCCATGGGAGCTGCTCCGCCGCCAGCACCCTTCACCAGAACACCGCCACGCCGAATACTAAGTCGTATTACGGTGGGCGGTGTTCTGATGACATAGTGTGACGGTGGAGCAGCCTCCACTTCACCGCTGACCGCCAGTAGGGCTGCTGGCGGCTCTCCGTCCTAAAAAGGGCGGAGGGTCGCCAGCAGTCATAATATGGTTGGCGGAAGACTGCCAACACTGGTGGTCATCAACCCGGCGGTACCTGAGCGGTCTCTGGAGGAGACCGCTGAGGTTGAAATGAGGGCCTATGTGTAGGAAATTGTCTCAAATCTTATGAACAAAGAACTATCCATCTCAGAATGCCGTTTGTTACCCAACTTCTCATTTCCTTCAGAAAACCCCACAAACCTGTTTCTTCTCCCACTCTTGCTCGATAGGTTAAATGGGTTATGACTCTAACGGGTATCAATATCTCTAAATTGGAGGACCATTCTTCCCGGGGTGCCATGGCTTCCAAACCTTTTTGGGCAGGTTCTCGACTGGAGGACATTCTGAGATCATTACTCATGTTTCTTTTTTCCCACCTATTTAGATTCATCCAGTCCAGCAACATCATCCAATTAAAAAGCTTCACCATTCCAAAATTTCTCCGAGTTTGGATTTCTTTGCTTCGCCTTCTTCACTCAGGGATCCATGTCTTCTGGTTCCTCACATGACTCTTAAATATTTTCGATTGGACTTGATTGAAGATTTCTTCTCATTTGTCTTAGCTATCTTTATTATTGCATGTATTTTTCCATTGTTTAATACTTATTCATGACTCTTCACGCACAAGAAAAGAGGGCTGCTTGCAGTCAAGTTAGATATATCTTAGGTGTGCCATCTATATCTGATTGGTGCATTACTTTGGTTCTAGTTTCCCATTGGCCACATGTTCGCTTGCCTCTTGGGATTGCTGGATTTGTTCTTGTCTGTGGCTGCAATTGAAACAAAGCAGGAAAAGAAAAGCATAATCCTTGCCTCTGTGTCTTTAATAAAATTATGACTTTCCTTCATAATTTACCAGGAAAATCTACACTCTGCATCATTTTATTCAGGGATCATTTTTGGCTTAGACTATCTAAAGACTCAAAGAAGAGCTTGATGAGCTGGAAAAAAAGAAAACGCATTACCATAAAGGAAAAGATGGAAACATGTCCAATCTCTAAGTTTATCTCCAGCTTAGAAGAGGTCAGTTCTGGGTTGGTGAAAACTATAAATGTCATATGTTATGATTTAGTGTGGCGCTTTGGGGTCCAATATTCTTTGCATCCCTATGGCCCCCAGGCCTGAAAGATTAGTTTCAATTACTTCAGTGTATAAGGGAAGGTCATAGTTCTCCAAAGATTTTAACCTGGTGCAAATAAAATCAAATGCAGACAGCCAGTCTTGTGACAAGTTGAACTATGCACAGATTTGTATGATATCTGTTACGGTCACACTGACCTTGGCAAATTTTAGCAGGAACTCACTAGGCTCATGCAGGATCTGACAGCTGAAACATTCTTGGGTACAAGTGCTATATTCTTTTCGGTCAAGACTGTCACTATCCCTCTTACACAAATCGAGTCAGCCTCACTGACATCACAGACACTAGCCTGTCTGCTGTTGTCATGTGCCATTTCATGTTATGTTACTGCTCCAAGGCCCTGGGACCGCAGGTCATAGGACAAGAATGCGGATAATTGGTGCTCACGGCATTTGTGTAACTTGTGTACCCTCTGCTTAGATGGAGAAAAGTTCAATATAGTGTGCTGTAAGAAAACAAGAAGAGGGGTAATATGTAATGATGACTATGAAGCGCAACCTACCCAGAGAGTGTGTCAGGAATGGGTGCTGTCTCAACAAACTCCTGCTCCCTAATGAAATGTCTTTAGTGTGTCACCTTAGAAGTGACAGAGGTTAGTGGTTCTCATGGATTTATATACTGGCCCAGAGATCTTATTTGCAATACGCAATACATAGCTCTTTATTGCTGTAGAGAAGGTATAGAATCCTTACTGGAATAAGTGGATGCATGGATTACGGGTACCATGTGCGATCAAAGCATGCCAGAGAGAGACAAAGGCGTAAGTCCCGATATCCAGAAGTGCCTGTCACATGACTTATTGTTGTTCATCATTCAAGCTAAAGGGAGCCTTGTCTGATATTTTCTACAGATTAAAACATCTTTAATCCTGAACATTAGGATAGCTAATTAAGCCCAACACACTGGGCCTCACACTCCTTGTGTGCGACTAAATAATACCAAAGGGCTAAAACCCTAGAAAAGTATGCCACCACCGTACGGCCCAGTCTTAACACACTGTTACCTAAAACAGTAACAAGACTCAAAAAGCTTGATGTACTATTCCCATTCGCAAACCTTGGATGTGCAATTTGCACACCAACCGGTATGTGGATGGGAATGCAATTTACAGTGCACCTATGCCCAAACATATCACATTGAAAAGAGTACATTGACGAGGTGGGGGTAGGGTGACCACCCGTCTGTAATTGTCACGGACTGCCCGTAATTTCGCCCTGCCGTCCGGTGTCCGTGATGAAAGGCTTAACGGACAGCATTTGTCCGTAATTTTGTAAGGACAAAATATATTAGGACAAATCAGTTTCCCCAGCTTAATTGAAAGGCAGGGAGCCCCCTGTGCTCTGAGGGAGGAAGGGGCAGACAGATAAGAAAAGACCATCTTGCCAGGGTGTCTCCTTCCCCAAAGAAATGCGGACGTGGGCAGCTGCTAAATCTGCAAATGTAAAGGGGCTTGGAAACCTGCATTGACTTTAAACAAAGGAGTCACTTGAAGCTTTCTGATGACAAAGGTATTTTCTTTTAGAGAGGTACTCTAAGGGTGTTCTAAGGTGAACTGTGGAGTGTGTGGTTGTATTGGACTGTTTTAAAAAATGTTATTACTAGGTATAAACTGTATATTATTCAAATTAGTATTTTAGAAGGACTTTTTTTTTATTTAACTGAAATGTATTTGCGCATTTTGTAGCAGCCTATTTTATGATGTGTGTAATGCATGTTTAAAATAAGGACTTACACATTCATTGTTCTTTCAGGGACGTCAGTACCTCATAGAACTAACAAACATTGGCAAAGCCAATAGGTCTTGTCTACGCAAGAGTAATTCGTTTTGCCAGTGTGTTTTACCATGTTATACACCAGAGTGGCTGCTGTTCAGCATGGCTAAAAAGTAGTTGCATAGTGTTGTAGAGTTGAGTAGAATGGCATAGGAGCAGTGGCGTAGAGCACAGTGGTGCAGAGAATGTAGTAGTGCAGAGTGGTGCAGTGGCACAGAGTGCAGAGTAGATTTCCGTGGCATAGAGTGCGGTGGCGGAGACTGGTGCAGTGTCGAGTAGTGTAGAGAGGTGCTGTGTAGAGTAGAGTATAGTGCTGTAAAGTGCAGTGACGTAGACTGGAGTTATGCAGAGTAGAGTGGTATAGAGTGCAGTGTCATAGAGTGTATAGGTGTAGAATGCAGTAGTACAGAGTAGACTGGCGTAGAGTATAGTGGCGACCAGTGCAGTGTTGCAGAATAGACTGTCAGAGTGCAGTGGCTTATAGTGCAGCTGTTTAGAGTGCATTGGGGCAGAGTGGCGTAGAGTGAAGTGGTGTAGAATAGATTGTTTCAGAGTAGAGTACAGTGGCATGGAGTAGAGAGGTGTAGGGTAGAATGCAGTGGCATAGAATGCACTAGTGCAGAGTGCAGTGGTAAAAGTAGATTGTTTCACAGTAGAATGAAGTGGCGTAGAGTGGAGATGTGTAGGGTAGAGTGGAGTTGCATAGAGAGACATCGAGTGTGATGGCATAGAGTAAAGTGGTGTAGAGTGCTGTGGCATAGACTAGATTATAGTGAAAGACAGTGTATTGATGTAGAGTGTACGGGCATAGAGTTGAATGTTACAGAGTAAAATGCACGAGCATAGAGTGCAGTGGCATACAGTGCAGTGTGGCATAGAGTGGAGTTGTGCAGATTTGATTGGTGTTGCCTAGATTGGAGTGTTACAGCGTGCTGAGACGCAGAGTGCAGTGGTGTAGAGAGGTGTAAAGGGCATTACAGAGTAGAGTAGAGAGGCGCAGTGTGAAGTAGCATACAGTGCAGTGGCATAGAGTGGAGAAGAGTGCAGTGTCCCACAGTGCACTGGCATGGAGTGGTGTAAATTGGAGTGATGCAGAATGGGGTGGAGTGGTGTGGAGTGGTGCAGAGCAGAGTGGAGTATGCATGGTGTGGTAACACACTGCCATTACAGACAACTCGTTTTTGATTGAAATGACCATTAAATTGCACAGACATACAGTTTTTCAAATAAAACTATGTAGTGCACAGACCATGATGTGTGGAAATTGCATCACCTAATGCAATGATTTGTTTTAATCATATAAAGGTATTTGTTTCCCGCACAGTTCAGATTGAACAAAAATGGGCTTCATTTGTACTCCTGATTCTGACATATTATGAAGTTTATTTAAATGTTGTCATGTGATAGAAAAAACTCTTTCCTAACCCCATCATCCAGCAAGATTGTCACATAAATCCTCTCCCTTTGAAGTCAGAGCAAGAAAACTAAACACTAAGTTCCCACCGAAGACAGAGCCTGACACTTACATTGTTCTTTAAATGCACAGCAAATGTGATGAGATAAGTTCAAGCTTTACAGGCCAGTTTACATAAAGGGAGCACTTATAAGGATACTGTAAATAAGGTTTGGGCAGGGAAGGGATGAACCTAGGCTGCAGAGCCTAAAACAAATAAAGCCAGCAAATGGAAAGAAACAAAATGTGAGTTACATCCCACAAAACCAATGGAAAGCAACAGGCTGAATGCATTCCTAAGGAAGCTCTATGAATGTACTTAAAGTGACAGCCGTGGAATACTTTGTGGGGAAAGTCCAGGATTTCAGTCCAGTCCGTATGTTGCAGAGGTTTGGCCACATCAATCACCCAGGTAGTATGACGAGAAGACCTGGAGCAGTCTCAATGTTGCAGGAAAGCTCTGTACATCCATTTTTTCAGTTTGTCACCAGTCCTTACAGTATGGTGTACAGCTACTGGCACACCTCATGTAGGGTTAGTGATAGGTGGCAGACATGAAATAGGGCATTTAATGATTGTTTAAGGTGGTTGTAAGTAAGGAGTTGACCAGGGTAAAGATGGTAGTCTGCCACAAGGGTTTGGAAATTTGTGTAGCTCGTCTTCCAGAAACAAATCACCCAATTTTAAGACATCTACAGCATGCCACCAATGGAGTTGCTCTGTGCACAGCCGTCCTGCGCAAGTGGGAAGGCTTAGCAAAGGTAGTGCAGGAGCACAGCGTTTCTTCGTGTCAGTGAGTTTACAGGTTCTAGTAAGGCAAGATAAAGATGTGCATGATAAGCCTAGATGGTGTTCCATAGAATGGTCAGTAGGAAACAATGAGCAGTGCAGTAAGCCCTCCTTAAAAGTCTTTACGGATAAACCCCATCTCATGCAAGGGGGCAGGCAGAAAGCCAGCGAGCAACCCATTGGACCTGTGCAGCTGATTAATAGCATGTTAAGTTCAGAAGGCCTAATCCACCCTCAGTCATGGGTAGCTTTAGAGTGGAAAGAGCTACCCGATGGCGCCCAAGCGACCAAATCAGATGTGTGAAAAAGGAAAGAAGGATGAGCAGGAGAAGGTTTGCAAAATAATACAATCACTAGTGCTACGTGGCCCACTACAGAAAGAAGGAGAGAAGACCAAAAAGCAAACTGGGCTCGGAGGGATCGTGACGCTCTGCCGAGATTTCCATCCTGCAAATCAGTGGGAGAATGGTAGATATTAATCACTATGTATTGAAAGATAACTGGTTCCCAGTTCAATCTGAGATCTAATTGTGTGTAAAGGGGAAAACAGTGCCACATGTTAAAGAAACACTAATTACATTTAAAAATGTTTACATTGTGCTTGTGCAATTTACATCCAAAATATTTTGAAGATTCTATGTGTACTTGACACTTAGGGATAACCCAGATCCCTAGTTTGGCTTTTGCTCAATTTCAAAACCATTGTAAGACATGGACAAAGCGGGCAATTGCCTTTTCACAACCTTGCAAGGGGTCTGGCCCCTGCTCTCTCTTCACAAGCACGAACAGCAGACCATTTCACCAGAAGAGTTTGCCAAGGTGGGTGAGTGCTGCTTGTTCAACCACTTGACAGTGCCCCTTCTGTTTCTCTCCTGTCTGCAGAGACAACTCACCAGGTACCCAATGCCTTCCGATAGTCTTGGTGGACCCATCTTGTCTGATTTTAGGAACTGTCCCACCTTATTCTTCTCTTCCTTATTTATCTGGTTCTTAACAACAACCTCCCATTTGATCTCGATTTCATCCTCCTCTTTTATTATCTTTGATTGGTAGTCCGGGCTCCCAGTACTGAGATAAATGTAGAATCCCAGACATACACTCCAGTGCTGTGAGACTACAATCAAGTTGCGGGTACCTCACATCCTGACATTAGGTGTGAGACCATCTGCCCTGCCTCATTAAATTTCTTTTAGGTTAAAAGTCCATGGGCGGTTGGGGTGAGACAGATGTTTTTGTTCAATTTGTTTAAACTAGCATAAGGTTATTACCTCAATGTTTCCCAAATTATTTGCCAGGGGTTTTAAAATGTTCAGAAACATAATCAAAATGTTGTTGTTACTTTCTCTTTAAGAAAGATTGGGTAGATTTGGGTAGGGGTGATGGCCTGGACACAGTGCTGAAGGGTATTAATTCACTACAGAAGGAAGTAATGTGACACCTAAATGTAGCATACCAGGAGGCAACCACAAAAAGACCACAGTAAATAAATAGTGCTGTGTAAAAAAAAGAGTAAATAAATGCACTGCTAACATAATTGGGTATGGCCTCTCTTGGGTGTGTCTGTAAAACTGCGTTTGTTCTTGAATTTTTGGCCTGAATTTTGACCCTTAGTCCTGAATTTTTGTCCTGAATTTGGACCCTTTGTCCTGAATGTTTTTTACAGTCCTGTCCAGAATTTGCCTCAATGCCAGGTGGTCACCCTAGTGGGGGGTGGTTTGCAAAACCATCTGTCTAATGAATACTAATTAGGCAGGTCACAGTCTGTGATTGGCTACAAATTTAGGGATTCCTTCAAGGCACAGCAGACTTCTATCACTGTCTTTACATTCCCAAACAGTGATATTGTTGTTCTAAAAAGAGGCAGAGTCCATTAAACAGATGGTACCAATTAAAAACAAGCATTTGCAATGCAATCGGTCTCGCATTTGCTCGTGTTAAAGCTACTAGCATTATAAACTCCTAACCGGACTTTTCTTGCCACATAACTTGAAAATCAAAAGTAAAACAGTTTCAAATAAGCGAGCCGATTCACAACGCCACGGCCGCCATGAGCATCGGCAATAAGGAAAGACACAAAAGGAAAAAGAAGTTTGCGCTCAGTCAAACTTATGGCTAATGTGCAATTAGACAGGTAACAGGTTATATAGCCAAGGCGGTAACTAAACCGCCCCAAGGAGGGACAAACGTAAACCCTTTACCAATGTCATCAAAGGATTTTTGAAGAGTCATCAAAGGATTTTTGAAGGGCAAGCCCACGAGCAAGTGGTAGTGATGGGCGTGAGGTGAGCGTTGTTAAAAAGCCAGATACATACCAACACGTAGAGAAAAAAAAAATGCGCATGCGCGCTGCTTTGCTCAACCTAAAAAATGAATCCCGGCGGGAGCCGTCAGCAGTTTCCCCGAGGCTGCAGACAAAATTCGCAAAATGGAATCCCTAGGAGACATCTTTTCCTTTGCAAATTGGTTAACACCAAACTTGGAGACTGGTCACTCATAGGTGGTTTAAATCACAGTTATGTTGATAAACCATTGGTGTATTTTTCTCCTAATCGGAAATAGTAAGGGGGCGCTCCTTTCACGCCGCTTCCTATTTATGATTCAAGAAGGATTGCAAAAGCCTTTTTACGAGTCGGAAAGAATTTTCTGGTTTGTAAAAGAGCTTTTTGCTCATAAAAACAGCCCTTTGTGGTCGCAGACCCTGTGAATGTGCGAATTGCAGTTTGCAATTGCAAATCGGCTTTGTATATCAGTCCAGTATTTACACTGTTTGATTGTTTACATTTTTAATATTGCCCCTCAATAACATACAATAAAGTAATTAAAAGTATTTCTCGTTTACTACATTATAATTAAACCTTCTTTCTAAGTCCTGCTCCAGGCATTTAACAGCATTACTTTACAAACAGAACTTCCACAGCCTTCGTCTTGATATGGCAGTGATTTCTTGCAATATAATATACCGGTAACTCACGAGTGAGGGATTCCTCTAATCGACTAGCAATACTATAGTCCTGAATGGGTGATGTCACCCATTCATTCAAGCCAAATACGGAGGCGCCTCTGCAGTCCCCGTTGTGTCTGAGGTCTGTCATTAATGGGAGCTCTTTGAGGGCATTTCCTATTACCTCATCCTTGCTCACACGCGTCCCCCCGGGGGACCTCTCAGTTTATCAGTTTTATTATTCTTGAACACCGCTCCTGAATGATTTATGAAAGGTAGGATTACACTATTTATAAGCAAACAGGAACTGGACGAGGTTTCTTCTGATTCATTCAGCTAGGCTCCTCCGGTCGGCAGGATTTGTCCATTGATTTTTTTTCACTAAATGTTATTGATTTTTCAAGATCTCTTGTAATGGAGAACATCAATGAAAATGCCCCCTGTTCTTCATTATGATTTTGTATCACGCAATCTCTTGCAATAATTATGACCGCCATGCTTTGTTTCTTTTAGGAAGTAATGTTATTAACAAGAATATAAGAGTGAGAGTTCAGACCCATGGCCTCTATGCTGGTCTGCAGTCACATAAAAATTCAGGCATGTTCTAGCATACATCTTGGACAGAGAAACTAGCACACTGCGCCCTGCGAAGCAATGGATATTTTATATAGCACGGTTTTTTAAACGTAAAGTAATAATGACCATACATAAAAGCAACCCTCTGCTGCGCACGGTCTATGGCCGTGTGTGGCGGGAGGGTTGGTTGCAAGGCCTGGCCGCCAAAACACCCCCTGAACGGCCAACCCCTCGCTGCTTACGGCCTTCAGCTGCACCCAGTGGGGGTTGACCATAGGGCCTGGCCCTGGAGGCACCATCCGCCAGACCACTCATTAAAATTAAGGGGAGGTGGAAACAGCCTATTTTGGCCCCGGGGGTCCCATCCTGGGGGCCCAGCCACATTTTAAATGTGTATATATATATATATATATATATATATATATATATATATATATATATATTATTCTCCACCATTAAACCCAAGATGCATCAGCTCTACACAGCGGTCCCGGTCGGGCACAGGGGACTCCCAAATATTAATCACACAATTCTCTGTTGCTTCCAAAGAGGGCCAGGACACCTCTATATACTGTTAGAATATTTATTCACAGCAAACAAATTAAATCCAAATCTAACGCGTTTCGGCAATAAGCCTTGATCACTGGCGAGGCACCATTCCTCCACCTCATTTAAATATCCTGGTCCATAAAAATAAAAAGAGGACTAAATCAATTCATATACATGGCAGCCATTTTGGTATTCCTTTACCCAATTAAGCATCTATACAAAAAAATTTACAGTGTTGATTTAAACATTAAACTTGGTTCAGACTCAACCAATAATTAACAAAAAAAAATTCTATTAATAACAATACAATACAAGGTGTAATACCCACTGCTCAAGAATTACCAAAATCATTACTAGTGTTGATCCAGTTGGATCTATACACATATTCTGCCCAAGTGGGCAAGAGTACTTTACCATATCGCTGTATATGAATTGATTTAGTCCTCTTTTTATTTTTATGGACCAGGATATTTAAATGAGGTGCAGGAGTGATGCCTCGTCTGTGATCAAGGCTTATTGCCGAAACGCGTTAGATTTGGATTGAATTTTTTTGCTGTGAATAAATATTCTAACAGTATATAGAGGTGTCCAGGCCCTCTTTGGAAGCAACAAAGAATTGTGTGATTAATATATATATATATATATATATATATATATATATAGAGAGAGAGAGAGAGAGAGAGAGAGAGATACATACACACACACACACACATATATATACTCGTTTTGCTTTGAATAATTATAATGGAAACCCTGAGTTGTTTATCACAGCCATTTTTCAGTTAGGCCTGCACCGTTATTTTGCTTCTGGCATTTTCAGCCTCCATTTCCTAATGACTCTTATAAGCAAGGATTCACAAAATTACTAGCTCAGCATCTGAGAAGAGATTTCATATCTGTATATTTTCAAGGTCCTCATCATCCTTCTTGTGAAAAATCCCTGCACCTGCTGGGACTCCCACGGTCTGAGTTTCGGTTTCTGTCACGTGCAAATTCTCCATTGCTGATTACAGAAAGAAAATGTGTAACATTAGTGATTAGTGGGAGGGATCTGCATTACATGCGAACTCTCGGGAGGCAAAGCACTGTCCCTCAGAATGTCTATTTTTACTTTACTAAACATGTTTTAGACTTCAGAAGGACATGGAACCATTGATCGTCTGTTAGAAATGGGGTTTCTGGTTGGCTAAGGTATGCACCGAAGCCAGACAGAACCCATCACTCTAGTCAGGGCCAGACAAGCACACAGCTTAAATAAGCCTGTGCTCACCCTATGGGAGCTTGGCCCAGAGCAAGCAGGCTTAATTTGTAAGGCAATGTGTAAAATATTTGTGCAACACACATAAAAGAATCACACTGGTCACACCACAAAAAGACACCACACATCTAGAAAGACAGGCAATATTATAGGTTTGAAATAAGGCCAAAACAATAGGAATCTGATCCACAGAAGTCGAGATATGTAGATTTTCGTATATTAAAGCAACATGACTTAGTTAGGTATAATCTTAGCTGAGAACTTGTTTTAGCATCTTTACGGTACTGCTGTTCAAAGGCGGGCGTTCTTCGGCTGATGACAGCAAGGATGTGTGGGGGCCATTTAGTGACCGACCCGAGTATGGGTGTCAAGCCTCCTCAGAGTAAGAACCTCCTTCATTGGTCTGAGCATGGTGGAAGAACTGAGGCTCCTGGGTCCCCCCACGAGGTGGGTCGCATTGCTGCCTCTATGACAGGGTCGGCCCTCCTCTCACAGGTCAGGCGATCCTCGCACTGTGGTTGCAGCACTGAAGTGCCTGTGCGCTTCTAGGCAAGGGATTACGGTTTCTCCTCTCAGATCCCGTGCCACCAGGATGGGAGTGCGCTACTTTGAAGCTCTCAGCGCCGCAGGTGGGGTGGGCATCTGGAGTCTTTGTCGCCGTCCCACTAAGTTAGCATTATGGTTTAATGTCACTACAGTGCATGGCACGCTGCCTTGGGGTCAGTCTGTTGATCTCCATGACTCTGGGTGGGAGAACTCAGCCTGAGTGGACTTGGAGCAATGAGCCGTGCAAGATGTTGGAAGCGGGCCGAGCTGCCTCAGTCCCCTGTGGTGACATGGCACTCCCAGCCCAGTTCACTGAGGGGGTACAGTGCTTAGCTTTGCGACAGGGGGGACAGCCCAGGGGTTGTCTTTGCAGGTCCTTGATGTCCTGGAGACCAAACTGGTGGCAAGCCAGCAAGCCCTTGGAGGCACTATAGACGTGGGAGTCCTTAAGATGCAGGTTAGAGATCATCAGGGCAGCACAACGGAACAGAGCAGCAGTTCCTGGGTACAGTCAGGTCTGGCAAGGTATTCAGCCCCTCTGTGTGAACGCCCACCCTCACTCTTTGAGATGTAAGTGTGAGTCCCTCCCAAACCTCCTCCCCAGGAAGACCCATTACTATGTAGATGAAGGCAGCTGTAGGCTGAGTATCTGTGTGTTGCGCTTGTCAGAAGGGAATGTACAAGTGTATCTGTCACCTAGCCCAAACCAGATGTGTACTGGAGATAGGCTGTAGGCACACAGGGAAGAGAGTGCCGAGAAATGTCCACCTTCCAAAAGTGGTGTCAGAAACTTTGTCTCTAGTTGGCAGAGGTATGTACCCTGTCCAAGTAGGGACCACAATCCTAGTCAGGGTAAGTCACAACACAACCCAGCTTATCCTGTGCTCACCCCCTGGTAGCTTGCCCCAGAACAGGCAGGTTTAACTTAGAAGGCAATGTGTAAAGTATTTGTGCAGTAACTCATACAGTAACACAGTGAAATCAAATCAGGTTTAGGAAAATAGATAATATTTATCTGACTAAAATAAGTTCAAAACAACAAAAATCATATAAGCATAAGTTGAAATATCACTTTTTAAAAGTTTAAAGGGTCTCAGTTCTTAAGAAACAGTGGTTGTATCTTTGTACCACACAGTACCTGGGTTGCATCAAAAATACGACGCACAGGGACCGCAGATGCGTGGAAAAAGTTCGATGGAATTTCTGGCACGGCAAAGACAATGTGTCGTTTCTTTCCACACTGCAAGTTGATGTGTCATTTTTTAGGAGTGCAGTCTTGGTTCCTCACTGCGGTGTGGGGATATTTTGACACCCAGGGACGATGCATTGAAAATCCTTGATGCGCTGGTAGACGGAGCAGGTGCTTCGTCGATCTAATAGGCGATGCTGTGAATTTTCCGTCACAACGCATGTGCTGCGTCTAATTTCCAGTCGGGAAGCCAGTGCTGCATTGTTCCGGTTGGCGGTGCAGCGATTTTTCAGCTGTGATGCAGGCATTGCATCGATTTTCTGACACATGAGGATTTTCTGAAGAAGTGAAGTCTTTGTTGGCCTGGAGTCTTCAGAACTAGGAGGCAAGCTAAATCCAAGCCCTTGGAGAGCACTTTAGGAGGAAGGCAGAGTCCTTCCATCAGAGTCAGGAGCACCAGGCAGCAGGGCAACAACAGGAAAGCAGTCCTTCAGCAAAGCAGTCCAAATGAGTCCTTTGGGCAGCCAGGCAGTCTCTCTGACAGAGTCCAGGTGTAGGTCCAGATGTGTTTGATTTGGTGGGGTCACAGTCCTAGTTTGTATACCCAAAAAGGCCTTTGAAGTGGGGGAAACTTCAACAAGTGGTTTTGAAGTGCAGAAGTTCTCCTTTCAGCCCAGTCCTGTCTGCCAGGATACCTGTGGGGGGTATGAGTCCTTTGTGTGAGACCAGGCCACTGGCCTTTGAAGTGTAAGAGAGAGCCCTTCCACCTTTTCTGCCCAGGGGGACCCATTCAGCACAAACCAGAGGTGGTTTGGAGACACAGCTGTAAGGCACAGATGGCAGTAAGTGCACAGAAATGCCCACTTTCAAAAAGTGGCATTTCTAAAATAGTAATATTAAATCCAACTTCACCAATAATCAGGGTTTTCTATTACCATTCTGGCAATACTAAACATGACAGGGCTGCTCCATCCAGATCAGAATCTACCACTTAAAAGTATATGAGGGCAGTTCTAATGCTAGTATATGAGAGGAGCAGGCCTTACAGTAGTGGAAAACAAATTTGAGAGTTTTTTCGCTACCACAACATGTAAAACACAGTACATGTCCTGCCTTTTACTTACGTAGCACCCTGCCGTAAGGGTTACCTAGGACCTACCTTAGGGGTGACTTTTACGTATTAAAAGGGGAGTTTAAGGCTTAGCTAGTAGTTGTAAATGCCAAATTGAGGTGGCAGTGAATCTGCACACACAGGCCTTGTAATGGCAGGGCTAAGACAACATGGTTAAAGGGTTACTTATGTAGGTGGCACAATCAGTGCTTTAGGCCCACTAGTATCATTTAATTTACAGGAAATGGGAACATGTAGTGCACTTTACTAGGGACTTACAAGTAAATTAAATATGCCAATTGAGTATGAGCCAATGTTACCATGTTTTTAGGGAGAGAACACATTCACTTTAGCACTGGTTAGCAGTAGTAATGAGTCCAGAGTCCTAGAGCCAACAAAAATAAGGTCAGGAAAAGAGGAGGAGGAAGACAAAAGGTTTGGGTGACCCTTCATAGAGGTCCATTTTCCAACAAGTGGTATTTCTAAAATAGTAATAATACATCCAACCTTACCAGTAAAGAGGATTTATTATTACCATTCCAATGGTACCAAACATGATGCAGCTACTCCTTTCAGATAAGGAACTACAGCTTAAAGATTCTATAAGGAATTCCCAATGCTGGCCTATGAGAGTGGCAGGCCTCACAGTAATGAAAAATGACTTTTAGGAGTTTTTCATTACTAGGACATGAAAAACTTAAAGGTACATGTCCTACCTTTTGCTTATATGGCACCATGCCCTATGGGCTACCTAGGGCCTACCTTAGGAGTGACTTATATGTAAGAAAGGGGGAGTTCTGGGCTTAGCAAGAGGTTTTGGATGCTAAGTCTGGGCAGCAGTGAGACTGCACTTGCAGGCTCTGAGGTGGCAGGCCCGAGACATGTTTACAGGGCTACTTAAGAGGGTGGCCCAATCAGTGCTGCAGGCCCTGGTAGCCTTTAATTTACAGGCCCTGGGTATGTGGCATACCACTCTACAAGGGACTTACAGGCAAATTAAATATGCCAATTATGAATAAATCAAGGTTACCATGTTTTAGGGGAGAAGCACATGCACTTTAGCCCTGATTAGCAGTGTTAAAATGCTCAGAGTCCTAAGGTCAACAAAAAGATACAGCAATAAAACAGGAGGTAAAGGCAAAAAGTCTGGGGCAAAACCACCCTAAGGATGCCAGGTCTTACACATGTCCCCTCCATCTGAAAGTGGGGAGTGCTACCCAACCCCTAGGTAGTTCTCATCACTAAGGCGGAAGAACCTGGATAGACTGTCAGCATTGGCGTGGTCTACCCCAGGTCTGTTTTCCACCCTGAAGTCCATACCCAGCAGGGAAATTGACTGACCACCTCAGCAGTTTTGGATTCTTAATACTCATCTGCTTTAGCCACCCGAGGGGCCTGTGGTCAGTTTGATTCAGGAAGTGAGTGTCCAAAAGGTATGGCCTCAGCTTCTTCAGGGCCAGAAGCACAGAAAAAGCTTCTCTTTCTATGGCATTCCACCTCTGTTCCAGGGGGAGTAACCTCCTAGAGATGAAGGCTATAGGTTGATCGAGGCCTTCTTCAATGAGCTGTGACAATACTGCCCCTACAACATGGTCTGAGGCATCAGTTTGTACAATGAACTCTTTGGAGAAGTCAGGGGCTTTGAGCACAGAAGCTGTGCACATGGTCTGCTTTAAGGAGTTAAACGCTTTCTGGCATGCCTCTGTCCAGATCACATTCCTGAGCTTCTTCTTAGAAGTCCACTTAGTCAAGGGGGCAACAATAGTGCCATATCCCTTGATAAACCTCCTGTAGTACCCAGTGAGGCCCAAGAAGGCTCTGACCTCAGTCTGAGGTTTGGGGGGCTTCCAGGCCATGATAGTCTTAATCTTGGCCTGGAGGGGCCGCACCTTACCCCCGCCCACCAGATGTTCTAAGTACACCACTGACCCCTGCCCTATATGGCACTTACTGGCCTTGATAGTCAGGCCTGCCTGTTACAGGGCCTGTAGCACGTCTCTGAGGTGGTAGAGGTGGTCCTCCTAGCTGCTACTGAAGACAGTCAACCTGGTGAGTACCTGGTTTACCAGCCTCTGGAAGGTGGCAGGAGCATTTTTTAGACCAAAGGGCATCCCCCGGAATTGGTAGTGGCCCTCTGGGGTGGAGTAGGCTGACCTCTCCTTGGCTCAATCAGTTAGGGTGGTCTGCCAGTAACCGGAAGTGAGATCAAAGGTACTTAAATACTTGGCAGCCCCTAATCTGTCAATCAGCTCATCAGTCCAGTGGATAGGATGGGCATCATTTTTGGGCACAGAGTTTAGCCCTCTGTAATCCACACAGGCCTTAGTTCAGGTGTGGTGCCCGGTGGGGCAGCTTTTGGTACCAGCACTGTCATGTAGGCTCTTATTTTTCTAATGAGACTACTGGATTTTGAGCGGCAGAATCGCCCGCGGTGTGGGAGACTAATGCCCTCATTACAACCCTGGCGGTCAGTGTTAACGTGGCGGTAATACCGCCAACAGGCCGGCGGTTAAAAAAATTGAATCACGACCATGGCGGAACCGCCAACATAGACAGCCACTTTAATAATCCGACTGCACGGTGGTAGAGACAAACACAGCGGTGTTAACCGCCAACAGACAGGCGGAACACAATGTACCGCCCACTGTATTACAACAAGCCTATCCTCCACCTTTACCGGGGCGGTACCAACGCCATCAAAAGCACGGCGGAAACAGGACTTTGAACAGAAACCACTCACCTCTCGACACCCTACGAGGAACCAGGACGCCATGGAGCCCGAGTTACAGGTCCTGCCCATGTTGGTTTACCTCCTCTTCTACCAGGAGCAGCAAAGACGCCGGTGACGACCACAGTGAGTACTGCACCAAGCACACAGGGGGGGGAGAGAGAGTGACACACACACGCAACACGCAACACCCCCACCCCCACCCACAACAACATACACACAAATGCATGCAGCAACATGACATTTACACCCATCACCCCCTGGAAGAACGCAAGGACAAAATTAAATGATTGTAACGAGTGCAATCATCGAAAAAACAGAGAGGCCAAGATAACTTTAATTCATCAGTATATACAAATATGTACAGCAACTACACAAGTCCAGATAGAGTTGCAATTATTGTCCGTGGAACAGTTGTCCCAAAATGCATGGGCGAAGCCCACACATGATACCTGACTCGAAATGGAGAGAACACTGCTGGGGCATCAGATCGACCATAAACAGGCACCTCAGGGGGAGGGGCAATGGGGGGCACCTCAGCCAGATGAACGGACGACGCCACTGCTCTACGAGGGGGCTCCATGCCTACTGATTGGTCCTGGGGAGTGCAAAGCCACAGTCTCTCAAGTGGGTGGTTTGCCCACAGCTTGGTCCTGGGGAGTGCAAAGCCACAGCCTCTCAAGTCTCTCAAGTGGGTGGTTTGCCCACTGATTGCTCCTGGGGAGTGCAAAGCCACAGTCTCTCAAGTGGGTGGGTTGCCCACTGATTGCTCCTGGGGAGTGCAAAGCCACAGTCTCTCAAGTCTCTCAAGTGGGTGGGTTGCCCACTGATTGGTCATGGGGAGTGCAAAGCCACAGTCTCTCAAGTCTCTCAAGTGGGTGGGTTGCCCACTGATTGGTCCTGGGGAATGCAAAGCCACAGTCTCTCAAGTGGATGCTGTTCTCCACTGGTTCTGGAGGGGGCTTTGTGCCCAGAGTGCTTCATCCTGCCAAGGACTGGGGTAGTGGATGCTTTTCTCCACTGGTTCTGGAGGGGGCTTTGTGTACCCAGAGAGCTTCATCCTGCCAAGGACTGGGATAGTGGATGCTTTTCTCCACTGGTTCTGGAGGGGTCTTTGTGCCCAGAGAGCTCCATCCTGCCAAGGACTGGGGTAGTGGAAGCTTTTCTCCACTGGTTCTGGAGGGGGCTTTGTGCCCAGAGAGCTTCATCCTGCCAAGGACTAGGGTAGTGGATGCTTTTCTCCACTGGTTCTGGAGGGGGCTTTGTGTACCCAGAGAGCTTCATCCTGCCAAGGACTGGGGTAGTGGATGCTTTTCTCCACTGGTTCTGGAGGGGTCTTTGTGCCCATAGAGCTTCATCCTGCCAAGGACTGGGGTAGTGGAAGCTTTTCTCCACTGGCTCTGGAGGGGGCTTTGTGCCCAGAGTGCTGCACATGCAGTGTGGCAGGTCCCATTCTCTCACCTGGGTGTGTGTGCCATGAGATTGCCTGTGAACAGGTAGCATGATACTCCATGGAGTCAGAGACACACTTCACCCTGCTGCGACTTTGTCTGCCACCTGCTGGTACTAACAGTGCTGGGTGTCATGCCTCATGTACGCTGTGCAGGGTCCAGGCCGTCTCCTGCAGCCTCGGACGGCTGTCCACTGGGAATGTTTGCCATGTTGGCTGTGGTGGCACTGTCTGAGCACGTCGCGGGGCTGGTGGCGGTGGTTGCGGCGGTGTCTGTGGCGGAGATGCTGTAGGTGGTGAATGTGTCAGCACCTGGGGAGGGAGACAGCAGGACGTCTCCTGCAGCCTTGGACGTCTGCCCACCGGGGATGATGCTGGGGTCTGTAGCTGAGGCAGCCGACGTGCAGGTGGCGGTGCAGGTGACAGTGCAGGTGGCGGTGTCCACCGCCATAGAGGTTGCTGTTCTGGTTGCTAGAAGGGGTGACTCTAGTCCCTCAGCCGGAGGGTCCATGCCCTGTGCTGACTTCCCCTTACCCTTGTGTCCCTTCCCCACCTTGGATGTCGCTGCTGGTCCCTTGGCACTGTCCCCTTTTGGCTTGGAGGAGGCCTTGCTGGGTGGTTGGTGCGGCTTTTCCCTATGGCATGTGGGCACCTTCTTCACCTTGGCAGGTGGCGGAATGGGCTGATCCTTGGCCTCGTTAGGTGGCACACTGGCAGCCCTTATGGGTTCCGCCCGCGATGTGACAGGAATTGCTGAGACCACAGTGCTGGAGGATTTGGTGGCTGAGGAGCTGGGCTGGGACCTAGACATCCTGGCCCTAGGGGAAGAACGGGGTGGGGGAGGTGTAGGGAAGAGGTCAATGTTAGCCAGGAAAAGATTTTTAGACACACTGGGACGGGAACTTGGAGGGGGTTTGGGAGTTGAGGAAGAGGTAGTGGTTGTAGGTGTACGTCTGCTGAATTTGGGTGAAGGTGCATGGGCCGGAGACAGTTGTGAGGTGGATGGCTGTTGAGTGGGTGTGTGCCTGTGTTTGTGAACTTTGGGAGGAGGGCTCACAGACACACTGGGAGAGGACAGAGGGGACGTGTGCATGGTAGTGGGGGTGGTGAGTGCACGTGAACGGTGTGTGGTGATGGGTGTGCTGCGATGGAGGTAGTGGCTGAGGATGTAGTGCATGCAGGTGTGAGTGGAGACGAGCAGGGAGGGTAGGAGGAGGATGTGGAGGAGGAGGACACAGTGGAGGCAGTGGCTGTTGGTGTGTCTGCACAGGGATGGTGCTTGTGTGAGTGCTGTGGGATGTGTGGTTCTTATGTTTGCCATGTCCACTCTTGTGTGTTGATGAGTGTGCATGCGGGTCTGATGGTGTGCTTGGGATAGGCTGAGGTACAGGGAATTGGGTCTGGGGAGTGGAGGTTGGAGGGGGAGGCTGGACACAGGGACAATGGCTGCCATCAGTGCTGAGGCCAGAGCCTGAAATGCTCTCTGTTGGGCTGCCACACCAGAATGAATGCCCTCCAGGTATGCATTTGTTTGCTGCAAATGCCTCTTAACACCCTGGATGGCATTCAAAATGGTTGATTGCCCAACAGTGAGGGATCTCAGGAGGTCAATAGCCTCCTCACTGAGGGCAGCAGGACTGACTGGGGCAGGGCCTTAGGTGCCTGGGGCGAAGGAGATGCCCAACCTCCTGGGTGAGTGGGCACGGGAAACACGATGAGGGGCTGCTGGGAGAGCGGTGCTGGTAGGGGGGGTGGCAGCTGTACCTGTTGTTGCGGTGGGCACAGAGGTGCCCGCCACCGCAAGAGAGCTCCCATCAGAGGAGGAGTCGCTGTCGCTGGTGTCTGCTCCTGTCCCCCCGTCGTGGAGCTCCCCTCGCCCTCCGTCCCACTGGTGCCTTCAGACTCCGTAAATTCACCCTCCAGGGCCATGTGAGTTGCAGCTCCCTCCTGCTCCGGTGCCAATGCTCCTCTGCTAGATGATGCTAATACACAGGGACAGGGTGACAAAACAAAAAGGGGGGGAAGACAGAAGAGACACATGGTCAATGCCTGCAACACCACTACCGTTGGCGGACACAACACACAGGGAGCAGCCCTATGCACTAGCGCATGCACTAACAGTGCAGGGGAAAAGCACATGCCCATGGGGGACTCTGCCTAGACCCATTTGATGCACAGCTGCAACCCACAGGAGCCTGACTAGGTGTAGAGGGCAACTACCACATTTGGGGTTGGAAAGGCACTGAGCCTGCAACACAATGGATGTACCTTGGCGTGTCTGCCCTGGCCTAGGGGAACCCACAGCCCACTTCCCCCACCCAGACACCTCGTAAAGCACGCAGAGTCAGCTGAATGAGACTGTACTCACACCCTTGTGGCTCCTGTGATGCCCTCAAGTGCCCACCCAACTCAGGATATGCCACGGCCAGGATCCAGTACATCGGGGGGTCATGGTGCGACGGGCACCCCTTCCACGTGGGGAGGCCATCCCCAGCTGGGCCTCCACCGTCTTCTTGCTCCAGCGGTGCTGGTTCTCCCATCTTTTCCGTCACTGGGTGCTCCGTCTATGGTAGACCCCCAGGGTCCGCACTTCCTTGGCGATGGCACGCCAAATACCTTTCTTCTGGTGGGCGCTGACCTAGGGGAATAGTGAAATAAAAATGGATGTTACTCCCCAGTCCGATTCTTCTCACTCACTGCCAACAAACCTCCCACCCTGGCCCAGAAAAACATACACTCACTATCCTCACATGCTGGCAGGTGCCCCTCGTCTCTTCCATCCACGACACTCCATACAATCATGTGCCATCCACCATGCACACACTTTACTCACCTGTTTGTCTGGAGGACTGTAGAGTAGTGTGTACTGGGGAGGACCCCATCCACCAGTTTATCCAACTCCTCCGCAGTGGAGGCAGGGGCCCTTTCCCCAGACACTGTAGCCATTGTCGCTTCCAGACACAGGTCACAGCAGCACTTGCAGTGTAGGTCCTCTCCTGTTGAAGGTCAGGTATCAAGTGAGTGAAGAGATAGAAAATGGAGGTCACGTCCGCGGCGGTGCCTACCGGCGTACATCGTCATTGGCTCCTAGAACCCATAGGGCCCAATGATAACCAATACTGAATTGCGACGCGTTCTTCGACCGCCTACCGTGACGCTGCAGAACGCCTGCGCAGTTACCTCGTTTCCCCTTGTCCCTCCTTACAGGTCAGGCAGCCGCCATTTCAGGTGGCCACATGGCAGGCCAACTAACTGCGTCACAGCACTTTTGGACAGGAATACGGACAGACAAAGGCACACAACAATTACATCACGATTGTGCTAAACAGCCTTGTGAAACCTATGTGGTGTATGACCCTCTGCTCACCCTCCTTCTCCATAGGGCACTTCTGCTGGGGGAGGTGATGAGATGGCGGCATCCTCCAGTGTACAGACCCCTGGTGGACCTGTCGACAATGGAAGACAGACACATTATTATCACCTACAGACTTGATCATGCCACAATCCAGGAACTGTGTGCCCAGTTGGAGCCAGACCTGATGTCAGCTATCTGCCATCCCACAGGAATCCCCCCTCTAGTGCAGGTCCTGTCAGTGCTCTATTTCCTGGCCAGTGGTTCCTTTCAAACAACAGTGGCCATGGCATCAGGGATGTCACAGCCAATGTTCTCTAACGTGTTATCTGCCCTGCTGAAACACATGCGCAGCTACATCATGTTCCCTCAGGTGGAGGATTTGCCCACAGTGAAAGGTGACTTCTATGCCCTGGGACGTATCCCCAACATTATTGGTGCCATTGATGGTACACATGTGGCATTTGTCCCCCCCGCAGGAATGAACAGGTGTACAGAAACCGCAAAAGCTACCATTCTATGAATGTGCAGATGGTGTGTTTGGCAGACCAGTACATCTCCCATGTGAATGCCAAATATCCAGGCTCTGTGCATGAAGCTTACATTTTGAGGAATAGCAGCATCCCTTATGTGATGGGCCAACTCCAGAGGCACCGTGTGTGGCTAATAGGTGAGCCCAAGGTCCCAACACAGTTGACATAGGTGTCTGGGTATGGGAGAGTCCCTAAGGGTTGGAGGATGTCTAATAGTTGTCCCTCGATATTTGCAGGTGACTCTGGTTACCCCAACCTGTCATGGCTACTGACCCCAGTGAGGAATCCCAGGACAAGGGCAGAGGAACGCTACAATGAGGCACATGGGCGGACTAGGAAGATAATAGAGCACACCTTCAGCCTCCTGAAGGCCAGATTCCGGTGCCTCCACCTGACAGGTGGCTCCCTATACTACTCACCGAAGAAGGTGTGCCAGATCATCGTGGCATGCTGTATGTTGCACAACCTGGCTTTGCGACGCCAGGTGCCTTTTCTGCAGTAGGATGGGCCTGATGCTGGTCTTGTGGCAGCTGTGGAGCCTGTGGACAGTGAAGAAGAGGAGGCAGGAGAAGAAGATATAGACAACCGAAACAACATCATCATGGAATACTTCCATTGAGACACAGGAAAGAGGATGGCACTGCTTCTCACATCTCATACTACTGTAGGACATAGCATTACTCTTCTTCTCACATCTCATACTACTGTAAGACATAGCATTACTCTGCCTTTTTACCTCTGTGTATGGACCCTGACATGTCACTTTGCATTTCCATTTCACAGATCTGGGTTCCACTTTGTGCCTTCTGCTATGTTTACTGCTGCCCATCCACTGTGTAACATTGGTATGTGAACATGGACATTGACATTGCTATATTTCTGAGAGGTTGCAATAACACATTTGTGAAAGTACAGACTGACTCCAGATTGATTGGTGATTCAAGGGTTTTTATTTCTGTGCTAATAAGTCGAGGGGGCTGTACAAGGGGCTGGGGTGATGGTAGAGGAATGTCCATGGTAGAGTTCAGTCTCTTGGTCTCACTGGTGCATTGTCGAATGGGTCAGAGGAAGTGGAGTGATGGCAGGTCAAAGTTGTCAGGGTGACAAAGTGGGACAAAAGGATGACAATCAGGAGAGTCTTATTTTCCTGGCGGGGTCTTGGCAATGTTCTCTGTCTTGTTCCTGGATCTCAGGGATCGTTTGCGGGGCGGTTCTCCTTCTGCAGGGGGTGGAGTGGTGGGGCCTGTTGGTCCTCTGGCAGGGCCTCCTGTCCAAAAGCGCCGGCAGAGGTGGAGGGCTGTTCATCGTTCAGGCCCGTTTGTGTGCCACTGTGTCCCTCACGGTGTTGGCCAGTTCTGCCAGCACCCCTGCAATGGTGACCAGGGTGGTGTTGATGGACTTCAAGTCGTCAAGTCCTCCCTGATTCCCAGGTAGTGTTCCTCCTGCAGCCACTAGGTCTCCGGAAACCTGGCCAGTACCGTACCCTTGGTCTCCTGGGAATGATGGTATGCTCCGATGATGTTGGAGTGTGCCTCGTGAAGAGTGGGTTCCCAGGGCCTGTCCTCCCCCTGTTGCACAGCAGTCCTCCCAGTTTCCCTGTTATCCTGTGCCTCTGTCATATGTGATGGCATGCAGGTAGGGGGGGATAAAGTAGTAAAGATTTGGCTTACCAGAGTCCAGTCCTCCTGCTACTCCTGCGAGGCCCTCAGGAGGCAGTATTGCCAAGACTTGCTCGTCTCATGTTGTTAGTTGTGGGGGAGGAGGTGGGGGTCCACCACCAGTCCTCTGTACAGCCATCTGGTGTCTGGATACCACGGAATGCACCTTCCCCTGAAGGTCGTTCCACCTTTTCCTGATATCATCCTGTGTTCTGGGGTGCTGTCCCACTGCGTTGACCCTGTCGACAATTCTCCGCCATAGCTCCATCTTCCTTGTAATGGAGGTGTGCTGCACCTGTGACCCGAATAGCTGTGGCTCTACCCGGATGATTTCCTCCACCATGACCCGGAGCTCCTCCTCTGAAAACCTTGGGTGTCTTTGAGGTGCCATGATGTGGTGTGGGTGATGTGTGAGGTGATGTTTGTTGTGCTGTGTGAAATGTTGTGTTGGGGTGTGTTGTTTGAGGTGCGTGGATGTTGTATGAGTGATGGTGTGGTGTGCTTGTGGATGCTGGTGTAGTGTTTGCTATTCTCTCGCTCTGCTTCTTCTCAAAAATGTCGTTGTAAGGGTTTGTGGGTAATGTGGGTGTGTGTTTTATAGTGTTGTGGGTGGGGTGTGTGTATGTGTGTCAGATGTGTGTATTTCGATTTGTCCAATGTGGTTGTATTTTGTAAATGTGTGTGTATTTTGAGCGTGGCGGTGTGGACCGCCAATGGATTACCGCGGTTGATAGACCGCTGCGTTGATTCGTGGGTCGTGATAGTGTGGGCGTATTCTTGTTGCCGTGACCGTGTGGGTTTTCCTGTCGCCAGTTTATCACTGACCTTTGGTGTGGCGGACTTGTGTGGGTGTCTGTATTGTGGCAGATTACGAGATGTGGGTCGTAATACCTGTAGCGGATTTCCGCCACGGTATGTTGGCAGCCTTCAGCACAGCGGTAAGTGGGATTTACCACCAGGATTGTAATGAGGGCCTAAGTCTAACCCACTGCAGGTGACACCTGTTGCTCCATTCCAGGTTTTGCTCCGGCTAACTAGCTGTGCCTCATCTCTACCCGAGGGCAGGTATGACTGGGCAGCCGAGCGCATGACATAGTTGGTTTCCCAGGGAAGCCGTGGTCAACTCAGGTCTCATCCGTTTCTCTCAGTTATATTAGTCTCATATATACAATGACAAACAGGCAATATATGTTTCAATAATGATTTTAATTTAATGAAGCAACTGCATCTCAGATAGCAAAGCGTGAGCTGCAATAACCAGGACGACACAGCATGACAATCGTAAAATTGTTACAAGGAGAGTGAAGCATAAGAATAACGCTACCATATTGTCACTACAATCAATAGACTAATTCCTACCTAGGCTATGATAGAGCACAGCGTGTTAAGCTCTAATTCTGCCCTTCAGGTTCCCCTGGGAAGACATCATACCCCATACCTGAGCAAAGGCCTGAAGTCTGCAAAACAGCTGTAGCGAAGCATTCGGCAATCAGCATACAGTCGTAGTTCTGTGGCTGGAATCTCCCTCTAACATGTAAGGGACAGGGAAGTGTTTTTATAATAAAACAGCTGATGTTCTGAGAAAATGTCCCTATGTAAGGATGTGTGTTTTCTACGAATGTCGGAGACTAAACTTATACCACGTTCACCAGCAATGTACTTTTCACCAGCCTTGGAAGAAGCACAGAGTGAGCAAGAATGTCTTGTTTGAGAACAGAGTGCTAGCCTAGGCAAAAACAGTTAGATAAACAGAAAATAAAACAAGACCGTAAAAGTGGCTATTGTAACAATAATAAAATAAAGCTGAATAAAATATATCTAGGTTAGAGTGCACAGCGGTTTGGCCTAATGTGTTAAAATAATGTGCATGGAGCTATAGCTAAAATGGCTACACAACACCTTCCCCTTGTCGGTTGAAGGTGGTTCAAAGCCTAGTTACATATAAAATTGCTATTAATAAAGCTCAACCTAAGATATACATGTAAAAATTAATGTCAGTTATGAGAAGTCAAAGGAACACATGAGCATATAAAAGGACAATTTAAAATGTGAACCTGTGGCATAAAAAGACCGAATTTAAAAAGGCAAAGTTATTTTTGTAAAGTTCCAATCGATTCCGGGACCATAGAGGACAGGAAATCTTCCACTTCAGCAGATGTTAATGTTGGAAAGGCATCGCCAAGAAGGACCAAGGGGCATTCGTGTTCCATAGCCTTAGCCAAGGCGGCATTCTGTGGTGTACCCAAAGATGAGTTAAGAGCCACATCCTCCAGGAAGGGCAACTCATAAGTAGCTTTCCATAGCAAACGCAACCTCAACTCGCACGTCTGGTAATGAGCCCTCAGCGAGAACATCAACTGATCAGCATCCAGTGAAAGCAATCACTGCGTAGAAAGACAGACTTCCAGTACATATTCGAAAGAGCACCAGAGGCACCGAAACACGGATTGCACACAATGCAAAACCGGTCTGAATGACAGAGACCAGTCACACTCCAATTGTTCCAGGAGTGTTGCTCCAAAATACTGCATCATGCGTTCACGACACATGTGTGCTGATGGGAGCGCTTTCATTCCTCCTTGTAGCGGCGGGACAGCCATTGCACATAACAAATATCAACAGCAAAATGCCAACAATTATAGCCAAAGTTATTGGAAATCCCCCGAAAATACTGGAGATAATTGAATGAATGGCTGATGATATCAAACCGAATATGGAGGAGAAGGTGTGAACAAAACCAGAACCAACAGCCTTAAAAAAGTTTGCGATTCCAGTCGCACTGGACGCATTAAATATCCGTCCCACGAGTTCACCAAAGTGTCTCGGAAAGTTGGTGCTTAAAAGGGACTGTATTTCTCCTGCCGACCTTGCCACCTGAAGTGCGTAGGTCTGGCGTGCAGATGTAAGGGCCACATGCCTTTGAAACAATAAAGCCGTGAGTCTGCTCAACTTGTCAAAATTCATATTTGAAGTAGCAATATGAGGCCAAATGCCAGCTACCTCTTTTATCTTAGTGGAGGGGGGGGAGTACATTCCCGCAGCATGTAACAACCTTAGAGACCGACACAACAGAAACTATTCCGGCCCGCATCCCACAACAGTCTTCACCATTGAGTAGGACATAGCTGTCATTTGAAAGCACCTGGAACGTAGGTCTAATCAACAAGACTGGAACTCCCTTCAGATAACAAGCCAAGTTTGCCGCAGATGCATTACACGCCCCATGCAAGGACAGCTGTTTACAAACCATCGAATGGCTGACTGAAGTCTCACATTCACTACCGCTAAGAAATACTTCTTTCATGCCACTGAGACATTTGTATGAGAAGGGTAACTCCCACACCTCATGGATGTAACTATCTCCCAGCCTTTCATATCTGCCTACCGGAACGTGTTTTAAGCAGGAGGTGAATTGAAGTGTAGAAATAGGCAGATTAATGACCCAGTGTATTAGCCACTCAGCAGATGGTATTTCAGACACAGTAAAAGGCAACTTTTCTAATTTCTCGATGTTTAGCATGACATAAGTCGCTTCTTTCTTAGCCATTAGTTGTTGTTGTTGTGTTAAATTAAAGGAAGAAAATATTTCCCTTGCGCTGACATGTTGCCAGGGAATGTGACCCGCCTTCAGTATTTGAAGTGTCCAACCCAACTGCATAATGGACCTTAGCTGGCTCTGTCCGTGGTGTAAGGAAGACATATCTTTGTATAACGTCTATAGCAGAAGAGACGATGTTATTTAAGATATATATCCGGTCAACAGGGTATTAATCCCATTATCCACAGCTAATGCCTTTTTTAGATTTTCCTGGTCTATTTGCCTTAACAGGGCAGCTGCTTCTTGTTGGGAAAGCTTCCAAATTTCACTATATTCTTCATATAAGAAACGCTTTCTGCAATGTTTTCTGGGGCCTAACAGGAAGTCCTGTAAATCAGTATTATTGGACAGGAGACTGAGGTGTTCTCTAACCGCATATAGTGAGGAAGTTCTTAACCATTGCTGGCGTAGTTTCCCTACACTATGGGGGTTATTACAACTTTGGAGGAGGTGTTAATCCATCCCAAAAGTGACGGATATACCACCAGCCGTATTACGAGTCTATTATATCCTATGGAACTCGTAATACGGCTGGTGGTATATCCGTCACTTTTGGGACGGATTAACACCTCCTCCAAAGTTGTAATAACCCCCTATATGTTGTAACTATACCCACATGTTCGGATGATATAATGCCAGGATCCGGCCTGTTAGTTCTAAAACCCCTGAGGAGTTGATAAAACGTTGGTGACATCCATTGGTATCTACTGGCCACAATAAACACTCGCCAGGACATGTCAGTGAAACATTAAATGTACCATTCTGGACCCATTTGTCGAGCTGATCTTCAGTTGCATTTGTATATTTTTGCCATTTATAAAATCTTAAAGGGGCAGGTGTACTGGGCGTGTTTAATTCTTTGATCTTTGCTAAGCCTAAACAACTTGTTTGTTGTACTGTTTAATTTAAGAATATAATTTGTACAGATATCAGGCATGCTCCAAAGTTTCCTTCCCCCTTATTTGCCAATGTCTAGTTCCCCACACACTTTTTAAGTCAATCAGCTTCAGCCAATATTCATAGCCTTCTATAGTCAACCGTGAAACAAAGGAATCCGAATATATAAACTTCGTATTTGTCAATAAAATGTGTATGATTTCAGTAGGTGGCAATTTAAAATAATACAATTCAGCATTTTTAACATTATGCCCAGAAAAATATGTAAACTTTTCAGAATATGTTTTAGAACTCCCTTGTGATGGAGTCGGACAATGTTCCCATTGTGTGTAATTAAAAACTGTTTTGGGGCTGCTTGCTCTGTGTATGAAATGGTGCCAATAATAATTATAGCAAAACATATCACCATAATTTTCTTTAGATTGATAAACATCTTCGTTTTCAAATACAGTATAATACTGCAATTCAGTCATCATAGAATCAATTGTTTTCACATCCCAATCATCAGAAACAATGCCTGGTATTATTATATCATTCATGGAGAGTTTGAACACATATGGTATTTGAATGACCTCCGTAGGGCTGTATATATCAAAATTTACTTTATCCCAAACAATCCCATCAGGAATTGGTATTGCAGAAATGTTCACAAAAGACAAGTCTCTTTGGACTTTATGTGATGAAAAATGTGGTTTTAGGACCTCATCCACCAGTTCAACTGTTGATTTTTCAGGAAGAAAATGACCATGTATTAACAAAAAGAAATTGATGACAAAACCAATCCAAAGTAGGAAAGCTAGTACAGTCAAAGAAAGCCACAGATAGTTCCACGGAAAAATAAAGTATGATATTTTAAGCCAGTTCTTTAGCTTACATGTTCTTGACAGTTCAGGTGCTGAAGAGGCAAATAAGTCTGAGACGTCATCATTGATGTCAGCAAAATATCCAGAAGCAGTTCATGCAAAAACTGGAGCCGTGTTAATTGGTGGAGTTGGTGTTTCTCGCGGTGACACAGAATAAATAGCACCATCCGTTTGTGTTGAAGCTGTATCGAATCAATCAACTATTTCTGTATTATTTGATGTTAGTGGAACCAATGCAAGATCATTTTCCACCCTCCCCAAGCTCGGAGAGGAGTTGGTGTTGCTACTCACAACTTGTAGAGGAACGTCCTGACCAGTAGTGAGAGGGATACAGGAACTACTGTTTGTTCCTCTTGGTCTGCTGTGCAGGATCAGCCACATGGTGTAGTTTGACATTGTCGATAGAGGAAAAACTATTTTCTTTGGCACCTGCCAACGGTGGTAGAATTACAGTTCTGGTACCGCGTCCCCCAGGGACCTTCTAGGTAGATTAAATGCTCCCTAAACTCCATACAGGTGATTAAGCCAACTACGACCCGTACCTAAGACT